>NW_026947596.1:600000-992000 GCF_034190915.1 Cavia porcellus | reverse complement strand
CAGCATGGGGAGGTCAGGGAACATGCAGTGGCAATGTAGGATATGTTTCTGAAAATCATCGCGGGGTGGTGCGCATTGTACGGGTGTGTAACATTACATTCAGTAGTAGGAGTGAGAAAAACATCGCGGGGTGGTGCGCATTGTATGGGTGTGTGTTACATTACATTCACTAGTAGGAGTGAGAAAAACATCGCGGGGTGGTGCGCATTGTATGGGTGTGTGTTACATTACATTCACTAGTAGGAGTGAGAAAAACATCACGGGGTGGTGTGAATCGGAGGGACTGAATTAGGATAGGCAGTGAGTGGCATTGTAGGATGGAGAAAAGCACCACGGGGTGGTCACCATGGGGAGGTCAGGGAACATGCAGTGGCAATGTAGGATAGGTTTCTGAAAAACATCGCGGGGTGGTGTGCATTGTATGGGTGTGTGTTACATTACATTCACTAGTAGGAGTGAGAAAAACATCACGGAGTGCTGTGAATCGGAGGGTCTGAATTAGGATAGGCAGTGAGTGGCAATGTAGGTTGGTGAAAAGCACCGCGGGGTAGTCAGCAAGGGGAGGTCAGGGAACATGCTGTGGCAATGTAGGATATGTTTCTGAAAATCATCGCGGGGTGGTGCGCATTGTATGGGTGTGTGTTACATGACATTCACTAGTAGCAGTGAGAAAAACATCACGGGGTGGTGCGCATTGTATGGGTGTGTGTTACATTACATTCACTACTAAGAGTAAGAAAAAAATCACGGGGTGGTGTGAATCGGAGGGTCTGAATTAGGATAGGCAGTGAGTGGCAATGTAGGATGGGGAAAAGCACCGCGGGGCGGTCAGCATTGGGAGGTCAGGGAACATGCAGTGGCAATGTAGGATAGGTTTCTGAAAAACATCGCGGAGTGGTGTGCATCGTATGGGTGTGTGTTACATTACATTCACTAGTAGGAGTGAGAAAAACATCACGGGGTGCTGTGAATCGGAGGGTCTGAATTAGGATAGGTAGTGAGTGGCAATGTAGGATGGAGAAAAGCACCGCCGGTTAGTCAGCATGGGTAGGTCAGGGAACATGCAGTGGAAATGTAAGATAGGTTTCTGAAAATCATCGCGGGGTGGTGCGCATTGTACGGGTGTGTAACATTACATTCACTAGTAGGAGTGAGAAAAACATCGCGGGGTGGTTCGCATTGTATGGGTGTGTGTTATATTGCATTCTCTAGTAGGAGTGAGAAAAACATCACGGGGTGGTGCGCATTGTATGGGTGTGTGTTACATTACATTCAGCAGTAGGAGTGAGAAAAACATCATGGGGTGGTGTGAATCGGAGGGTCTGAATTAGGATACGCAGTGAGTGGTAATGTAGGATGGAGAAAAGCAGCGCGGGGTGTTCAGCATGGGGAGGTCAGGGAACATGCAGTGGCAATGTAGGATAGGTTTCTGAAAAACATCGCTGGGTGGTGCGCATTTTATGGGTGTGTGTTACATTACATTCACTAGTAGGAGTGAGAAAAACATCGCGCGGTGGCGCGCATTGTATGGGTGTGTGTTACATTACATTCACTAGTAGGAGTGCGAAAAACATCACGGGGTGGTGTGAATCGGAAGGTCTGAATTAGGATAGGCAGTGATTGGCATTGTAGGATGGAGAAAAGCACCGCGGGGTAGTCAGCATGGGGAGGTAAAGGAACATGCAGTGGCAATGTAGGATAGGTTTCTGAAAAACATCGCGGGGTGGTGCGCATTGTATGGTTGTGTGTTACATTACATTCACTAGTAGGAGTGAGAAAAACTTCACGGGGTGGTGTGAATCGGAGGGTATGTATTAGGATAGGCAGTGAGTGGCAATGTAGGATGGAGAAAAGCACCGCGGGGTGGTCATCATGGGGAGGTCAGGGAACATGCAGTGGCAATGTAGGATTGGTTTCTGAAAAACATCGCGGGGTGGTGCGCAATGTATGGGTGTGTGTTACATTACATTCACTAGTAGGAGTGAGAAAAACATCACGGGGTGGTGTGAATCGGAGTGTCTCAATTAGGATAGGCAGTGAGTGGCAATGTAGGATGGAGAAAAGCACCGTGGGGTGGTCAGCTTGGGGAGGTCAGGGAACATGCAGTGGCAATGTAGGATAGGTTTTTGAAAAACATCGCGTGGTGGTGCGCATTGTATGGTTGTGTGTTACATTACATTCACTAGTGGGAGTGACAAAAACATCACGGGGTGGTGTGAATCGGAGGGACTGAATTACGATAGGCAGTGAGTGGCAATGTAGGATGGAGAAAAGCACCGCGGTGTGTTCAGCATGGGGAGGTCAGGGAACATGCAGTGGCAATGTAGGATAGGTTTCTAAAAAACATCGCGGGTTGGTGCGCATTGTATGCGTGTGTGTTACATTACATTCTCTAGTAGGAGTGAGAAAAACATCAGGGGGTGGTGTGAATCGGAGGGTCTGAATTAGGATAGGCAGTGAGTGGCAATGTTGGATGGAGAAAAGCAACGCGGGGTTGTCAGCATGGGGAGGGCAGGGAACATGCAGTGGCAAAGTAGGATAGGTTTCTGAAAAACATCGCGGAGTCGTGCGCATTGTATGGGTGTGTGTTACATTACATTCACTAGTAGGAGTGAGAAAAACATCACGGAGTGCTGTGAATCGGAGGGTCTGAATTAGGATAGGCAGTGAGTGGCAATGTAGGTTGGTGAAAAGCACCGCGGGGTAGTCAGCATGGGGAGGTCAGGGAACATGCAGTGGCAATGTAGGATATGTTTCTGAAAAGCATCGCGGGGTGGTGCGCATTGTACGGGTGTGTAACATTACATTCACTAGTAGGAGTGAGAAAAACATCGCGGGGTGGTGCGCATTGTATGGGTGTGTGTTACATTACATTCACTAGTACGAGTGAGAAAAACATCACGGGGTGGTGTGAATCGGAGGGTCTGAATTAGGATAGGCAGTGAGTGGCAATGTAGGATGGAGAAAAGCACCGCGGGGCGGTCAGCAATGGGAGGTCAGGGAACATGCAGTTGCAATGTAGGATAGGTTTCTAAAAAACATCGCGGGGTAGTGCGCATTGTATGTGTGTGTGTTACATTACATTCTCTCGTAGGAGTGAGAAAAACATCACGGGGTGGTGTGAATCAGAGGGTCTGAATTAGGATAGGCAGTGAGTGGCAATGTTGGATGGAGAAAAGCAACGCGGGGTTGTCAGCATGGGGAGGGCCGGGAACATGCAGTGGCAATGTAGAATAGGTTTCTGAAAAACATCGCTGGGTGGTGCTCATTGTATGGGTGTGTGTTACATTACATTCACTAGTAGCAGTGAGAAAAACATCACGGGGTGGTGCGCATTGTATGGGTGTGGGTTACATTACATTCACTAGTAAGAGTAAGAAAAAAATCACGGGGTGGTGTGAATCGGAGGGTCTGAATTAGGATAGGCAGTGAGTGGCAATGTAGGATGGAGAAAAGCACCGCGGGGCGGTCAGCATTGGGAGGTCAGGGAACATGCAGTGGCAATGTAGGATGGGTTTCTAAAAAACATCGCAGGGTGGTGCGCATTGTATGGGTGTGTGTTACATTACATTCACTAGTAGGAGTGAGAAAAACATCACGGGGTGGTGCGCATTGTATCGGTGTGTGTTACATTACATTCAGCAGTAGGAGTGAGAAAAACATCACGGGGTGGTGTGAATTGGAGGGTCTGAATTAGGATACGCATTGAGTGGTAATGTAGGATGGAGAAAAGCACCGCGGGGTGGTTAGCATGGGAGTTCAGGGAACATGCAGTGGCAATGTAGGATAGGTTTCTGAAAAACATCGCGGGGTGGTGCGCATTTTATGGGTGTGTGTTATATTATATTTACTAGTAGGAGTGAGAAAAACATCAAGGGGTGATGTGAATCGGAGGGTCTGAATTAGGATAGGCAGTGAGTGGCATTGTAGGATGGAGAAAAGCACCGCGGGGTGGTCAGCATGGGGAGGTCAGGGAACATGCAGTGGCAATGTAGGATAGGTTTCTGAAAAACATCGCGGGGTGGTGTGCATCGTATGGTTGTGTGTTACATTACATTCACTAGTAGGAGTGAGAAAAACATCACGGGGTGCTGTGAATCGGAGGGTCTGAATTAGGATAGGTAGTGAGTGGCAATGTAGGATGGAGAAAAGCACGCGGGTTAGTCAGCATGGGGAGGTCAGGGAACATGCAGTGACAATGTAGGATAGGTTTCTGAAAAACATCGTGGGGTGGTGCGCATTGTACGGGTGTGTAACATTACATTCACTAGTAGGAGTGAGAAAAACATGGCGGGGTGGTGCGCATTGAATGGGTGTGTGTTACATTACATTCACTAGTAGGAGTGAGAAAAACTCCTAGGGGTGCTGCGCATTGTATGGGTGTGTGTTACATTACATTCACTAGTAGGAGTGAGAAAAACATCACGGGGTGGTGTGAATCGGAGGATCTGAATTAGGATAGGCAGTGAGTGGCAATGAAGGATGGAGAAAAGCACCGCGGGGCGGTCAGCATTGGGAGGTCAGGGAACATGCAGTGGCAATGTAGGATAGGTTTCTAAAAAACATCGCGGGGTGGTGCGCATTGTATGCGTTTGTGTTACATTACATTCTCTAGTAGGAGTGAGAAAAACATCACGGGGTGGTGTGAATCGGAGGGTCTGAATTAGGATAGGCAGTGAGTGGCAATGTTGGATGGAGAAAAGCAACGCGGGGTTGTCAGCATGTGGAGGGCAAGGAACATGCAGTGGCAATGTAGGATAGGTTTCTGAAAAACATCGCGGGGTCGTGCGCATTGTATGGGTGTGTGTTACATTACATTCACTAGTAGGAGTGAGAAAAGCATCACGGGGTGGTGCGCATTGTATGGGTGTGTGTTACATTACATTCACTAGTAAGAGTAAGAAAAACATCACGGGGTGGTGTGAATTGGAAGGTTTGAACTAGGATAGGCAGTGAGTGGCAATGTAGGATGGAGAAAAGCAGCGCGGGGTGTTCAGCATGGGGAGGTCAGGGAACATGCAGTGGCAATGTAGGATAGTTTTCTGAAAAACATCGCGGGGTGGTGCGCATTTTATGGGTGTGTGTTACATTACATTCACTAGTAGGAGTGAGAAAAACATCGCGCGGTGGCGCGCATTGTATGGTTGTGTGTTACATTACATTCACTAGTAGGAGTGAGAAAAACTTCACGGGGTGGTGTGAATCGGAGGGTATGTATTAGGATAGGCAGTGAGTGGCAATGTAGGATGGAGAAAAGCACCGCGGGGTGGTCATCATGGGGAGGTCAGGGAACATGCAGTGGCAATGTAGGATTGGTTTCTGAAAAACATCGCGGGGTGGTGCGCAATGTATGGGTGTGTGTTACATTACATTCACTAGTAGGAGTGAGAAAAACATCGCGGGGTGGTGCGCATTGTATGGGTGTGTGTTACATTACATTCACTAGTAGGAGAAAGAAAAACATCACGGGGTGGTGTGAATTGGAGCGTCTGAACTAGGATAGGCAGTGAGTGGCAATGAAGGATGGAGAAAAGCACCGCGGGGCGGTCAGCATTGGGAGGTCAGGGAACATGCAGTGGCAATGTAGGATAGGTTTCTAAAAAACATCGCGGGGTGGTGCGCATTGTATGCGTGTGTGTTACATTACATTCTCTAGTAGGAGTGAGAAAAACATCACGGGGTGGTGTGAATCGGAGGGTCTGAATTAGGATAGGCAGTGAGTGGCAATGTTGGATGGAGAAAAGCAACGCGGGGTTGTCAGCATGTGGAGGGCAGGGAACATGCAGTGGCAATGTAGGATAGGTTTCTGAAAAACATCGCGGGGTCGTGCGCATTGTATGGGTGTGTGTTACATTACATTCACTAGTAGGAGTGAGAAAAGCATCACGGGGTGGTGCGCATTGTATGGGTGTGTGTTACATTACATTCACTAGTAAGAGTAAGAAAAACATCACGGGGTGGTGTGAATTGGAAGGTTTGAACTAGGATAGGCAGTGAGTGGTAATGTAGGACGGAGAAAAGCACCGCGGGGTGGTCAGCATGGGGAGGTCAGGGAACATGCAGTGGCAATGTAGGATAGGTTTCTGAAAAACATCGCGGGGTGGTGCGCATTGTATGGGTGTGTGTTACATTACATTCACTAGTAGGAGTGAGAAAAACATCGCGGGGTGGTTCGCATTGTATGGGTGTGTGTTATATTGCATTCTCTAGTAGGAGTGAGAAAAACATCACGGGGTGGTGCGCATTGTATGGGTGTGTGTTACATTACATTCAGGAGTAGGAGTGAGAAAAACATCATGGGGTGGTGTGAATTGGAGTGTCTGAATTAGGATACGCAGTGAGTGGTAATGTAGGATGGAGAAAAGCAGCGCGGGTGGTCAGCATGGGGAGGTCAGGGAACATGCAGTGGCAATGTAGGATAGGTTTATGAAAAACATCGCGGGGTGGTGCGCATTTTATGGGTGTGTGTTACATTACATTCACTAGTAGGTGGGAGAAAAACATCGCGCGGTGGCGCGCATTGTATGGGTGTGTGTTACATTATATTCACTAGTAGGAGTGAGAAAAACATCACGGGGTGGTGTGAATCGGAGGGTCTGAATTAGGATAGGCAGTGATTGGCATTGAAGGATGGAGAAAAGCACCGCGGGGTAGTCAGCATGGGGAGGTCAAGGAACATGCAGTGGCAATGTAGGATAGGTTTCTGAAAAACATCGCGGGGTGATGCGCATTGTATGGTTGTGTGTTACATTACATTCACTAGTAGGAGTGAGAAAAACTTCACGGGGTGGTGTGAATCGGAGGGTATGTATTAGGATAGGCAGTGAGTGTCAATGTAGGATGGAGAAAAGCACCGCGGTGTGGTCATCATTGGGAGGTCAGGGAACATGCAGTGGCAATGTAGGATTGGTTTCTGAAAAACATCGCGGGGTGGTGCGCATTGTATGGGTGTGTGTTACATTACATTCACTAGTAGGAGTGAGAAAAACATCACGGGGTGGTGTGATTCGGAGTGTCTCAATTAGGATAGGCAGTGAGTGGCAATGTAGGATGGAGAAAAGCACCGTGGGGTGGTCAGCTTGGGGAGGTCAGGGAACATGCAGTGGCAATGTAGGATAGGTTTTTGAAAAATATCGCGTGGTGGTGCGCATTGTATGGTTGTGTGTTACATTACATTCACTAGTGGGAGTGACAAAAACATCACGGGGTGGTGTGAATCGGAGGGACTGAATTACGATATGCAGTGAGTGGCAATGTAGGATGGAGAAAAGCACCGCGGGGTGGTCAGCATGGGGAGGTCAGGGAACATGCAGTGGCAATGTAGGATAGGTTTCTGAAAAACATCGCGGGGTGGTGCGCATTTTATGGGTGTGTGTTACATTACATTCACTAGTAGGAGTGAGAAAAACATCGCGGGGTGGTGCGCATTGTATGGGTGTGTGTTACATTACATTCACTAGTAAGAGTAAGAAAAACATCACGGGGTGCTGTGAATCGGAGTGTCTCAATAAGGATAGGCAGTGAGTGGCAATGTAGGATGGAGAGAAGCACCGTGGGGTGGTCAGCTTGGGGAGGTCAGGGAACATGCAGTGGCAATGTAGGATAGGTTTTTGAAAAACATCGCGGGGTTGTGCGCATTGTATGGTTGTGTGTTACATTACATTCACTAGTGGGAGTGAGAAAAACATCACGGGGTGGTGTGAATCGGAGGGACTGAATTACGATAGGCAGTGAGTGGCAATGTAGGATGGAGAAAAGCATCGCGGGGTGGTCAGCATGGGGAGGTCAGGGAACATGCAGTGGCAATGTAGGATAGGTTTCTGAAAAACATCGCGGCGTGGTGCTCATTGTATGTGTGTGTGTTACATTACATTCACTAGTAGGAGTGAGAAAAACATCACGGGGTGGTGTGAATCGGAGGGTCTGCATTAGGATAGGCAGTGAGTGGCAATGTAGGATGGAGAAAAGCACCGCGGGGTCGTCAGCATGGGAAGGTCAATGAACATGCAGTGGCAATGTAGGATAGGTTTCTGAAAAACATCGCGGGGTGGTGCGCATTGTATGGGTGTGTGTTACATTACATTCACTAGTAGGAGTGAGAAAAACATCGTGGGGTGGTGCGCATTGTATGGGTGTGTGTTACATTACATTCACTAGTAGGAGTGAGAAAAACATCAAGCGGTGGTGTGAATCGGAGGGACTGAATTAGGATAGGCAGTGAGTGGCATTGTTGGATGGAGAAAAGCACCGCGGGGTGGTCACCATGGGGAGGTCAGGGAACATGCAGTGGCAATGTAGGATAGGTTTCTGAAAAACATCGCGGGGTGGTGTGCATTGTATGGGTGTGTGTTACATTACATTCACTAGTAGGAGTGAGAAAAACATCACGGGGTGCTGTGAATCGGAGGGTCTGAATTAGGATAGGCAGTGAGTGGCAATGTAGAATGGAGAAAAGCACCGCGGGGTAGTCAGCATGGGGAGGTCAGGGAACATGCAGTGGCAATGTAGGATAGGTTTCTGAAAATCATCGCGGGGTGGTGCGCATTGTATGGGTGTGTAACATTACATTCACTAGTAGGAGTGAGAAAAACATCGCGGGGTGGTGCGCATTGAATGGGTGTGTGTTACATTACATTCACTAGTAGGAGTGAGAAAAACTACTCGGGGTGGTGCGCATTGTATGGGTGTGTGTTACATTACATTCACTAGTAGGAGTGAGAAAAACTACTCGGGGTGGTGCGCATTGTATGGGTGTGTGTTACATTACATTCACTAGTAGGAGTGAGAAAAACATCACGGGGTGGTGTGAATCGGAGGGTCTGAATTAGGATAGGCTGTGAGTGGCAATGTACGATGGAGAAAAGCACCGCGGGGCGGTTAGCATTGGGAGGTCAGGGAACATGCAGTGGCAATGTAGGATAGGTTTCTAAAAAACATCGCGGGGTGGTGCGCATTGTATGCGTGTGTGTTACATTACATTCTCCAGTAGGAGTGAGAAAAACATCACGGGGTGGTGTGAATCGGAGGGTCTGAATTAGGATAGGCAGTGAGTGGCAATGTTGGATGGAGAAAAGGAACGCGGGGTTGTCAGCATGGGGAGGGCAGGGAACATGCAGTGGCAATGTAGGATAGGTTTCTGAAAAACATCGCGGGGTGGTGCGTATTGTATGGGTGTGTGTTACATTACATTCACTAGTAGGAGTGAGAAAAACATCACGGGGTGGTGCGCATTGTATGGTTGTGTGTTACATTACATTCACTAGTAAGAGTAAGAAAAACATCACGGGGTGGTGTGAATTGGAGAGTTTGAATTAGGATAGGCAGTGAGTGGCAATGTAGGATGGAGAAAAGCACCGCGGGGCGGTCAGCATGGGGAGGTCAGGGAACATGCAGTGGCAATGTAGGATAGGTTTCTAAAAAACATCGCGGGGTGGTGCGCATTGTATGGGTGTGTGTTACATTACATTCACTAGTAGGAGAGAGAAAAACATCACGGGGTGGTGCGCATTGTATGGGTGTGTGTTACATTACATTCACTAGTAGGAGTGAGAAAAACATCACGGGGTGGTGTGAATTGGAGGGTCTGAATTAGGATAGGCAGTGAGTGGTAATGTAGGATGGAGAAAAGCACCGCGGGGTGGTCAGCATGGGGAGGTCAGGGAACATGCAGTGGCAATGTAGGATAGGTTTCTGAAAAACATCGCGGGGTGGTGCGCATTTTATGGGTGTGTGTTACATTATATTCACTAGTAGGAGTGAGAAAAACATCGCGGGGTGGTGCGCATTGTATGGGTGTGTGTTACATTACATTCACTAGTAAGAGTAAGAAAAACATCACGGGGTGGTGTGAATTGGAAGGTTTGAACTAGGATAGGCAGTGAGTGGCAATGTAGGATGGAGAAAAGCACCGCGGGGTGGTCAGCATGGGGAGGTCAGGGAACATGCAGTGGCAATGTAGGATAGGTTTCTGAAAAACATCGCGGGGTGGTGCGCATTGTATGGGTGTGTGTTACATTAGATTCACTAGTAGGAGTGAGAAAAACATCGCGGGGTGGTTCGCATTGTATGGGTGTGTGTTATATTGCATTCTCTAGTAGGCGTGAGAAAAACATCAAGGGGTGGTGCACATTGTATGGGTGTGTTATATTACATTCAGCAGTAGGAGTGAGAAAATCATCATGGGGTGGTGTGAATGGGAGGGTCTGAATTAGGATACGCAGTGAGTGGTAATGTAGGATGGAGAAAAGCATCGCGGGGTGGTCAGCATGGGGAGGTCAGGGAACATGCAGTGGCAATGTAGGATAGGTTTCTGAAAAACATCGCGGCGTGGTGCGCATTGTATGGGTGTGTGTTACATGACATTCACTAGAAGGAGTGAGAAAAACATCACGGGGTGGTGTGAATCGGAGGGTCTGAATTAGGATAGGCAGTGAGTGGCAATGTAGGATGGATAAAAGCACCGCGGGGTGGTCAGCATGGGGAGGTCAGGGAACATGCAGTGGCAATGTAGGATAGGTTTCTGAAAAACATCGCGGGGTGGTGCGCATTTTATGGGTGTGTGTTACATTACATTCACTAGTAGGAGTGAGAAAAACATCGCGGGGTGGTGCGCATTGTATGGGTGTGTGTTACATTACATTCACTAGTAAGAGTAAGAAAAACATCACGGGGTGCTGTGAATCGGAGTGTCTCAATAAGGATAGGCAGTGAGTGGCAATGTAGGATGGAGAGAAGCACCGTGGGGTGGTCAGCTTGGGGAGGTCAGGGAACATGCAGTGGCAATGTAGGATAGGTTTTTGAAAAACATCGCGGGGTGGTGCGCATTGCATGGTTGTGTGTTACATTACATTCACTAGTGGGAGTGAGAAAAACATCGCGGGGTGGTGCGCATTGTATGGGTGTGTGTTACATTACATTCACTAGTAGGAGTGAGAAAAACATCACGGGGTGGTGTGAATCGGAGGGTCTGCATTAGGATAGGCAGTGAGTGGCAATGTAGGATGGAGAAAAGCACCGCGGGGTCGTCAGCATGGGAAGGTCAATGAACATGCAGTGGCAATGTAGGATAGGTTTCTGAAAAACATCGCGGGGTGGTGCGCATTGTATGGGTGTGTGTTACATTACATTCACTAGTAGGAGTGAGAAAAACATCGCGGGGTGGTGCGCATTGTATGGGTGTGTGTTACATTACATTCACTAGTAGGAGTGAGAAAAACATCAAGCGGTGGTGTGAATCGGAGGGACTGAATTAGGATAGGCCGTGAGTGGCATTGTTGGATGGAGAAAAGCACCGCGGGGTGGTCACCATGGGGAGGTCAGGGAACATGCAGTGGCAATGTAGGATAGGTTTCTGAAAAACATCGCGGGGTGGTGTGCATTGTATGGGTGTGTGTTACATTACATTCACTAGTAGGAGTGAGAAAAACATCACGGGGTGCTGTGAATCGGAGGGTCTGAATTAGGATAGGCAGTGAGTGGCAATGTAGAATGGAGAAAAGCACCGCGGGGTAGTCAGCATGGGGAGGTCAGGGAACATGCAGTGGCAATGTAGGATAGGTTTCTGAAAATCATCGCGGGGTGGTGCGCATTGTATGGGTGTGTAACATTACATTCACTAGTAGGAGTGAGAAAAGCATCGTGGGGTGGTGCGCATTGAATGGGTGTGTGTTACATTACATTCACTAGTAGGAGTGAGAAAAACTACTCGGGGTGGTGCGCATTGTATGGGTGTGTGTTACATTACATTCACTAGTAGGAGTGAGAAAAACTACTCGGGGTGGTGCGCATTGTATGGGTGTGTGTTACATTACATTCACTAGTAGGAGTGAGAAAAACATCACGGGGTGGTGTGAATCGGAGGGTCTGAATTAGGATAGGCAGTGAGTGGCAATGTACGATGGAGAAAAGCACCGCGGGGCGGTCAGCATTGGGAGGTCAGGGAACATGCAGTGGCAATGTAGGATAGGTTTCTAAAAAACATCGCGGGGTGGTGCGCATTGTATGCGTGTGTGTTACATTACATTCTCTAGTAGGAGTGAGAAAAACATCACGGGGTGGTGTGAATCGGAGGGTCTGAATTAGGATAGGCAGTGAGTGGCAATGTTGGATGGAGAAAAGGAACGCGGGGTTGTCAGCATGGGGAGGGCAGGGAACATGCAGTGGCAATGTAGGATAGGTTTCTGAAAAACATCGCGGGGTGGTGCGTATTGTATGGGTGTGTGTTACATTACATTCACTAGTAGGAGTGAGAAAAACATCACGGGGTGGTGCGCATTGTATGGTTGTGTGTTACATTACATTCACTAGTAAGAGTAAGAAAAACATCACGGGGTGGTGTGAATTGGAGAGTTTGAATTAGGATAGGCAGTGAGTGGCAATGTAGGATGGAGAAAAGCACCGCGGGGCGGTCAGCATGGGGAGGTCAGGGAACATGCAGTGGCAATATAGGATAGGTTTCTAAAAAACATCGCGGGGTGGTGCGCATTGTATGGGTGTGTGTTACATTACATTCACTAGTAGGAGAGAGAAAAACATCACGGGGTAGTGCGCATTGTATGGGTGTGTGTTACATTACATTCACTAGTAGGAGTGAGAAAAACATCACGGGGTGGTGTGAATTGGAGGGTCTGAATTAGGATAGGCAGTGAGTGGTAATGTAGGATGGAGAAAAGCACCGCGGGGTGGTCAGCATGGGGAGGTCAGGGAACATGCAGTGGCAATGTAGGATAGGTTTCTGAAAATCATCGCGGGGTGGTGCGCATTTTATGGGTGTGTGTTACATTACATTCACTAGTAGGAGTGAGAAAAACATCGCGGGGTGGTGCGCATTGTATGGGTGTGTGTTACATTACATTCACTAGTAGGAGTGAGAAAAACATCACGGGGTGGTGTGAATTGGAGGGTCTGAATTAGGATAGGCAGTGAGTGGTAATGTAGGATGGAGAAAAGCACCGCGGGGTGGTCACCATGGGGAGGTCAGGGAACATGCTGTGGCAATGTAGGATAGGTTTCTGAAAAACATCGCGGGGTGGTGTGCATTGTATGGGTGTGTGTTACATTACATTCACTAGTAGGAGTGAGAAAAACATCACGGGGTGCTGTGAATCGGAGGGTCTGAATTAGGATAGGCAGTGAGTGGCAATGTAGGATGGAGAAAAGCAACGCGGGGTTGTCAGCATGGGGAGGTCAGGGAACATGCAGTGGCAATGTAGGATAGGTTTCTGAAAAACATCGCGGGGTGGTGCGCATTGTACGGGTGTGTAACATTACATTCACTAGTAGGAGTGACAAAAAACATCGCGGGGTGGTGCGCATTGTATGGGTGTGTGTTACATTACATTCACTAGTAGGAGTGAGAAAAACATCGCGGGGTGGTGCGCATTGTATGGGTGTGTGTTATATTGCATTCACTAGTAGGAGTCAGAAATACATCACGGGGTGGTGCGCATTGTATGGGTGTGTGTTACATTACATTCAGCAGTAGGAGTGAGAAAAACATCACGGGGTGGTGTGAATTGGAGGGTCTGAATCAGGATACGCAGTGAGTGGTAATGTAGGATGGAGAAAAGCACCGCGGGGTGGTCAGCATGGGGACTTCAGGGAACATGCAGTGGCAATGTAGGATAGGTTTCTGAAAAACATCGCGGGGTGGTGCGCATTGTATGGGTGTCTGTTACATTACATTCACTAGTAGGAGTGAGAATAACATCACGGGGTGGTGTGAATTGGAGGGTCTACATTAGGATAGGCAGTGAGTGGCAATGTAGGATGGAGAAAAGCACCGCGGGGTCGTCAGCATGGGGAGGTCAATGAACATGCATTGGCAATGTAGGATAGGTTTATGAAAAATATCGCGTGGTGGTGCGCATTGTATGGGTGTGTGTTACATTACATTCACTAGTAGGAGTGAGAAAAACATCACGGGGTGGTGCGCATTGTATGGGTGTGTGTTACATGACATTCACTAGTAGGAGGGAGAAAAACATCACGGGGTGGTGTGCATTGTATGGGTGTGTGTTACATGACATTCATTAGTAGGAGTGAGAAAAACATCACGGGGTGGTGTGAATCGGAGGGTCTGTATTAGGATAGGCAGTGAGTGGCAATGTAGGATGGAGAAAAGCACCGCAGGGTGGTCACCATGTTGAGGTCAGGTAAAATGCAGTGGCAATGTAGGATAGGTTTCTGAAAAACATCGCGGGGTGGTGTGCATTGTATGGGTGTGTGTTACATTACATTCACTAGTAGGAGTGAGAAAAACATCACGGGGTGCTGTGAATCGGAGGGTCTGAATTAGGATAGGCAGTGAGTGGCAATGTAGGATGGAGAAAAGCACCGCGGGGTAGTCAGCCTGGGGAGGTCAGGGAACATGCAGTGGCAATGTAGGATAGGTTTCTGAAAATCATCGCGGGGTGGTGCGCATTGTACGGGTGTGTAACATTACATTCACTAGTAGGAGTGAGAAAAACATCGCGGGGTGGTGCGCATTGAATGGGTGTGTGTTACATTACATTCACTAGTATGAGTGAGAAAAACATCACGGGGTGGTGTGAATCGGAGGGTCTGAATTAGGATAGGCAGTGAGTGGCAATGTAGGATGGAGAAAAGCACCGCGGGGCGGTCAGAATTGGGAGGTCAGGGAACATGCAGTTGCAATGTAGGATAGGTTTCTAAAAAACATCGCGGGGTGGTGCGCATTGTATGCGTGTGTGTTACATTACATTCTCTAGTAGGAGTGAGAAAAACATCACGGGGTGGTGTGAATCGGAGGGTCTGAATTAGGATAGGCAGTGAGTGGCAATGTTGGATGGAGAAAAGCAACGCGGGGTTGTCAGCATGGGGAGGGCCGGGAACATGCAGTGGCAATGTAGGATAGGTTTCTGAAAAACATCGCTAGGTGGTGCGCATTGTATGGGTGTGTGTTACATTACGTTCACTAGTAGGAGTGAGAAAAACATCACGGGGTGGTGCGCATTGTATGGGTGTGTGTTACATTACATTCACTAGTAAGAGTAAGAAAAAAATCACGGAGTGGTGTGAATCGGAGGGTCTGAATTAGGATAGGCAGTGAGTGGCAATGTAGGATGGCGAAAAGCACCGCGGGGCGGTCAGCATTGGGAGGTCAGGGAACATGCAGTGGCAATGTAGGATAGGTTTCTAAAAAACATCGCGGGGTGGTGCGCATTGTATGGGTGTGTGTTACATTACATTCACTAGTAGGAGTGAGAAAAACATCACGGGGTGGTGCGCATTGTATCGGTGTGTGTTACATTACATTCAGCAGTAGGAGTGAGAAAAACATCACGGGGTGGTGTGAATTGGAGGGTCTGAATTAGGATACGCATTGAGTGGTAATGTAGGATGGAGAAAAGCACCGCGGGGTGGTTAGCATGGGAGTTCAGGGAACATGCAGTGGCAATGTAGGATAGGTTTCTGAAAAACATCGCGGGGTGGTGCGCATTTTATGGGTGTGTGTTACATTACATTCACTAGTAGGAGTGAGAAAAACATCGCGCGGTGGCGCGCATTGTATGGGTGTGTGTTACATTACATTCACTAGTAGGAGTGAGAAAAACATCACGGGGTGGTGTGAATCGGAGGGTCTGAATTAGGATAGGCAGTGATTGGCATTGTAGGATGGAGAAAAGCCCCACGAGGTAGTCAGCATGGGGAGGTCAAGGAACATGCAGTGGCAATGTAGGATAGGTTTCTGAAAAACATCGCGGGGTGGTGCGCATTGTATGGGTGTGTGTTACATTACATTCACTATTAGGAGTGAGAAAAACATCGCGGGGTGGTTCGCATTGTATGGGTGTGTGTTATATTGCATTCTCTAGTAGGCGTGAGAAAAACATCAAGGGGTGGTGCACATTGTATGGGTGTGTTACATTACATTCAGCAGTAGGAGTGAGAAAAACATCATGGGGTGGTGTGAATGGGAGGGTCTGAATTAGGATACGCAGTGAGTGGTAATGTAGGATGGAGAAAAGCATCGCGGGGTGGTCAGCATGGGGAGGTCAGGGAACATGCAGTGGCAATGTAGGATAGGTTTCTGAAAAACATCGCGGCGTGGTGCGCATTGTATGGGTGTGTGTTACATGACATTCACTAGAAGGAGTGAGAAAAACATCACGGGGTGGTGTGAATCGGAGGGTCTGAATTAGGATAGGCAGTGAGTGGCAATGTAGGATGGATAAAAGCACCGCGGGGTGGTCAGCATGGGGAGGTCAGGGAACATGCAGTGGCAATGTAGGATAGGTTTCTGAAAAACATCGCGGGGTGGTGCGCATTTTATGGGTGTGTGTTACATTACATTCACTAGTAGGAGTGAGAAAAACATCGCGGGGTGGTGCGCATTGTATGGGTGTGTGTTACATTACATTCACTAGTAAGAGTAAGAAAAACATCACGGGGTGCTGTGAATCGGAGTGTCTCAATAAGGATAGGCAGTGAGTGGCAATGTAGGATGGAGAGAAGCACCGTGGGGTGGTCAGCTTGGGGAGGTCAGGGAACATGCAGTGGCAATGTAGGATAGGTTTTTGAAAAACATCGCGGGTTTGTGCGCATTGTATGGTTGTGTGTTACATTACATTCACTAGTGGGAGTGAGAAAAACATCACGGGGTGGTGTGAATCGGAGGGACTGAATTACGATAGGCAGTGAGTGGCAATGTAGGATGGAGAAAAGCATCGCGGGGTGGTCAGCATGGGGAGGTCAGGGAACATGCAGTGGCAATGTAGGATAGGTTTCTGAAAAACATCGCGGCGTGGTGCTCATTGTATGTGTGTGTGTTACATTACATTCACTAGTAGGAGTGAGAAAAACATCACGGGGTGGTGTGAATCGGAGGGTCTGCATTAGGATAGGCAGTGAGTGGCAATGTAGGATGGAGAAAAGCACCGCGGGGTCGTCAGCATGGGAAGGTCAATGAACATGCAGTGGCAATGTAGGATAGGTTTCTGAAAAACATCGCGGGGTGGTGCGCATTGTATGGGTGTGTGTTACATTACATTCACTAGTAGGAGTGAGAAAAACATCGCGGGGTGGTGCGCATTGTATGGGTGTGTGTTACATTACATTCACTAGTAGGAGTGAGAAAAACATCAAGCGGTGGTGTGAATCGGAGGGACTGAATTAGGATAGGCAGTGAGTGGCATTGTTGGATGGAGAAAAGCACCGCGGGGTGGTCACCATGGGGAGGTCAGGGAACATGCAGTGGCAATGTAGGATAGGTTTCTGAAAAACATCGCGGGGTGGTGTGCATTGTATGGGTGGGTGTTACATTACATTCACTAGTAGCAGTGAGAAAAACATCACGGGGTGGTGCGCATTGTATGGGTGTGTGTTACATTACATTCACTAGTAGGAGTGAGAAAAACATCACGGGGTGGTGTGAATTGGAGGGTCTGAATTAGGATAGGCAGTGAGTGGTAATGTAGGATGGAGAAAAGCACCGCGGGGTGGTCAGCATGGGGAGGTCAGGGAACATGCAGTGGCCATGTAGGATAGGTTTCTGAAAAACATCGCGGGGTGGTGCGCATTTTATGGGTGTGTGTTACATTATATTCACTAGTAGGAGTGAGAAAAACATCGCGGGGTGGTGCGCATTGTATGGGTGTGTGTTACATTACATTCACTAGTAAGAGTAAGAAAAACTTCACGGGGTGGTGTGAATTGGAAGGTTTGAACTAGGATAGGCAGTGAGTGGCAATGTAGGATGGAGAAAAGCACCGCGGGGTGGTCAGCATGGGGAGGTCAGGGAACATGCAGTGGCAATGTAGGATAGGTTTCTGAAAAACATCGCGGGGTGGTGCGCATTGTATGGGTGTGTGTTACATTACATTCACTAGTAGGAGTGAGAAAAACATCGCGGGGTGGTTCGCATTGTATGGGTGTGTGTTATATTGCATTCTCTAGTAGGCGTGAGAAAAACATCAAGGGGTGGTGCACATTGTATGGGTGTGTTATATTACATTCAGCAGTAGGAGTGAGAAAAACATCATGGGGTGGTGTGAATGGGAGGGTCTGAATTAGGATACGCAGTGAGTGGTAATGTAGGATGGAGAAAAGCATCGCGGGGTGGTCAGCATGGGGAGGTCAGGGAACATGCAGTGGCAATGTAGGATAGGTTTCTGAAAAACATCGCGGCGTGGTGCGCATTGTATGGGTGTGTGTTACATGACATTCACAAGAAGGAGTGAGAAAAACATCACGGGGTGGTGTGAATCGGAGGGTCTGAATTAGGATAGGCAGTGAGTGGCAATGTAGGATGGATAAAAGCACCGCGGGGTGGTCAGCATGGGGAGGTCAGGGAACATGCAGTGGCAATGTAGGATAGGTTTCTGAAAAACATCGCGGGGTGGTGCGCATTTTATGGGTGTGTGTTACATTACATTCACTAGTAGGAGTGAGAAAAACATCGCGGGGTGGTGCGCATTGTATGGGTGTGTGTTACATTACATTCACTAGTAAGAGTATGAAAAACATCACGGGGTGCTGTGAATCGGAGTGTCTCAATAAGGATAGGCAGTGAGTGGCAATGTAGGATGGAGAGAAGCACCGTGGGGTGGTCAGCTTGGGGAGGTCAGGGAACATGCAGTGGCAATGTAGGATAGGTTTTTGAAAAACATCGCGGGGTGGTGCGCATTGCATGGTTGTGTGTTACATTACATTCACTAGTGGGAGTGAGAAAAACATCGCGGGGTGGTGCGCATTGTATGGGTGTGTGTTACATTACATTCACTAGTAGGAGTGAGAATAACATCACGGGGTGGTGTGAATCGGAGGGTCTGCATTAGGATAGGCAGTGAGTGGCAATGTAGGATGGAGAAAAGCACCGCAGGGTGGTCACCATGTTGAGGTCAGGTAAAATGCAGTGGCAATGTAGGATAGGTTTCTGAAAAACATCGCGGGGTGGTGTGCATTGTATGGGTGTGTGTTACATTACATTCACTAGTAGGAGTGAGAAAAACATCACGGGGTGCTGTGAATCGGAGGGTCTGAATTAGGATAGGCAGTGAGTGGCAATGTAGGATGGAGAAAAGCACCGCGGGGTAGTCAGCCTGGGGAGGTCAGGGAACATGCAGTGGCAATGTAGGATAGGTTTCTGAAAATCATCGCGGGGTGGTGCGCATTGTACGGGTGTGTAACATTACATTCACTAGTAGGAGTGAGAAAAACATCGCGGGGTGGTGCGCATTGAATGGGTGTGTGTTACATTACATTCACTAGTATGAGTGAGAAAAACATCACGGGGTGGTGTGAATCGGAGGGTCTGAATTAGGATAGGCAGTGAGTGGCAATGTAGGATGGAGAAAAGCACCGCGGGGCGGTCAGAATTGGGAGGTCAGGGAACATGCAGTTGCAATGTAGGATAGGTTTCTAAAAAACATCGCGGGGTGGTGCGCATTGTATGCGTGTGTGTTACATTACATTCTCTAGTAGGAGTGAGAAAAACATCACGGGGTGGTGTGAATCGGAGGGTCTGAATTAGGATAGGCAGTGAGTGGCAATGTTGGATGGAGAAAAGCAACGCGGGGTTGTCAGCATGGGGAGGGCCGGGAACATGCAGTGGCAATGTAGGATAGGTTTCTGAAAAACATCGCTAGGTGGTGCGCATTGTATGGGTGTGTGTTACATTACGTTCACTAGTAGGAGTGAGAAAAACATCACGGGGTGGTGCGCATTGTATGGGTGTGTGTTACATTACATTCACTAGTAAGAGTAAGAAAAAAATCACGGAGTGGTGTGAATCGGAGGGTCTGAATTAGGATAGGCAGTGAGTGGCAATGTAGGATGGCGAAAAGCACCGCGGGGCGGTCAGCATTGGGCGGTCAGGGAACATGCAGTGGCAATGTAGGATAGGTTTCTAAAAAACATCGCGGGGTGGTGCGCATTGTATGGGTGTGTGTTACATTACATTCACTAGTAGGAGTGAGAAAAACATCACGGGGTGGTGCGCATTGTATCGGTGTGTGTTACATTACATTCAGCAGTAGGAGTGAGAAAAACATCACGGGGTGGTGTGAATTGGAGGGTCTGAATTAGGATACGCATTGAGTGGTAATGTAGGATGGAGAAAAGCACCGCGGGGTGGTTAGCATGGGAGTTCAGGGAACATGCAGTGGCAATGTAGGATAGGTTTCTGAAAAACATCGCGGGGTGGTGCGCATTTTATGGGTGTGTGTTACATTACATTCACTAGTAGGAGTGAGAAAAACATCGCGCGGTGGCGCGCATTGTATGGGTGTGTGTTACATTACATTCACTAGTAGGAGTGAGAAAAACATCACGGGGTGGTGTGAATCGGAGGGTCTGAATTAGGATAGGCAGTGATTGGCATTGTAGGATGGAGAAAAGCCCCACGAGGTAGTCAGCATGGGGAGGTCAAGGAACATGCAGTGGCAATGTAGGATAGGTTTCTGAAAAACATCGCGGGGTGGTGCGCATTGTATGGGTGTGTGTTACATTACATTCACTATTAGGAGTGAGAAAAACATCGCGGGGTGGTTCGCATTGTATGGGTGTGTGTTATATTGCATTCTCTAGTAGGCGTGAGAAAAACATCAAGGGGTGGTGCACATTGTATGGGTGTGTTACATTACATTCAGCAGTAGGAGTGAGAAAAACATCATGGGGTGGTGTGAATGGGAGGGTCTGAATTAGGATACGCAGTGAGTGGTAATGTAGGATGGAGAAAAGCATCGCGGGGTGGTCAGCATGGGGAGGTCAGGGAACATGCAGTGGCAATGTAGGATAGGTTTCTGAAAAACATCGCGGCGTGGTGCGCATTGTATGGGTGTGTGTTACATGACATTCACTAGAAGGAGTGAGAAAAACATCACGGGGTGGTGTGAATCGGAGGGTCTGAATTAGGATAGGCAGTGAGTGGCAATGTAGGATGGATAAAAGCACCGCGGGGTGGTCAGCATGGGGAGGTCAGGGAACATGCAGTGGCAATGTAGGATAGGTTTCTGAAAAACATCGCGGGGTGGTGCGCATTTTATGGGTGTGTGTTACATTACATTCACTAGTAGGAGTGAGAAAAACATCGCGGGGTGGTGCGCATTGTATGGGTGTGTGTTACATTACATTCACTAGTAAGAGTAAGAAAAACATCACGGGGTGCTGTGAATCGGAGTGTCTCAATAAGGATAGGCAGTGAGTGGCAATGTAGGATGGAGAGAAGCACCGTGGGGTGGTCAGCTTGGGGAGGTCAGGGAACATGCAGTGGCAATGTAGGATAGGTTTTTGAAAAACATCGCGGGTTTGTGCGCATTGTATGGTTGTGTGTTACATTACATTCACTAGTGGGAGTGAGAAAAACATCACGGGGTGGTGTGAATCGGAGGGACTGAATTACGATAGGCAGTGAGTGGCAATGTAGGATGGAGAAAAGCATCGCGGGGTGGTCAGCATGGGGAGGTCAGGGAACATGCAGTGGCAATGTAGGATAGGTTTCTGAAAAACATCGCGGCGTGGTGCTCATTGTATGTGTGTGTGTTACATTACATTCACTAGTAGGAGTGAGAAAAACATCACGGGGTGGTGTGAATCGGAGGGTCTGCATTAGGATAGGCAGTGAGTGGCAATGTAGGATGGAGAAAAGCACCGCGGGGTCGTCAGCATGGGAAGGTCAATGAACATGCAGTGGCAATGTAGGATAGGTTTCTGAAAAACATCGCGGGGTGGTGCGCATTGTATGGGTGTGTGTTACATTACATTCACTAGTAGGAGTGAGAAAAACATCGCGGGGTGGTGCGCATTGTATGGGTGTGTGTTACATTACATTCACTAGTAGGAGTGAGAAAAACATCAAGCGGTGGTGTGAATCGGAGGGACTGAATTAGGATAGGCAGTGAGTGGCATTGTTGGATGGAGAAAAGCACCGCGGGGTGGTCACCATGGGGAGGTCAGGGAACATGCAGTGGCAATGTAGGATAGGTTTCTGAAAAACATCGCGGGGTGGTGTGCATTGTATGGGTGGGTGTTACATTACATTCACTAGTAGCAGTGAGAAAAACATCACGGGGTGGTGCGCATTGTATGGGTGTGTGTTACATTACATTCACTAGTAGGAGTGAGAAAAACATCACGGGGTGGTGTGAATTGGAGGGTCTGAATTAGGATAGGCAGTGAGTGGTAATGTAGGATGGAGAAAAGCACCGCGGGGTGGTCAGCATGGGGAGGTCAGGGAACATGCAGTGGCCATGTAGGATAGGTTTCTGAAAAACATCGCGGGGTGGTGCGCATTTTATGGGTGTGTGTTACATTATATTCACTAGTAGGAGTGAGAAAAACATCGCGGGGTGGTTCGCATTGTATGGGTGTGTGTTATATTGCATTCTCTAGTAGGCGTGAGAAAAACATCAAGGGGTGGTGCACATTGTATGGGTGTGTTATATTACATTCAGCAGTAGGAGTGAGAAAAACATCATGGGGTGGTGTGAATGGGAGGGTCTGAATTAGGATAGGCAGTGAGTGGTAATGTAGGATGGAGAAAAGCATCGCGGGGTGTTCAGCATGGGGAGGTCAGGGAACATGCAGTGGCAATGTAGGATAGGTTTCTGAAAAACATCGCGGCGTGGTGCGCATTGTATGGGTGTGTGTTACATGACATTCACTAGAAGGAGTGAGAAAAACATCACGGGGTGGTGTGAATCGGAGGGTCTGAATTAGGATAGGCAGTGAGTGGCAATGTAGGATGGATAAAAGCACCGCGGGGTGGTCAGCATGGGGAGGTCAGGGAACATGCAGTGGCAATGTAGGATAGGTTTCTGAAAAACATCGCGGGGTGGTGCGCATTTTATGGGTGTGTGTTACATTACATTCACTAGTAGGAGTGAGAAAAACATCGCGGGGTGGTGCGCATTGTATGGGTGTGTGTTACATTACATTCACTAGTAAGAGTATGAAAAACATCACGGGGTGCTGTGAATCGGAGTGTCTCAATAAGGATAGGCAGTGAGTGGCAATGTAGGATGGAGAGAAGCACCGTGGGGTGGTCAGCTTGGGGAGGTCAGGGAACATGCAGTGGCAATGTAGGATAGGTTTTTGAAAAACATCGCGGGGTGGTGCGCATTGCATGGTTGTGTGTTACATTACATTCACTAGTGGGAGTGAGAAAAACATCGCGGGGTGGTGCGCATTGTATGGGTGTGTGTTACATTACATTCACTAGTAGGAGTGAGAATAACATCACGGGGTGGTGTGAATCGGAGGGTCTGCATTAGGATAGGCAGTGAGTGGCAATGTAGGATGGAGAAAAGCACCGCGGGGTCGTCAGCATGGGAAGGTCAATGAACATGCAGTGGCAATGTAGGATAGGTTTCTGAAAAACATCGCGGGGTGGTGCGCATTGTATGGGTGTGTGTTACATTACATTCACTAGTAGGAGTGAGAAAAACATCGCGGGGTGGTGCGCATTGTATGGGTGTGTGTTACATTACATTCACTAGTAGGAATGAGAAAAACATCAAGCGGTGGTGTGAATCGGAGGGACTGAATTAGGATAGGCAGTGAGTGGCATTGTTGGATGGAGAAAAGCACCGCGGGGTGGTCACCATGGGGAGGTCAGGGAACATGCAGTGGCAATGTAGGATAGGTTTCTGAAAAACATCGCGGGGTGGTGTGCATTGTATGGGTGTGTGTTACATTACATACACTAGTAGGAGTGAGAAAAACATCACGGGGTGCTGTGAATCGGAGGGTCTGAATTAGGATAGGCAGTGAGTGGCAATGTAGAATGGAGAAAAGCACCGCGGGGTAGTCAGCATGGGGAGGTCAGGGAACATGCAGTGGCAATGTAGGATAGGTTTCTGAAAATCATCGCGGGGTGGTGCGCATTGTATGGGTGTGTAACATTACATTCACTAGTAGGAGTGAGAAAAACATCGTGGGGTGGTGCGCATTGAATGGGTGTGTGTTACATTACATTCACTAGTAGGAGTGAGAAAAACTACTCGGGGTGGTGCGCATTGTATGGGTGTGTGTTACATTACATTCACTAGTAGGAGTGAGAAAAACTACTCGGGGTGGTGCGCATTGTATGGGTGTGTGTTACATTACATTCACTAGTAGGAGTGAGAAAAACATCACGGGGTGGTGTGAATCGGAGGGTCTGAATTAGGATAGGCAGTGAGTGGCAATGTACGATGGAGAAAAGCACCGCGGGGAGGTCAGCATTGGGAGGTCAGGGAACATGCAGTGGCAATGTAGGATAGGTTTCTAAAAAACATCGCGGGGTGGTGCGCATTGTATGCGTGTGTGTTACATTACATTCTCTAGTAGGAGTGAGAAAAACATCACGGGGTGGTGTGAATCGGAGGGTCTGAATTAGGATAGGCAGTGAGTGGCAATGTTGGATGGAGAAAAGGAACGCGGGGTTGTCAGCATGGGGAGGGCAGGGAACATGCAGTGGCAATGTAGGATAGGTTTCTGAAAAACATCGCGGGGTGGTGCGTATTGTATGGGTGTGTGTTACATTACATTCACTAGTAGGAGTGAGAAAAACATCACGGGGTGGTGCGCATTGTATGGTTGTGTGTTACATTACATTCACTAGTAAGAGTAAGAAAAACATCACGGGGTGGTGTGAATTGGAGAGTTTGAATTAGGATAGGCAGTGAGTGGCAATGTAGGATGGAGAAAAGCACCGCGGGGCGGTCAGCATGGGGAGGTCAGGGAACATGCAGTGGCAATATAGGATAGGTTTCTAAAAAACATCGCGGGGTGGTGCGCATTGTATGGGTGTGTGTTACATTACATTCTCTAGTAGGAGAGAGAAAAACATCACGGGGTAGTGCGCATTGTATGGGTGTGTGTTACATTACATTCAGTAGTAGGAGTGAGAAAAACATCACGGGGTGGTGTGAATTGGAGGGTCTGAATTAGGATAGGCAGTGAGTGGTAATGTAGGATGGAGAAAAGCACCGCGGGGTGGTCAGCATGGGGAGGTCAGGGAACATGCAGTGGCAATGTAGGATAGGTTTCTGAAAAACATCGCGGGGTGGTGCGCATTTTATGGGTGTGTGTTACATTACATTCACTAGTAGGAGTGAGAAAAACATCGCGGGGTGGTGCGCATTGTATGGGTGTGTGTTACATTACATTCACTAGTAGGAGTGAGAAAAACATCACGGGGTGGTGTGAATTGGAGGGTCTGAATTAGGATAGGCAGTGAGTGGTAATGTAGGATGGAGAAAAGCACCGCGGGGTGGTCACCATGGGGAGGTCAGGGAACATGCTGTGGCAATGTAGGATAGGTTTCTGAAAAACATCGCGGGGTGGTGTGCATTGTATGGGTGTGTGTTACATTACATTCACTAGTAGGAGTGAGAAAAACATCACGGGGTGCTGTGAATCGGAGGGTCTGAATTAGGATAGGCAGTGAGTGGCAATGTAGGATGGAGAAAAGCAACGCGGGGTTGTCAGCATGGGGAGGTCAGGGAACATGCAGTGGCAATGTAGGATAGGTTTCTGAAAAACATCGCGGGGTGGTGCGCATTGTACGGGTGTGTAACATTACATTCACTAGTAGGAGTGACAAAAAACATCGCGGGGTGGTGCGCATTGTATGGGTGTGTGTTACATTACATTCACTAGTAGGAGTGAGAAAAACATCGCGGGGTGGTGCGCATTGTATGGGTGTGTGTTATATTGCATTCACTAGTAGGAGTCAGAAATACATCACGGGGTGGTGCGCATTGTATGGGTGTGTGTTACATTACATTCAGCAGTAGGAGTGAGAAAAACATCACGGGGTGGTGTGAATTGGAGGGTCTGAATCAGGATACGCAGTGAGTGGTAATGTAGGATGGAGAAAAGCACCGCGGGGTGGTCAGCATGGGGACGTCAGGGAACATGCAGTGGCAATGTAGGATAGGTTTCTGAAAAACATCGCGGGGTGTTGCGCATTGTATGGGTGTCTGTTACATTACATTCACTAGTAGGAGTGAGAATAACATCACGGGGTGGTTTGAATTGGAGGGTCTACATTAGGATAGGCAGTGAGTGGCAATGTAGGATGGAGAAAAGCACCGCGGGGTCGTCAGCATGGGGAGGTCAATGAACATGCATTGGCAATGTAGGATAGGTTTATGAAAAATATCGCGTGGTGGTGCGCATTGTATGGGTGTGTGTTACATTACATTCACTAGTAGGAGTGAGAAAAACATCACGGGGTGGTGCGCATTGTATGGGTGTGTGTTACATGACATTCACTAATAGGAGGGAGAAAAACATCACGGGGTGGTGTGCATTGTATGGGTGTGTGTTACATGACATTCATTAGTAGGAGTGAGAAAAACATCACGGGGTGGTGTGAATCGGAGGGTCTGTATTAGGATAGGCAGTGAGTGGCAATGTAGGATGGAGAAAAGCACCGCAGGGTGGTCACCATGTTGAGGTCAGGTAAAATGCAGTGGCAATGTAGGATAGGTTTCTGAAAAACATCGCGGGGTGGTGTGCATTGTATGGGTGTGTGTTACATTACATTCACTAGTAGGAGTGAGAAAAACATCACGGGGTGCTGTGAATCGGAGGGTCTGAATTAGGATAGGCAGTGAGTGGCAATGTAGGATGGAGAAAAGCACCGCGGGGTAGTCAGCCTGGGGAGGTCAGGGAACATGCAGTGGCAATGTAGGATAGGTTTCTGAAAATCATCGTGGGGTGGTGCGCATTGTACGGGTGTGTAACATTACATTCACTAGTAGGAGTGAGAAAAACATCGCGGGGTGGTGCGCATTGAATGGGTGTGTGTTACATTACATTCACTAGTATGATTGAGAAAAACATCACGGGGTGGTGTGAATCGGAGGGTCTGAATTAGGATAGGCAGTGAGTGGCAATGTAGGATGGAGAAAAGCACCGCGGGGCGGTCAGAATTGGGAGGTCAGGGAACATGCAGTTGCAATGTAGGATAGGTTTCTAAAAAACATCGCGGGGTGGTGCGCATTGTATGCGTGTGTGTTACATTACATTCTCTAGTAGGAGTGAGAAAAACATCACGGGGTGGTGTGAATCGGAGGG
The DNA here is from genome assembly GCF_034190915.1 of Cavia porcellus. Lineage (NCBI taxonomy): Eukaryota > Metazoa > Chordata > Mammalia > Rodentia > Caviidae > Cavia > Cavia porcellus. Next base: position 964,973 of record NW_026947596.1, on the reverse strand, counting down.
TCTGAATTAGGATAGGCAGTGAGTGGCAATGTTGGATGGAGAAAAGCAACGCGGGGTTGTCAGCATGGGGAGGGCCGGGAACATGCAGTGGCAATGTAGGATAGGTTTCTGAAAAACATCGCTAGGTGGTGCGCATTGTATGGGTGTGTGTTACATTACGTTCACTAGTAGGAGTGAGAAAAACATCACGGGGTGGTGCGCATTGTATGGGTGTGTGTTACATTACATTCACTAGTAAGAGTAAGAAAAAAATCACGGAGTGGTGTGAATCGGAGGGTCTGAATTAGGATAGGCAGTGAGTGGCAATGTAGGATGGCGAAAAGCACCGCGGGGCGGTCAGCATTGGGAGGTCAGGGAACATGCAGTGGCAATGTAGGATAGGTTTCTAAAAAACATCGCGGGGTGGTGCGCATTGTATGGGTGTGTGTTACATTACATTCACTAGTAGGAGTGAGAAAAACATCACGGGGTGGTGCGCATTGTATCGGTGTGTGTTACATTACATTCAGCAGTAGGAGTGAGAAAAACATCACGGGGTGGTGTGAATTGGAGGGTCTGAATTAGGATACGCATTGAGTGGTAATGTAGGATGGAGAAAAGCACCGCGGGGTGGTTAGCATGGGAGTTCAGGGAACATGCAGTGGCAATGTAGGATAGGTTTCTGAAAAACATCGCGGGGTGGTGCGCATTTTATGGGTGTGTGTTACATTACATTCACTAGTAGGAGTGAGAAAAACATCGCGCGGTGGCGCGCATTGTATGGGTGTGTGTTACATTACATTCACTAGTAGGAGTGAGAAAAACATCACGGGGTGGTGTGAATCGGAGGGTCTGAATTAGGATAGGCAGTGATTGGCATTGTAGGATGGAGAAAAGCCCCACGAGGTAGTCAGCATGGGGAGGTCAAGGAACATGCAGTGGCAATGTAGGATAGGTTTCTGAAAAACATCGCGGGGTGGTGCGCATTGTACGGGTGTGTGTTACATTACATTCACTAGTAGGAGTGAGAAAAACTTCACGGGGTGGTGTGAATCGGAGGGTATGTATTAGGATAGGCAGTGAGTGGCAATATAGGATGCAGAAAAGCACCGTGGGGTGGTCAGCATGGGGAGGTCAGGGAACATGCAGTGGCAATGTAGCATTGGTTTCTGAAAAACATCGCGGGGTGGTGCGCATTGTATGGGTGTTTGTTACATTATATTCACTAGTAGGAGTGAGAAAAACATCGCGGGGTGGTGCGCATTGTATGGGTGTGTGTTACATTACATTCACTAGTAGGAGTGAGAAAAACATCACGGGGTGGTGTGAATCGGAGTGTCTCAATTAGGATAGGCAGTGAGTGGCAATGTAGGATGGAGAAAAGCACCGTGGGGTGGTCAGCTTGGGGAGGTCAGGGAACATGCAGTGGCAATGTAGGATAGGTTTTTGAAAAACATCGCGGGGTGGTGCGCATTGTATGGTTGTGTGTTAAATTACATACACTAGTGGGAGTGAGAAAAACATCACGGGGTGGTGTGAATCGGAGGGACTGAATTAGGATAGGCAGTGAGTGGCAATGTAGGATGGAGAAAAGCATCGCGGGGTGGTCAGCATGGGGAGGTCAGGGAACATGCAGTGGCAATGTAGGATAGGTTTCTGAAAAACATCGCGGCGTGGTGCGCATTGTATGGGTGTGTGTTACATTACATTCACTAGTAGGAGTGAGAAAAACATCACGGGGTGGTGTGAATCGGAGGGTCTGCATTAGGATAGGCACTGAGTGGCAATGTAGGATTGAGAAAAGCACCGCGGGGTGGTCAGCATGGGGAGGTCAATGAACATGCAGTGGCAATGTAGGATAGGTTTCTGAAAAACATCGCGGGGTGGTGCGCATTGTATGGGTGTGTGTTACATTAAATTCACTAGTAGGAGTGAGAAAAACATCACGGGGTGGTGGCATTGTATGGCTGTGTGTTACATGACATTCACTAGTAGGAGTGAGAAAAACATCACGGGGTGGTGTGAATCGGAGGGTCTGAATTAGGATAGGCAGTGAGTGGCAATGTAGGATGGAGAAAAGCACCGCGGGGTGGTCAGGCTGGGGTTGTTCAGGGAACATGCAGTGGCAATGTAGGATAGGTTTCTGAAAAACATCGCGGGGTGGTGCGCATTTTATGGGTGTGTGTTACATTACATTCACTAGTAGGAGTCAGAAAAACATCGCGGGGTGGTGCGCATTGTATGGGTGTGTGTTACATTACATTCACTAGTAGGAGTGAGAAAAACATCAAGGGGTGGTGTGAATCGGAGGGACTGAATTAGGATAGGCAGTGAGTGGCATTGTAGGATGGAGAAAAGCACCGCGGGGTGGTCACCATGGGGAGGTCAGGGAACAGGCAGTGGCAATGTAGGATAGGTTTCTGAAAAACATCGCGGGGTGGTGTGCATTGTATGGGTGTGTGTTACATTACATTGACTAGTAGGAGTGAGAAAAACATCACGGGGTGCTGTGAATCGGAGGGTCTGAATTAGGATAGGCAGTGAGTGGCAATGTAGAATGGAGAAAAGCACCGCGGGGTAGTCAGCATGCGGAGGTCAGGGAACATGCAGTGGCAATGTAGGATATGTTTCTGAAAATCATCGCGGGGTGGTGCGCATTGTACGGGTGTGTAACATTACATTCACTAGTAGGAGTGAGAAAAACATCGCGGGGTGGTGCGCATTGAATGGGTGTGTGTTACATTACATTCACTAGTAGGAGTGAGAAAAACTACTCGGGGTGGTGCGCATTGTATGGGTGTGTGTTACATTACATTCACTAGTAGGAGTGAGAAAAACATCACGGGGTGGTGTGAATCGGAGGGTCTGAATTAGGATAGGCAGTGAGTGGCAATGTAGGATGGAGAAAAGCACCGCGGGGCGGTCAGCATTGGGAGGTCAGGGAACATGCAGTGGCAATGTAGGATAGGTTTCTAAAAAACATCGCGGGGTGGTGCGCATTGTATGGGTGTGTGTTACATTACATTCACTAGTAGGAGTGAGAAAAACATCACGGGGTGGTGTGAATCGGAGGGTCTGAATTAGGATAGGCAGTGAGTGGCAATGTAGGATGGAGAAAAGCCCCGCGGGGTAGTCAGCATGGGGAGCTCAAGGAACATGCAGTGGCAATGTAGGATATGTTTCTGAAAAACATCGCCCGGTGGTGCGCATTGTACGGGTGTGTGTTACATTACATTCACTAGTAGGAGTGAGAAAAACTTCACGGGGTGGTGCGATTTGGAGGTTATGTATTAGGCTAGGCAGTGAGTGGCAATGTAGGATGCAGAAAAGCACCGTGGGGTGGTCAGCATGGGGAGGTCAGGGAACATGCATTGGTAATGTAGGATTGGTTTCTGAAAATCATCGCGGGGTGGTGCGCATTGTATGGGTGTGTGTTACATTACATTCACTAGTAGGAGTGAGAAAAACATCACGGGGTGCTGTGAATCGGAGTGTCTCCATAAGGATAGGCAGTGAGTGGCAATGTAGGATGGAGAGAAGCACCGTGGGCTGGTCAGCTTGGGGAGGTCAGGGAACATGCAGTGGCAATGTAGGATAGGTTTTTGAAAAACATCGCAGGGTGGTGCGCATTGTATGGGTGTGTGTTACATTACATTCACTAGTAGGAGTGAGAAAAACATCGCGGGGTGGTGCGCATTGTATGGGTGTGTGTTACATTACATTCACTAGGATGAGTGAGAAAAACATCAAGGGGTGGTGTGAATCGGAGGGACTGAATTAGTATAGGCAGTGAGTGGCATTGTAGGATGGAGAAAAGCACCGTGGGGTGGTCACCATGGGGAGGTCAGGGAACATGCAGTGGCAATGTAGGATAGGTTTCTGAAAAACATCGCGGGGTGGTGTGCATTGTATGGGTGTTTGTTACATTACATTCACTAGTAGGAGTGAGAAAAACATCACGGGGTGGTGTGAATCGGAGTGTCTCAATTAGGATAGGCAGTGAGTGGCAATGTAGGATGGAGAAAAGCACCGTGGGGTGGTCAGCTTGGGGAGGTCAGGGAACATGCAGTGGCAATGTAGGATAGGTTTTTGAAAAACATCGCGGGGTGGTGCGCATTGTATGGTTGTGTGTTAAATTACATACACTAGTGGGAGTGAGAAAAACATCACGGGGTGGTATGAATCGGAGGGACTGAATTAGGATAGGTAGTGAGTGGCAATGTAGGATGGAGAAAAGCATCGCGGGGTGGTCAGCATGGGGAGGTCAGGGAACATGCATTGGCAATGTAGGATAGGTTTCTGAAAAACATCGCGGCGTGGTGCGCATTGTATGGGTGTGTGTTACATTACATTCACTAGTAGGAGTGAGAAAAACATCACGGGGTGGTGTGAATCGGAGGGTCTGCATTAGGATAGGCAGTGAGTGGCAATGTAGGATTGAGAAAAGCACCGCGGGGTGGTCAGCATGGGGAGGTCAATGAACATGCAGTGGCAATGTAGGATAGGTTTCTGAAAAACATCGCGGGGTGGTGCGCATTGTATGGGTGTGTGTTACATTACATTCACTAGTAGGAGTGAGAAAAACATCACCGGGTGGTGGCATTGTATGGGTGTGTGTTACATGACATTCACTAGTAGGAGTGAGAAAAACATCACGGTGTGGTGTGAATCGGAGGGTCTGAATTAGGATAGGCAGAGAGTGGCAATGTAGGATGGAGAAAAGCACCGCGGGGTGGTCAGGCTGGGGTTGTTCAGGGAACATGCAGTGGCAATGTAGGATAGGTTTCTGAAAAACATCGCGGGGTGGTGCGCATTTTATGGGTGTGTGTTACATTACATTCACTAGTAGGAGTGAGAAAAACATCGCGGGGTGGTGCGCATTGTATGGGTGTGTGTTACATTACATTCACTAGTAGGAGTGAGAAAAACATCAAGGGGTGGTGTGAATCGGAGGGACTGAATTAGGATAGGCAGTGAGTGGCATTGTAGGATGGAGAAACGCACCGCGGGGTGGTCACCATGGGGAGGTCAGGGAACAGGCAGGGGCAATGTAGGATAGGTTTCTGAAAAACATCGCGGGGTGGTGTGCATTGTATGCGTGTGTGTTACATTACATTCACTAGTAGGAGTGAGAAAAACATCACGGGGTGCTGTGAATCGGAGGGTCTGAATTAGGATAGGCAGTGAGTGGCAATGTAGAATGGAGAAAAGCACCGCGGGGTAGTCAGCATGCGGAGGTCAGGGAACATGCAGGGGCAATGTAGGATATGTTTCTGAAAATCATCGCGGGGTGGTGCGCATTGTACGGGTGTGTAACATTACATTCACTAGTAGGAGTGAGAAAAACATCGCGGGGTGGTGCGCATTGAATGGGTGTGTGTTACATTACCTTCACTAGTAGGAGTGAGAAAAACTACTCGGGGTGGTGCGCATTGTATGGGTGTGTGTTACATTACATTCACTAGTAGGAGTGAGAAAAACATCACGGGGTGGTGTGAATCGGAGGGTCTGAATTAGGATAGGCAGTGAGTGGCAATGTAGGATGGAGAAAAGCACCGCGGGGCGGTCAGCATGGGGAGGTCAAGGAACATGCAGTGGCAATGTAGGATAGGTTTCTGAAAAACATCGCCCGGTGGTGCGCATTGTACGGGTGTGTGTTACATTACATTCACTAGTAGGAGTGAGAAAAACTTCACGGGGTGGTGTGAATCGGAGGTTATGTATTAGGCTAGGCAGTGAGTGGCAATGTAGGATGCAGAAAAGCACCGTGGGGTGGTCAGCATGGGGAGGTCAGGGAACATGCAGTGGCAATGTAGGATACGTTTTTGAAAAACATCGCGGGGTGGTGCGCATTGTATGGGTGTGTGTTACATTACATTCACTAGTAGGATTGAGAAAAACATCGCGGGGTGGTGCGCATTGTATGGGTGTGTAACATTACATTCACTAGTAGGAGTGAGAAAAACATCGCGGGGTGGTGTGCATTGAATGGGTGTGTGTTACATTACATTCACTAGTAGGAGTGAGAAAAACTACTCGGGGTGGTGCGCATTGTATGGGTGTGTGTTACATTACATTCACTAGTAGGAGTGAGAAAAACATCACGGGGTGGTGTGAATCGGAGGGTCTGAATTAGGATAGGCAGTGAGTGGCAATGTACGATGGAGAAAAGCACCGCGGGGCGGTCAGCATTGGGAGGTCAGGGAACATGCAGTGGCAATGTAGGATTTGTTTCTAAAAAACATCGCGGGGTGGTGCGCATTGTATGCGTGTGTTTTACATTACATTCTCTAGTAGGAGTGAGAAAAACATCACGGGGTGGTGTGAATCGGAGGGTCTGAATTAGGATAGGCAGTGAGTGGCAATGTTGGATGGAGAAAAGCAACGCGGGGTTGTCAGCATGGGGAGGGCAGGGAACATGCAGTGGCAATGTAGGATAGGTTTCTGAAAAACATCGCGGGGTGGTGCGCATTCTATGGGTGTGTGTTACATTACATTCACTAGTAGGAGTGAGAAAAACATCACGGGGTGGTGCGCATTGTATGGTTGTGTGTTACATTACATTCACTAGTAAGAGTAAGAAAAACATCACGGGGTGGTGTGAATAGGAGGGTCTGAATTAGGATAGGCAGTGAGTGGCAATGTAGGATGGAGAAAAGCACCGCGGGGCGGTCAGCATTGGGAGGTCAGGGAACATGCAGTGGCAATGTAGGATAGGTTTCTAAAAAACATCGCGGGGTGGTGCGCTTTGTATGGGTGTGTGTTACATTACATTCACTAGTAGGAGTGAGAAAAACATCACGGGGTGGTGCGCATTGTATGGGTGTGTGTTACATTACATTCACTAGTAGGAGTGAGAAAAACATCACGGGGTGGTGTGAATTGGAGGGTCTGAATTAGGATAGGCAGTGAGTGGTAATGTAGGATGGAGAAAAGCACCGCGGGGTGGTCAGCATGGGGAGGTCAGGGAACATGCAGTGGCAATGTAGGATAGGTTTCTGAAAAACATCGCGGGGTGGTGCGCATTTTATGGGTGTGTGTTACATTACATTCACTAGTAGGAGTGAGAAAAATATCGCGGGGTGGTGCGCATTGTATGGGTGTGTGTTACATTACATTCACTAGTAGGAGTGAGAAAAACATCAAGGGGTGGTGTGAATCTGAGGGATTGAATTAGGATAGGCAGTGAGTGGCATTGTAGGATGGAGAAAAGCACCGCGGGGTGGTCACCTTGGGGAGGTCAGGGAACAGGCAGTGGCAATGTAGGATAGGTTTCTGAAAAACATCGCGGGGTGGTGTGCATTGTATGGGTGTGTGTTACATTACATTCACTAGTAGGAGTGAGAAAAACATCACGGGGTGCTGTGAATCAGAGGGTCTGAATTAGGATAGGCAGTGAGTGGCAATGTAGAATGGAGAAAAGCACCGCGGAGTAGTCAGCATGGAGAGGTCAGGGAACATGCAGTGGCAATGTAGGACATGTTTCTGAAAATCATCGCGGGGTGGTGCGCATTGTACGGTTGTGTAACATTACATTCACTAGTAGGAGTGAGAAAAACATCACGGGGTGGTGTGAATTGGAGGGTCTGAATTAGGATAGGCAGTGAGTGGTAATGTAGGATGGAGAAAAGCACCGCGGGGTGGTCAGCATGGGGAGGTCAGGGAACATGCAGTGGCAATGTAGGATATGTTTCTGAAAATCATCGCGGGGTGGTGCGCATTGTACGGGTGTGTTACATTACATTCACTAGTAGGAGTGAGAAAAACATCACGGGGTGGTGTGAATTGGAGGGTCTGAATTAGGATAGGCAGTGAGTGGTAATGTAGGATGGAGAAAAGCACCGCGGGGTGGTCAGCATGGGGACGTCAGGGAACATGCAGTGGCAATGTAGGATAGGTTTCTGAAAAACATCGCGGGGTGGTGCGCATTTTATGGGTGTGTGTTACATTACATTCACTAGTAGGAGTGAGAAAAACATCGCGCGGTGGCGCGCATTGTATGGGTGTGTGTTACATTCCATTCAATAGTAGGAGTGAGAAAAACATCGCGCGGTGGTGTGAATCGGAGGGTCTGAATTAGGATAGGCAGTGATTGGCATTGTAGGATGGAGAAAAGCCCCGCAGCGTAGTCAGCATGGGGATGTCAAGGAACATGCAGTGGCAAAGTAGGATAGGTTTCTGAAAAACATCACGGGGTGGTGCGCATTATATTGGTGTGTGTTACATTACATTCACTAGTAGGAGTGAGAAAAACTTCACGGGGTGGTGTGAATCGGAGGGTATGTATTAGGATAGGCAGTGAGTGGCAATGTAGAATGGAGAAAAGCACCGCGGGGTGGTCAGCATGGGGAGGTCAGGGAACATGCAGTGGCAATGTAGGATTGGTTTCTGAAAAACATCGCGGGGTGGTGCGCATTGTATGGGTGTTTGTTACATAATATTCACTAGTAGGAGTGAGAAAAACATCGCGGGGTGGTGCGCATTGTATGGGTGTGTGTTACATTACATTCACTAGTAGGAGTGAGAAAAACATCACGGGGTGGTGTGAATCGGAGTGTCTCAATTAGGATAGGCAGTGAGTGGCAATGTAGGATGGAGAAAAGCACCGTGGGGTGGTCAGCTTGGGGAGGTCAGGGAACATGCAGTGGCAATGTAGGATAGGTTTTTGAAAAACATCGCGGGGTGGTGCGCATTGTATGGTTGGGTGTTACATTACATTCACTAGTGGGAGAGAGAAAAACATCACGGGGTCGTGTGAATCGGAGGGACTGAATTACGATAGGCAGTGAGTGGCAATGTAGGATGGAGAAAAGCACCGCGGGGTGGTCAGCATGGGGAGGTCATGGAACATGCAGTGGCAATGTAGGATAGGTTTCTGAAAAACATCGCGGCATGGTGCGCATTGTATGGGTGTGTGTTACATTACATTCACTAGTAGGAGTGAGAAAAACATCACGGGGTGGTGTGAATTGGAGGGTCTACATTAGGATAGGCATTGAGTGGCAATGTAGGATGGAGAAAAGCACCGCGGGGTCGTCAGCATGGGGAGGTCAATGAACATGCATTGGCAATGTAGGATAGGTTTCTGAAAAACATCGCGTGGTGGTGCGCATTGTATGGGTGTGTGTTACATTACATTCACTAGTAGGAGTGAGAAAAACATCACGGGGTGGTGCGCATTGTATGGGTGTGTGTTACATGACATTCACTAGTAGGAGTGAGAAAAACATCACGGGGTGGTGCGCATTGTATGGGTGTGTGTTACATGACATTCATTAGTAGGAGTGAGAAAAACATCACGGGGTGGTGTGAATCGGAGGGTCTGTATTAGGATAGGAAGTGAGTGGCAATGTAGGATGGAGAAAAGCACCGCAGGGTGGTCACCATGGTGAGGTCAGGTAACATGCAGTGGCAATGTAGGATAGGTTTCTGAAAAACATCGTGGGGTGGTGTGCATTGTATGGGTGTGTGTTACATTACATTCACTAGTAGGAGTGAGAAAAACATCACGGGGTGCTGTGAATCGGAGGGTCTGAATTAGGATAGGCAGTGAGTGGCAATGTAGGATGGAGAAAAGCACCGCGGGGTAGTCAGCCTGGGGAGGTCAGGGAACATGCAGTGGCAATGTAGGATAGGTTTCTGAAAATCATCACGGGGTGGTGCGCATTGTACGGGTGTGTAACATTACATTCCCTAGTAGGAGTGAGAAAAACATCGTGGGGTGGTGCGCATTGAATGGGTGTGTGTTACATTACATTCACTAGTAGGAGTGAGAAGAACATCACAGGGTGGTGTGAATCGGAGGGTCTGAATTAGGATAGGCAGTGAGTGGCAATGTAGGATGGAGAAAAGCACCGCGGGGTGGTCAGCATTGGGAGGTCAGGGAACATGCAGTGGCAATATAGGATAGGTTTCTAAAAAACATGGCGGGGTGGTGCGCATTGTATGCGTGTGTGTTACACTACATTCTCTAGTAGGAGTGAGAAAAACATCACGGGGTGGTGTGAATCGGAGTGGCTGAATTAGGATAGGCAGTGAGTGGCAATGTTGGATGGAGAAAAGCAACGCGGGGTTGTCAGCATGGGGAGGGCAGGGAACATGCAGTGGCAATGTAGGATAGTTTTCTGAAAAACATCGCGGGGTGGTGCGCATTGTATGGGTGTGTGTTACATTACATTCACTAGTAGGAGTGAGAAAATCATCACGGGGTGGTGCGCATTGTATGGGTGTGTGTTACATTACATTCACTAGTAAGAGTCAGAAAAACATCACAGGGTGGTGTGAATTGGAGGGTCTGAATTAGGATAGGCAGTGAGTGGTAATGTAGGATGGAGAAAAGCACCGCGGGGTGGTCAGCATGGGGAGGTCAGGGAACATGCAGTGGCAATGTAGGATAGGTTTCTGAAAAACATCGCGGGGTGGTGCGCATTTTATGGGTGTGTGTTACATTACATTCACTAGTAGTAGTGAGAAAATCATCGCGGGGTGGTGCGCATTGTATGAGTGTGTGTTACATTATATTCACTAGTAGGAGTGAGAAAAACATCAAGGGGTGGTGTGAATCGGAGAGTCTGAATTAGGATAGGCAGTGAGTGGCATTCTAGGGTGGAGAAAAGCACCGCGGGGTGGTCACCATGGGCACGTCAGGGAACATGCAGTGGCAACGTAGGATAGGTTTCTGAAAAACATCGCGGTTTGGTGCGCATTGTATGGGTGTGTGTTACATTACATTCACTAGTAGGAGTGAGAAAAACATCACGGGGTGCTGTGAATCGGAGGGTCTGAATTAGGATAGGCAGTGAGTGGCAATGTAGAATGGAGAAAAGCACCGCGGGGTAGTCAGCATGGGGAGGTCAGGGAACATGCAGTGGCAATGTAGGATAGGTTTCTGAAAATCATCGCGGGGTGGTGCGCATTGTATGGGTGTGTAACATTACATTCACTAGTAGGAGTGAGAAAAACATCGTGGGGTGGTGCGCATTGAATGGGTGTGTGTTACATTACATTCACTAGTAGGAGTGAGAAAAACTACTCGGGGTGGTGCGCATTGTATGGGTGTGTGTTACATTACATTCACTAGTAGGAGTGAGAAAAACTACTCGGGGTGGTGCGCATTGTATGGGTGTGTGTTACATTACATTCACTAGTAGGAGTGAGAAAAACATCACGGGGTGGTGTGAATCGGAGGGACTGAATTAGGATAAGCAGTGAGTGGCAATGTAGGATGGAGAAAAGGCCCGCGGGGCGGTCAGCATTGGGAGGTCAGAGAACATGCAGTGGCAATGTAGGATAGGTTTCTTAAAAACATCGCGGGGTGGTGCGCATTGTATGCGTGTGTGTTACATTACATTCTCTAGTAGGAGTGAGAAAAACATCACGGGGTGGTGTGAATCGGAGGGTCTGAATTAGTATAGGCAGTGAGTGGCAATGTTGGATGGAGAAAAGCAACGCGGGGTTGTCAGCATGGGGATGGCAGGGAACATGCAGTGGCAATGTAGGATAGGTTTCTGAAAAACATCGCGGGGTGGTGCGCATTGTATGGGTGTGTGTTACATTACATTCACTAGTAGGAGTGAGAAAAACATCACGGGGTGGTGTGAATTGGAGGGTCTGAATTAGGATAGGCAGTGAGTGGTAATGTAGGATGGAGAAAAGCACCGCGGGGTGGTCAGCATGGGGAGGTCAGGGAACATGCAGTGGCAATGTAGGATAGGTTTCTGAAAAACATCGCGAGGTGGTGCGCATTTTATGGGTGTGTGTTACATTACATTCACTAGTAGGAGTGAGAAAAACATCGCGGGGTGGTGCGCATTGTATGGGTGTGTGTTACAATACATTCACTAGTAGGAGTGAGAAAAACATCAAGGGGTGGTGTGAATCGGAGGGTCTAAATTAGGATAGGCAGTGAGTGGCATTGTAGAATGGAGAAAAGCACCGCGGGGTGGTCACCATGGGGAGGTCAGGGAACATGCTGTGGCAATGTAGGATAGGTTTCTGAAAAACATCGCGGGGTGGTGTGCATTGTATGGGTGTGTGTTACATTACATTCACTAGTAGGAGTGAGCAAAACATCACGGGGTGCTGTGAATCGGAGGGTCTGAATTAGGATAGGCAGTGAGTGGCAATGTAGGATGGAGAAAAGCACCACGGGGTAGTCAGTATGGGGAGGTCAGGGAACATGCAGTGGCAATGTAGGATAGGTTTCTGAAAATCATCGCGGGGTGGTGCGCATTGTACGGGTGTGTAACATTACATTCACTAGTAGGAGTGACAAAAAACATCGCGGGGTGGTGCGCATTTTATGGGTGTGTGTTACATTACATTCACTAGTAGGAGTGAGAAAAACATCGCGGGGTGGTGCGCATTGTATGGGTGTGTGTTATATTGCATTCACTAGTAGGAATCAGAAAAACATCACGGGGTGGTGCGCATTGTATGGGTGTGTGTTACATTACATTCAGCAGTAGGAGTGAGAAAAACATCACGGGGTGGTGTGAATTGGAGGGTCTGAATCAGGATACGCAGTGAGTGGTAATGTAGGATGGAGAAAAGCACCGTGGGGTGGTCAGCATGGGGACGTCAGGGAACATGCAGTGGCAATGTAGGATAGGTTTCTGAAAAACATCGCGGGGTGGTGCGCATTTTATGGGTGTGTTTTACATTACATTCACTAGTAGGAGTGAGAAAAACATCGCGCGGTGGCGCGCATTGTATGGGTGTGTGTTACATTCCATTCAATAGTAGGAGTGAGAAAAACATCACGGGGTGGTGTGAATCGGAGGGTCTGAATTAGGATAGGCAGTGATTGGCATTGTAGGATGGAGAAAAGCACCGCAGCGTAGTCAGCATGGGGATGTCAAGGAACATGCAGTGGCAATGTAGGATAGGTTTCTGAAAAACATCGCGGGGTGGTGCGCATTGTATGGGTGTGTGTTACATTACATTCACTAGTAGGAGTGAGAAAAACTTCACGGGGTGGTGTGAATCGGAGGGTATGTATTAGGATAGGCAGTGAGTGGCAATGTAGGATGGAGAAAAGCACCGCGGGGTGGTCAGCATGGGGAGGTCAGGGAACATGCAGTGGCAATGTAGGATTTGTTTCTGAAAAACATCGCGGGGTGGTGCGCATTGTATGGGTGTTTGTTACATAATATTCACTAGTAGGAGTGAGAAAAACATCGCGGGGTGGTGCGCATTGTATTTGTGTGTGTTACGTTACATTCACTAGTAGGAGTGAGAAAAACATCACGGGGTGGTGTGAATCGGAGTGTCTCAATTAGGATAGGCAGTGAGTGGCAATGTAGGATGGAGAAAAGCACCGTGGGGTGGTCAGCTTGGGGAGGTCAGGGAACATGCAGTGGCAATGTAGGATAGGTTTTTGAAAAACATCGTGGGGTGGTGCGCATTGTATGGTTGGGTGTTACATTACACTCACTAGTGGGAGAGAGAAAAACATCACGGGGTGGTGTGAATCGGAGGGACTGAATTACGATAGGCAGTGAGTGGCAATGTACGATGGAGAAAAGCACCGCGGGGTGGTCAGCATGGGGAGGTCAGGGAACATGCAGTGGCAATGTAGGATAGGTTTCTGAAAAACATCACGGGGTCGTGCGCATTGTATGGGTGTGTGTTACATGACATTCACTAGTAGGAGTGAGAAAAACATCACGGGGTGGTGCGCATTGTATGGGTGTGTGTTACATGACATTCATTAGTAGGAGTGAGAAAAACATCACGGGGTGGTGTGAATCGGAGGGTCTGTATTAGGATAGGCAGTGAGTGGCAATGTAGGATGGAGAAAAGCACCGCAGGGTGGTCACCATGGTGAGGTCAGGTAACATGCAGTGGCAATGTAGGATAGGTTTCTGAAAAACATCGCGGGGTGGTGTGCATTGTATGGGTGTGTGTTACATTACATTCACTAGTAGGAGTGAGAAAAACATCACGGGGTGCTGTGAATCGGAGGGTCTGAATTAGGATAGGCAGTGAGTGGCAATGTAGGATGGAGAAAAGCACCGCGGGGTAGTCAGCCTGGGGAGGTCAGGGAACATGCAGTGGCAATGTAGGATAGGTTTCTGAAAATCATCGCGGGGTGGTGCGCATTGTACGGGTGTGTTACATTACATTCACTAGTAGGAGTGAGAAAAACATCGCGGGGTGGTGCGCATTAATGGGTGTGTGTTACATTACATTCACTAGTAGGAGTGAGAAAAACATCACGGGGTGGTGTGAATCGGAGGGTCTGAATTAGGATAGGCAGTGAGTGGCAATGTTGGATGGAGAAAAGCAACGCGGGGCTGTCAGCATGGGGAGGGCAGGGAACATGCAGTGGCAATGTAGGATAGGTTTCTGAAAAACATCGCGGGGTGGTGCGCATTTTATGGGTGTGTGTTACATTACATTCACTAGTAGGAGTGAGAAAAAAATCACGGGGTGGTGCGCATTGTATGGGTGTGTGTTACATTACATTCACTAGTAAGAGTAAGAAAAACATCACGGGGTGGTGTGAATCAGAGGGTCTGAATTAGGATAGGCAGTGAGTGGCAATGTAGGATGGAGAAAAGCACCGCGGGGCGGTCAGCATTGGCAGGTCAGGGAACATGCACTGGAAATGTAGGATAGGTTTCTAAAAAACATCGCGGGGTGGTGCGCATTGTATGGGTGTGTGTTACATTATATTCACTAGTAGGAGTGAGAAAAACATCACGGGGTGGTGCGCATTGTATCGGTGTGTGTTACATTACATTCACTAGTAGGAGTGAGAAAAACATCACGGGGTGGTGTGAATTGGAGGGTCTGAATTAGGATAGGCAGTGAGTGGTAATGTAGGATGGAGAAAAGCACCGCGGGTTGGTCAGCATGGGGAGGTCATGGAACATGCAGTGGCAATGTAGGATAGGTTTGTGAAAAACATCGCGGGGTGGTGCGCATTTTATGGGTGTGTCTTACATTACATTCACTAGTAGGAGTGAGAAAATCATCGCGGGGTGGTGTGCATTGTATGGGTGTGTGTTACATTATATTCACTAGTAGGAGTGAGAAAAACATCAAGGGGTGGTGTGAATGGGAGGGTCTGAATTAGGATCGGCAGTGAGTGGCATTCTAGGGTGGAGAAAAGCACCGCGGGGTGGTCACCATGGGCAAGTCAGGGAACATGCAGTGGCAATGTAGGAAATGTTTCTGAAAAACATCGCGGTGTGGTGTGCATTGTATGGGTGTGTGTTACATTACATTCACTAGTAGGAGTGAGAAAAACATCACGGGGTGCTGTGAATCGGAGGGTCTGAATATGCATAGGCAGTGAGTGGCAATGTAGGATGGAGAAAAGCACCGCGGGGTAGTCAGCATGGGGAGGTCAGGGAACATGCAGTGGCAATGTAGGATAGGTTTCTGCAAATCATCGCGGGGTGGTGCGCATTGTACGGGTGTGTAACATTACATTCACTACTAGGAGTGAGAAAAACATCGTGGCGTGGTGCGCATTGAATGGGTGTGTGTTACATTACATTCACTAGTAGGAGTGAGAAAAACTACTCGGGGTGGTGCGCATTGTATGGGTGTGTGTTACATTACATTCACTAGTAAGAGTAAGAAAAACATCACGGGGTGGTGTGAATTGGAAGGTTTGAACTAGGATAGGCAGTGAGTGGCAATGTAGGATGGAGAAAAGCACCGCGGGGTGGTCAGCATGGGGAGGTCAGGGAACATGCAGTGGCAATGTAGGATAGGTTTCTGAAAAACATCGTGGGGTGGTGCGCATTCTATGGGTGTGTGTTACATTACATTCACTAGTAGGAGTGAGAAAAACATCGCGGGGTGGTGCGCATTGTATGGGTGTGTGTTATATTGCATTCACTAGTAGGAGTGAGAAAAACATCTCGGGGTGGTGCGCATTGTATGGGTGTGTGTTACATCACATTCAGCAGTAGGAGTGAGAAAAAGATCACGGGGTGGTGTGAATTGGAGGGTCTGAATTAGGATACGCAGTGAGTGGTAATGTAGGATGGAGAAAAGCACCACAGGGTGCTCAGCATGGGGAGGTCAGGGAACATGCAGTGGCAATGTAGGATAGGTTTCTGAAAAACATCGCGGTGTGGTGCGCATTTTATGGGTGTGTGTTACATTACATTCACTAGTGGGAGTGAGAAAAACATTGCCCGGTTGCGCGCATTGTATGGGTGTGTGTTACATTACATTCACTAGTACGAGTGAGAAAAACATTGCGGGTTGGTGCGCATGTATGGGTGTGTGTTACATTACATTCACTATTAGGAGTGAGCAAAACATCGTGGGGTGGTGGGCATTGTATGGGTTTGTGTTACATTACATTCACTAGTAGGAGTGAGAAAAACATCACGGGGTGGTGCGCATTGTATGGGGGTGTGTTACATTACATTCACTATTAGGAGTGAGAAAAACATCACGGGGTGGTGTGAATCGGAGTGTCTGAATTAGGATAGGCAGTGAGTGGCAATGTAGGATGGAGAAAAGCACCGCGGGTGGTCAGCATGGGGAGGTCAGGGAACATGCAGTGGCAATGTAGGATAGGTTTCTGAAAATCATCGCGGGGTGGTGTGCATTGTATGGATGTGTGTTACATTACATTCACTAGTAGGAGTGAGAAAAACATCGCGGGTTGGTTCGCATTGTGTGGGTGTGTGTTACATTACATTCACTATTAGGAGTGAGAAAAACATCAAGGGGTGGTGTGAATCGGACGGTCTGAATTAGGATAGGCAGTGAGTGGCATTGTAGGATGGAGAAAAGCCCTGCGGGGTCGTCAGCATGGGGAAGTCAGGGAAAATGCAGTGGCAATGTAGGATAGGTTTCTGAAAAACATCGCGGGGTGTTGCGCATTGTATGGGTGTGTGTTACATTACATTCACTAGTAGGAGTGAGAAAAACATCAAGGGGTGGTGTGCATCGGAGGGTATGAATTAGGATAGGCAGTGAGTGGCAATGTAGGATGGAGAAAAGCACCGCGGGTTGGTCAGCATGGGGAGGTCAGGGAACATGCAGTGGCAATGTAGGATAGTTTTCTGAAAAACATCGCAGGGTCGTGCGCATTGTATGGGTGTTTGTTACATTATATTCACTAGTAGGAGTGAGCAAAACATCGTGGGGTGGTGCGAATTGTATGCGTGTGTGTTACATTACATTCACTAGTAGGAGTGAGAAAAACATCGCGGGGTGGTGCGCATTGTATGGGTGTGTGTTAGATTACATTCACTAGTAAGAGTAAGAAAAACATCACGGGGTGGTGTGAATTGGAGGGTCTGAACTAGGATAGGCAGTGAGTGGCAATGAAGGATGGAGAAAAGCACCGCGGGGTGGTCAGCATGGGGAGGTCAGTGAACATGCAGTGGCAATGTAGGATAGGTTTCTGAAAAACATCACGGGGTAGTGCGCATTGTATGGGTGTGTGTTACATTACATTCACTAGTAGGAGTGAGAAAAACATCACGGTGTGGTGCGCATTGTAAGTGTGTGTTACATTACACTCACTAGTAGGAGTGAGAAAAACATCACGGGGTGGTGCGCATTGTATGCGTGTGTGTTACATTACATTCACTAGTAGGAGTGAGAAAAACATCGCAGGTTGGTTCGCATTGTATGGGTGTGTGTTACATTACATTCACTATTAGGAGTGAGAAAAACATCACGGGGTGGTGTGAATCGGAGTGTCTGAATTAGGATAGGCAGTGAGTTGCAATGTACGATGGAGAAAAGCACCGCGGGGTTGTCAGCATGGGGAGGTCAGGGAACATGCAGTGGCAATGTAGGATAGGTTTCTGAAAATCATCGCGGGGTGGTGCGCATTTTATGGGTGTGTGTTACATTACATTCACTATTAGGAGTGAGAAAAACATCGCGGGGTGGTTCGCATTGTATGGGTGTGTGTTACATTACATTCACTATTAGGAGTGAGAAAAACATCAAGGGGTGGTGTGAATCGGAGGGTCTGAATTAGGATAGGCAGTGAGTGGCATTGTAGGATGGAGAAAAGCCCTGCGGGGTCGTCAGCATGGGGAAGTCAGGGAAAATGCAGTGGCAATGTAGGATAGGTTTCTGAAAAGCATCGCGGGGTGTTGCGCATTGTATGGGTGTGTGTTACATTACATTCACTAGTAGGAGTGAGAAAAACATCACGGGGAGGTGCGCATTGTATGGGTGTGTGTTACATTACATTCACTATTAGGAGTGAGAAAAACATCAAGGGGTGGTGTGAATCGGAGGGTCTGAATTAGGATAGGCAGTGAGTGGCATTGTAGGATGGAGAAAAGCCCTGCGGGGTCGTCAGCATGGGGAAGTCAGGGAAAATGCAGTGGCAATGTAGGATAGGTTTCTGAAAAACATCGCGGGGTGTTGCGCATTGTATGGGTGTGTGTTACATTACATTCACTAGTAGGAGTGAGAAAAACATGACGGGGTGGTGTGAATTGGAGGGTCTGAATTAGGATAGGCATTGATTGGCATTGTAGGATGGAGAAAAGCCCCGCGGGGTGGTCAGCATGGGGAGGTCAGGGAACATGCCCTGGCAATGTAGGATAGGTTTCTGAAAAACATCGCGGGGTGGTGCGCATTGTATGGGTGTTTGTTACATTATATTCACTAGTAGGAGTGAGAAAAAAGTCGCGGGGTGGTGCGCATTGTATGGGTGTGTGTTACAATACATTCACTAGTAGGAGTGAGAAAAACATCACGGGGTGGTGTGAATCGGAGTGTCTCAATTAGGATAGGCAGTGAGTGGCAATGTAGGATGGAGAAAAGCACCGTGGGGTGGTCAGCATGGGGAGGTCAGGGAACATGCAGTGGCAATGTAGGATAGGTTTCTGAAAAACATCGCGGGGTGGTGCGCATTGTATGGGTGTGTGTTACATTACATTCACTAGTGGGAGTGAGAAAAACATCACGTGGTGGTGTGAATCGGAGGGTCTGAATTACGATAGGCAGTGAGTGGGAATGTAGGATGGAGAAAAGCTCCGGGGGTGGTCTCCATGGGGAGGTCAGGGAACATGCAGTGGCAATGAAGGATAGGTTTCTGAAAAACATCGCGGGGTGGTGCGCATTGTATGGGTGTGTGTTACATTATATTCACTAGTAGGAGTGAGAAAAACATCACGGGGTGGTGTGATACGAAGGGTCTGCATTAGGATAGGCAGTGAGTGGCAATGTAGGATGAAGAAAAGCACCGCGGGGTCGTCAGCATGGGGAAGTCAGGGAAAATGCAGTGGCAATGTAGGATAGGTTTCTGAAAAACATCGCGGGGTGTTGCGCATTGTATGGGTGTGTGTTACATTGCATTCACTAGTAGGAGTGAGAAAAACATCACGGGGTGGTGTGAATCGGAGGGTATGAATTAGGATAGGCAGTGAGTGGCAATGTAGGATGGAGAAAAGCACCGCGGGGTGGTCAGCATGGGGAGGTCAGGGAACATGCAGTGGCAATGTAGGATAGGTTTCTGAAAAACATCGCGGGGTCGTGCGCATTGTATGGGTGTTTGTTACATTATATTCACTAGTAGGAGTGAGCAAAACATCGTGGGGTGGTGCGAATTGTATGCGTGTGTGTTACATTACATTCACTAGTAGGAGTGAGAAAAACATCGCGGGGTGGTGCGCATTGTATGGGTGTGTGTTACATTACATTCACTAGTAAGAGTAAGAAAAACATCACGGGGTGGTGTGAATTGGAGGGTCTGAACTAGGATAGGCAGTGAGTGGCAATGTAGGATGGAGAAAAGCACCGCGGGGTGGTCAGCATGGGGAGGTCAGGGAACATGCAGTGGCAATGTAGGATAGGTTTCTGAAAAACATCACGGGGTAGTGCGCATTGTATGGGTGTGTGTTACATTACATTCACTAGTAGGAGTGAGAAAAACATCACGGTGTGGTGCGCATTGTATGGGTGTGTGTTACATTACACTCACTAGTAGGAGTGAGAAAAACATCACGGGGTGGTGCGCATTGTATGGGTGTGTGCTACATTACATTCACTAGTAAGAGTAAGAAAAACATCACGGGGTGGTGTGAATTGGAGGGTCTGAACTAGGATAGGCAGTGAGTGGCAATGTAGGATGGAGAAAAGCACCGCGGGGTGGTCAGCATGGGGAGGTCAGGGAACATGCAGTTCCAATGTAGGATAGGTTTCTGAAAAATATCGCGGGGTGCTGGGCATCGTATGGGTGTGTGTTACATTACATTCACTAGTAGGAGTCAGAAAAGCATCGAAGGGTGGTGCACATTGTATGAGTGTGCGTTATATTGCATTCACTAGTAGGCGTGAGAAAAACATCACGGCGTGGTGCGCATTGTATGGGTGTGTGTTACATTATATTCACTAGTAGGAGTGAGAAAAACATCACGGGGTGGTGTGAATCGGAGGGTCTGCATTAGGATAGGCAGTGAGTGGCAATGTAGGATGGAGAAAAGCACTGCGGGGTCGTCAGCATGGGGAGGTCAATGAACATGCAGTGGCAATGTAGGATAGGTTTCTGAAAAACATCGCGGGGTGGTGCGCATTCTATGGGTGTGTGTTACATTACATTCACTAGTAGGAGTGAGAAAAACATCACGGGGTGGTGCGCATTGTATGGGTGTGTGTTACATTACATTCACTATTAGGAGTGAGAAAAACATCACGTGGTGGTGTGAATCGGAGGGTCTGAATTACGATAGGCAGTGAATGGCAATGTAGGATGGAGAAAAGCTCCGCGGGGTGGTCTGCATGGGGAGGTCAGAGAACATGCAGTGGCAATGAAGGATAGGTTTCTGAAAAACATCGCGGGGTGGTGCGCATTGTATGGGTGTGTGTTACATTAGATTCACTAGTAGGAGTGAGAAAAACATCACGGGGTGGTGTGAATCGGAGGGTCTGCATTAGGATAGGCAGTGAGTGGCAATGTAGGATGAAGAAAAGCACCGCGGGGTCGTCAGCATGGGGAGGTCAATGAACATGCAATGGCAATGTAGGATAGGTTTCTGAAAAACATCGCGGGGTGTTGCGCATTGTATGGGTGTGTGTTACATTGCATTCACTAGTAGGAGTGAGAAAAACATCACGGGCTGGTGCGCATTGTATGGGTGTGTGTTACATTACATTCACTATTAGGAGTGAGAAAAACATCACGGGGTGGTGTGAATCAGAGGGTCTGAATTAGGATAGGCAGTGAGTGGCAATGTAGGATGGAGAAAAGCACCGCGGGGTGGTCAGCATGGGGAGGTCAGGGAACATGCAGTGGCAATGTAGGATAGGTTTCTGAAAATCATCGTGGGGTGGTGCGCATTGTATGGGTGTGTGTTACATTACATTCACTAGTAGGAGTGAGAAAAACATCGCGCAGTGGCGCGCATTGTATGGGTGTGTGTTACATTACATTCACTAGTAGGAGTGAGAAAAACATCACGGGGTGGTGTGAATCGGAGGGTCTGAATTAGGATGGGCAGTGATTGGCATTGTAGGATGGAGAAAAGCCCCGCGGGGTGGTCCGCATGGGGAGGTCAGGGAACATGCAGTGGCAATGTAGGATAGTTTGCTGAAAAACATCGCGGGGTGGTGCGCATTGTATGGGTGTGTGTTACATTACATTCACTAGTAGGTGTGAGAAAAACATCACGGGGTGGTGTGAATCGGAGGGTATGAATTAGGATAGGCAGTGAGTGGCAATGCAGGATGGAGAAAAGCACCGCGGCTTGGTCAGCATGGGGAGGTCAGGGAACATGCAGTGGCAATGTAGGATAGGTTTCTGAAAATCATCGCGGAGTGGTGGGCATTGTATGGGTGTGTGTTACATTACATTCACTAGTAGGAGTGAGAAAAACATCGCGGGTTGGTTCGCATTGTATGGGTGTGTGTTACATTACATTCACTAGTAGGAGTGAGAAAAACATCGCGGGTGGGTGCGCATTGTATGGGTGTTTGTTACATTATATTCACTAGTAGGAGTGAGAGAAACATCGCGGGGTGGTGCGCATTGTATGGGTGTGTGTTACATTACATTCACTATTAGGAGTGAGAAAAACATCACGTGGTGGTGTGAATCGGATGGTCTGAATTACGATAGGCAGTGAGTGGCAATGTAGGATGGAGAAAAGCTCCGCGGGGTGGTCTGCATGGGGAGGTCAGGGAACATGCAGTGGCAATGAAGGATAGGTTTCTGAAAAACATCGTGGGGTGGTGCGCATTGTATGGGTGTGTGTTACATTATATTCACTAGTAGGAGTGAGAAAAACATCACGGGGTGGTGTGAATCGAAGGGTCTGCATTAGGATAGGCAGTGAGTGGCAATGTAGGATGAAGAAAAGCACCGCGGGGTCGTCAGCATGGGGAGGTCAATGAACATGCAGTGGCAATGTAGGATAGGTTTCTGAAAAACATCGCGGGGTGTTGCGCATTGTATGGGTGTGTGTTACATTGCATTCACTAGTAGGAGTGAGAAAAACATCACGGGCTGGTGCGCATTGTATGGGTGTGTGTTACATTACATTCACTATTAGGAGTGAGAAAAACATCACGGGGTGGTGTGAATCAGAGGGTCTGAATTAGGATAGGCAGTGAGTGGCAATGTAGGATGGAGAAAAGCACCGCGGGGTGGTCAGCATGGGGAGGTCAGGGAACATGCAGTGGCAATGTAGGATAGGTTTCTGAAAATCATCGTGGGGTGGTGCGCATTGTATGGGTGTGTGTTACATTACATTCACTAGTAGGAGTGAGAAAAACATCGCGCAGTGGCGCGCATTGTATGGGTGTGTGTTACATTACATTCACTAGTAGGAGTGAGAAAATCATTACGGGGTGGTGTGAATCGGAGGGTCTGAATTAGGATGGGCAGTGATTGGCATTGTAGGATGGAGAAAAGCCCCGCGGGGTGGTCAGCATGGGGAGGTCAGGGAACATGCAGTGGCAATGTAGGATAGTTTGCTGAAAAACATCGCGGGGTGGTGCGCATTGTATGGGTGTGTGTTACATTACATTCACTAGTAGGAGTGAGAAAAACATCACGGGGTGGTGTGAATCGGAGGGTATGAATTAGGATAGGCAGTGAGTGGCAATGCAGGATGGAGAAAAGCACCGCGGCTTGGTCAGCATGGGGAGGTCAGGGAACATGCAGTGGCAATGTAGGATAGGTTTCTGAAAATCATCGCGGAGTGGTGGGCATTGTATGGGTGTGTGTTACATTACATTCACTAGTAGGTGTGAGAAAAACATCGCGGGTTGGTTCGCATTGTATGGGTGTGTGTTACATTACATTCACTAGTAGGAGTGAGAAAAACTTCGCGGGTTGTTGCACATTGTATGGGTGTTTGTTACATTATATTCACTAGTAGGAGTGAGAGAAACATCGCGGGGTGGTGCGCATTGTATGGGTGTGTGTTACATTACATTCACTAGTAGGAGTGAGAAAATCATGACGGGTTGGTGTGAATCGGAGGGTCTGAATTAGGATAGGCATTGATTGGCATTGTAGGATGGAGAAAAGCCCCGCGGGGTGGTCAGCATGGGGACGTCAGGGAACATGCAGGGGCAATGTAGGATAGGTTTCTGAAAAACATCGCGGGGTGGTGTGCATTGTATGGGTGTGTGTTACATTACATTCACTAGTAGGAGTGAGAAAAACATCACGGGGTGGTGTGAATCGGAGGGTATGAATTAGGATAGGCAGTGAGTGGCAATGTAGGATGGAGAAAAGCACCGCGGGGTCGTCAGCATGGGGAGGTCAATGAACATGCAGTGGCAATGTAGGATAGGTTTCTGAAAAACATCGCGGTGTGGTGCGCTTTGTATGGGCGTGTGTTACATTACATTCACTACTAGGAGTGAGAAAAACATCACGGGGTGGTGCGCATTGTATGGGTGTGTTACATTACATTCACTATTAGGAGTGAGAAAAACATCACGGGGTGGTGTGAATCGGAGTGTCTGAATTAGGATAGGCAGTGAGTTGCAATGTACGATGGAGAAAAGCACCGCGGGGTTGTCAGCATGGGGAGGTCAGGGAAAATGCAGTGGCAATGTAGGATAGGTTTCTGAAAAGCATCGCGGGGTGTTGCGCATTGTATGGGTGTGTGTTACATTACATTCACTAGTAGGAGTGAGAAAAACATCATGGGGAGGTGCGCATTGTATGGGTGTGTGTTACATTACATTCACTATTAGGAGTGAGAAAAACATCAAGGGGTGGTGTGAATCGGAGGGTCTGAATTAGGATAGGCAGTGAGTGGCATTGTAGGATGGAGAAAAGCCCTGCGGGGTCGTCAGCATGGGGAAGTCAGGGAAAATGCAGTGGTAATGTAGGATAGGTTTCTGAAAAACATCGCGGGGTGTTGCGCATTGTATGGGTGTGTGTGAAATTACATTCACTAGTAGGAGTGAGAAAAACATGACGGGGTGGTGTGAATTGGAGGGTCTGAATTAGGATAGGCATTGATTGGCATTGTAGGATGGAGAAAAGCCCCGCGGGGTGGTCAGCATGGGGAGGTCAGGGAACATGCCCTGGCAATGTAGGATAGGTTTCTGAAAAACATCGCGGGGTGGTGCGCATTGTATGGGTGTTTGTTACATTATATTCACTAGTAGGAGTGAGAAAAAAGTCGCGGGGTGGTGCGCATTGTATGGGTGTGTGTTACATTACATTCACTAGTAGGAGTGAGAAAACCATCACGGGGTGGTGTGAATCGGAGTGTCTCAATTAGGATAGGCAGTGAGTGGCAATGTAGGATGGAGAAAAGCACCGTGGGGTGGTCAGCATGGGGAGGTCAGGGAACATGCAGTGGCAATGTAGGATAGGTTTCTGAAAAACATCGCGGGGTGGTGCGCATTGTATGGGTGTGTGTTACATTACATTCACTAGTGGGAGTGAGAAAAACATCACGTGGTGGTGTGAATCGGAGGGTCTGAATTACGATAGGCAGTGAGTGGCAATGTAGGATGGAGAAAAGCTCCAGGGGTGGTCTGCATGGGGAGGTCAGGGAACATGCAGTGGCAATGAAGGATAGGTTTCTGAAAAACATCGCGGGGTGGTGCGCATTGTATGGGTGTGTGTTACATTATATTCACTAGTAGGAGTGAGAAAAACATCACGGGGTGGTGTGATACGAAGGGTCTGCATTAGGATAGGCAGTGAGTGGCAATGTAGGATGAAGAAAAGCACCGCGGGGTCGTCAGCATGGGGAAGTCAGGGAAAATGCAGTGGCAATGTAGGATAGGTTTCTGAAAAACATCGCGGGGTGTTGCGCATTGTATGGGTGTGTGTTACATTGCATTCACTAGTAGGAGTGAGAAAAACATCACGGTGTGGTGCGCATTGTATGGGTGTGTGTTACATTACACTCACTAGTAGGAGTGAGAAAAACATCACGGGGTGGTGCGCATTGTATGGGTGTGTGCTACATTACATTCACTAGTAAGAGTAAGAAAAACATCACGGGGTGGTGTGAATTGGAGGGTCTGAACTAGGATAGGCAGTGAGTGGCAATGTAGGATGGAGAAAAGCACCGCGGGGTGGTCAGCATGGGGAGGTCCGGGAACATACAGTTCCAATGTAGGATAGGTTTCTGAAAAATATCGCGGGGTGGTGGGCATCGTATGGGTGTGTGTTACATTACATTCACTAGTAGGAGTGAGAAAAGCATCGAAGGGTGGTGCACATTGTATGAGTGTGCGTTATATTGCATTCACTAGTAGGCGTGAGAAAAACATCACGGCGTGGTGCGCATTGTATGGGTGTGTGTTACATTATATTCACTAGTAGGAGTGAGAAAATAGTCGCAGGGTGGTGCGCATTGTATGGGTGTGTGTTACATTATATTCACTAGTAGGAGTGAGAAAAACATCACGGGGTGGTGTGAATCGGAGGGTCTGCATTAGGATAGGCAGTGAGTGGCAATGTAGGATGGAGAAAAGCACTGCGGGGTCGTCAGCATGGGGAGGTCAATGAACATGCAGTGGCAATGTAGGATAGGTTTCTGAAAAACATCGCGGGGTGGTGCGTATTCTATGGGTGTGTGTTACATTACATTCACTAGTAGGAGTGAGAAAAACATCACGGGGTGGTGCGCATTGTATGGGTGTGTGTTACATTACATTCACTATTAGGAGTGAGAAAAACATCACGTGGTGGTGTGAATCGGAGGGTCTGAATTACGATAGGCAGTGAATGGCAATGTAGGATGGAGAAAAGCTCCGCGGGGTGGTCTGCATGGGGAGGTCAGAGAACATGCAGTGGCAATGAAGGATAGGTTTCTGAAAAACATCGCGGGGTGGTGCGCATTGTATGGGTGTGTGTTACATTAGATTCACTAGTAGGAGTGAGAAAAACATCACGGGGTGGTGTGAATCGGAGGGTCTGCATTAGGATAGGCAGTGAGTGGCAATGTAGGATGAAGAAAAGCACCGCGGGGTCGTCAGCATGGGGAGGTCAATGAACATGCAATGGCAATGTAGGATAGGTTTCTGAAAAACATCGCGGGGTGTTGCGCATTGTATGGGTGTGTGTTACATTGCATTCACTAGTAGGAGTGAGAAAAACATCACGGGCTGGTGCGCATTGTATGGGTGTGTGTTACATTACATTCACTATTAGGAGTGAGAAAAACATCACGGGGTGGTGTGAATCAGAGGGTCTGAATTAGGATAGGCAGTGAGTGGCAATGTAGGATGGAGAAAAGCACCGCGGGGTGGTCAGCATGGGGAGGTCAGGGAACATGCAGTGGCAATGTAGGATAGGTTTCTGAAAATCATCGTGGGGTGGTGCGCATTGTATGGGTGTGTGTTACATTACATTCACTAGTAGGAGTGAGAAAAATATCGCGCAGTGGCGCGCATTGTATGGGTTTGTGTTACATTACATTCACTAGTAGGAGTGAGAAAAACATCACGGGGTGGTGTGAATCGGAGGGTCTGAATTAGGATGGGCAGTGATTGGCATTGTAGGATGGAGAAAAGCCCCGCGGGGTGGTCAGCATGGGGAGGTCAGGGAACATGCAGTGGCAATGTAGGATAGTTTGCTGAAAAACATCGCGGGGTGGTGCGCATTGTATGGGTGTGTGTTACATTACATTCACTAGTAGGTGTGAGAAAAACATCACGGGGTGGTGTGAATCGGAGGGTATGAATTAGGATAGGCAGTGAGTGGCAATGCAGGATGGAGAAAAGCACAGCGGCTTGGTCAGCATGGGGAGGTCAGGGAACATGCAGTGGCAATGTAGGATAGGTTTCTGAAAATCATCGCGGAGTGGTGGGCATTGTATGGGTGTGTGTTACATTACATTCACTAGTAGGAGTGAGAAAAACATCGCGGGTTGGTTCGCATTGTATGGGTGTGTGTTACATTACATTCACTAGTAGGAGTGAGAAAAACATCGCGGGTTGGTGCGCATTGTATGGGTGTTTGTTACATTATATTCACTAGTAGGAGTGAGAGAAACATCGCGGGGTGGTGCGCATTGTATGGGTGTGTTTTACATTACATTCACTAGTAGGAGTGAGAAAAACATGACGGGTTGGTGTGAATCGGCGGGTCTGAATTAGGATAGGCATTGATTGGCATTGTAGGATGGAGAAAAGCCCCGCGGGGTGGTCAGCATGGGGACGTCAGGGAACATGCAGTGGCAATGTAGGATAGGTTTTTGAAAAACATCGCGGGATGGTGTGCATTGTATGGGTGTGTGTTACATTACATTCACTAGTAGGAGTGAGAAAAACATCACGGGGTGGTGTGAATCGGAGGGTATGAATTAGGATAGGCAGTGAGTGGCAATGTAGGATGGAGAAAAGCACCGCGGGGTGGTCAGCATGGGGAGGTCAGGGAACATGCAGTGGCAATGTAGGATAGGTTTCTGAAAAACATCGCGGGGTGGTGCGCATTGTATGGGTGTTTGTTACATTATATTCACTAGTAGGAGTGAGAAAAAAGTCGCGGGGAGGTGCGCATTATATGGGTGTGTGTTACATTACATTCACTAGTAGGAGTGAGAAAAACATCACGGGGTGGTGTGAATCGGAGTGTCTCAATTAGGATAGGCAGTGAGTAGCAATGTAGGATGAAGAAAAGCACCATGGGGTGGTCAGCATGGGGAGGTCAGGGAACATGCAGTGGCAATATAGGATAGGTTTCTGAAAAACATCGCGGGGTGGTGCGCATTGTATGGGTGTGTGTTACATTACATTCACTAGTGGGAGTGAGAAAATCATCACGTAGTGGTGTGAATCGGAGGGTCTGAATTACGATAGGCAGTGAGTGGCAATTTAGGATGGAGAAAAGCTCCGTGGGGTGGTCTGCATGGGGAGGACAGGGAACATGCAGTGGCAATGTAGGATAGGTTTCTGAAAAACATCGCGGGGTGGTGCGCATTGTATGGGTGTGTGTTATATTATATTCACTAGTAGGAGTGAGAAAAACATCACGGGGTGGTGTCAATCGGAGGGTCTGCATTAGGATAGGCAGTGAGTTGCAATGTAGGATGGATAAAAGCACCGCGGGGTCGTCAGCATGGGGAGGTCAATGAACATGCAGTGGCAATGTAGGATAGGTTTCTGAAAAACATCGCGGGGTGGTGCGCTTTGTATGGGCGTGTGTTACATTACATTCACTACTAGGAGTGAGAAAAACATCATGGGGTGGTGCGCATTGTATGGGTGTGTTACATTACATTCACTATTAGGAGTGAGAAAAACATCACGGGGTGGTGTGAATCGGAGTGTCTGAATTAGGATAGGCAGTGAGTTGCAATGTACGATGGAGAAAAGCACCGCGGGGTGGTCAGCATGGGGAGGTCAGGGAACATGCAGTGGCAATGTAGGATAGGTTTCTGAAAATCATCGCGGGGTGGTGCGCATTTTATGGGTGTGTGTTACATTACATTCACTATTAGGAGTGAGAAAAACATCGCGGGCTGGTTCGCATTGTATGGGTGTGTGTTACATTACATTCACTATTAGGAGTGAGAAAAACATCAAGGGGTGGTGTGAATCGGAGGGTCTGAATTAGGATAGGCAGTGAGTGGCATTGTAGGATGGAGAAAAGCCCTGCCGGGTCGTCAGCATGGGGAAGTCAGGGAAAATGCAGTGGCAATGTAGGATAGGTTTCTGAAAAACATCGCGGGGTGTTGCGCATTGTATGGGTGTGTGTTACATTGCATTCACTAGTAGGAGTGAGAAAAACATCACGGGCTGGTGCGCATTGTATGGGTGTGTGTTACATTACATTCACTATTAGGAGTGAGAAAAACATCACGGGGTGGTGTGAATCAGAGGGTCTGAATTAGGATAGGCAGTGAGTGGCAATGTAGGATGGAGAAAAGCACCGCGGGGTGGTCAGCATGGGGAGGTCAGGGAACATGCAGTGGCAATGTAGGATAGGTTTCTGAAAATCATCGTGGGGTGGTGCGCATTGTATGGGTGTGTGTTACATTACATTCACTAGTAGGAGTGAGAAAAACATCGCGCAGTGGCGCGCATTGTATGGGTGTGTGTTACATTACATTCACTAGTAGGAGTGAGAAAAACATCACGGGGTGGTGTGAATCGGAGGGTCTGAATTAGAATGGGCAGTGATTTGCATTGTAGGGTGGAGAAAAGCCCCGCGGGGTGGTCAGCATGGGGAGGTCAGGGAACATGCAGTGGCAATGTAGGATAGTTTGCTGAAAAACATCGCGGGGTGGTGCGCATTGTATGGGTGTGTGTTACATTACATTCACTAGTTGGAGTGAGAAAAACATCACGGGGTGGTGTGAATCGGAGGGTATGAATTAGGATAGGCAGTGAGTGGCAATGCAGGATGGAGAAAAGCACCGCGGCTTGGTCAGCATGGGGAGGTCAGGGAACATGCAGTGGCAATGTAGGATAGGTTTCTGAAAATCATCGCGGAGTGGTGGGCATTGTATGGGTGTGTGTTACATTACATTCACTAGTAGGAGTGAGAAAAACATCGCGGGTTGGTTCGCATTGTATGGGTGTGTGTTACATTACATTCACTAGTAGGAGTGAGAAAAACATCGCGGGTTGGTGCGCATTGTATGGGTGTTTGTTACATTATATTCACTAGTAGGAGTGAGAGAAACATCGCGGGGTGGTGCGCATTGTATGGGTGTGTGTTACATTACATTCACTAGTAGGAGTGAGAAAAACATGACGCGTTGGTGTGAATCGGCGGGTCTGAATTAGGATAGGCATTGATTGGCATTGTAGGATGGAGAAAAGCCCCGCGGGGTGGTCAGCATGGGGACGTCAGGGAACATGCAGTGGCAATGTAGGATAGGTTTTTGAAAAACATCGCGGGGTGGTGTGCATTGTATGGGTGTGTGTTACATTACATTCACTAGTAGGAGTGAGAAAAACATCACGGGGTGGTGTGAATCGGAGGGTATGAATTAGGATAGGCAGTGAGTGGCAATGTAGGATGGAGAAAAGCACCGCGGGGTGGTCAGCATGGGGAGGTCAGGGAACATGCAGTGGCAATGTAGGATAGGTTTCTGAAAAACATCGCGGGGTGGTGCGCCTTGTATGGGTGTTTGTTACATTATATTCACTAGTAGGAGTGAGAAAAAAGTCGCGGGGAGGTGCGCATTATATGGGTGTGTGTTACATTACATTCACTAGTAGGAGTGAGAAAAACATCACGGGGTGGTGTGAATCGGAGTGTCTCAATTAGGATAGGCAGTGAGTAGCAATGTAGGATGGAGAAAAGCACCATGGGGTGGTCAGCATGGGGAGGTCAGGGAACATGCAGTGGCAATATAGGATAGGTTTCTGAAAAACATCGCGGGGTGGTGCGCATTGTATGGGTGTGTGTTACATTACATTCACTAGTGGGAGTGAGAAAATCATCACGTAGTGGTGTGAATCGGAGGGTCTGAATTACGATAGGCAGTGAGTGGCAATTTAGGATGGAGAAAAGCTCCGCGGGGTGGTCTGCATGGGGAGGACAGGGAACATGCAGTGGCAATGTAGGATAGGTTTCTGAAAAACATCGCGGGGTGGTGCGCATTGTATGGGTGTGTGTTATATTATATTCACTAGTAGGAGTGAGAAAAACATCACGGGGTGGTGTCAATCGGAGGGTCTGCATTAGGATAGGCAGTGAGTTGCAATATAGGATGGATAAAAGCACCGCGGGGTCGTCAGCATGGGGAGGTCAATGAACATGCAGTGGCAATGTAGGATAGGTTTCTGAAAAACATCGCGGGGTGGTGCACTTTGTATGGGCGTGTGTTACATTACATTCACTACTAGGAGTGAGAAAAACATCACGGGGTGGTGCGCATTGTATGGGTGTGTTACATTACATTCACTATTAGGAGTGAGAAAAACATCACGGGGTGGTGTGAATCGGAGTGTCTGAATTAGGATAGGCAGTGAGTTGCAATGTACGATGGAGAAAAGCACCGCGGGGTGGTCAGCATGGGGAGGTCAGGGAACATGCAGTGGCAATGTAGGATAGGTTTCTGAAAATCATCGCGGGGTGGTGCGCATTTTATGGGTGTGTGTTACATTACATTCAGTATTAGGAGTGAGAAAAACATCGCGGGCTGGTTCGCATTGTATGGGTGTGTGTTACATTACATTCACTATTAGGAGTGAGAAAAACATCAAGGGGTGGTGTGAATCGGAGGGTCTGAATTAGGATAGGCAGTGAGTGGCATTGTAGGATGGAGAAAAGCCCTGCCGGGTCGTCAGCATGGGGAAGTCAGGGAAAATGCAGTGGCAATGTAGGATAGGTTTCTGAAAAACATCGCGGGGTGTTGCGCATTGTATGGGTGTGTGTTACATTACATTCACTAGTAGGAGTGAGAAAAACATCGCGCAGTGGCGCGCATTGTATGGGTGTGTGTTACATTACATTCACTAGTAGGAGTGAGAAAAACATCACGGGGTGGTGTGAATCGGAGGGTCTGCATTAGGATAGGCAGTGAGTGGCAATGTAGGATGAAGAAAAGCACCGCGGGGTCGTCAGCATGGGGAGGTCAATGAACATGCAGTGGCAATGTAGGATAGGTTTCTGAAAAACATCGCGGGGTGTTGCGCATTGTATGGGTGTGTGTTACATTGCATTCACTAGTAGGAGTGAGAAAAACATCGCGCAGTGGCGCGCATTGTATGGGTGTGTGTTACATTACATTCACTAGTAGGAGTGAGAAAAACATCACGGGGTGGTGTGAATCGGAGGGTCTGAATTAGGATGGGCAGTGATTTGCATTGTAGGGTGGAGAAAAGCCCCGCGGGGTGGTCAGCATAGGGAGGTCAGGGAACATGCAGTGGCAATGTAGGATAGGTTTCTGAAAATCATCGCGGAGTGGTGGGCATTGTATGGGTGTGTGTTACATTACATTCACTAGTAGGAGTGAGAAAAACATCGCGGGTTGGTTCGCATTGTATGGGTGTGTGTTACATTACATTCACTAGTAGGAGTGAGAAAAACATCGCGGGTTGGTGCGCATTGTATGGGTGTTTGTTACATTATATTCACTAGTAGGAGTGAGAGAAACATCGCGGGGTGGTGCGCATTGTATGGGTGTGTGTTACATTACATTCACTAGTAGAAGTGAGAAAAACATGACGGGTTGGTGTGAATCGGCGGGTCTGAATTAGGATAGGCATTGATTGGCATTGTAGGATGGAGAAAAGCCCCGCGGGGTGGTCAGCATGGGGACGTCAGGGAACATGCAGTGGCAATGTAGGATAGGTTTTTGAAAAACATCGCGGGGTGGTGTGCATTGTATGGGTGTGTGTTACATTACATTCACTAGTAGGAGTGAGAAAAACATCACGGGGTGGTGTGAATCGGAGGGTATGAATTAGGATAGGCAGTGAGTGGCAATGTAGGATGGAGAAAAGCACCGCGGGGTGGTCAGCATGGGGAGGTCAGGGAACATGCAGTGGCAATGTAGGATAGGTTTCTGAAAAACATCGCGGGGTGGTGCGCATTGTATGGGTGTTTGTTACATTATATTCACTAGTAGGAGTGAGAAAAAAGTCGCGGGGAGGTGCGCATTATATGGGTGTGTGTTACATTACATTCACTAGTAGGAGTGAGAAAAACATCACGGGGTGGTGTGAATCGGAGTGTCTCAATTAGGATAGGCAGTGAGTAGCAATGTAGGATGGAGAAAAGCACCATGGGGTGGTCAGCATGGGGAGGTCAGGGAACATGCAGTGGCAATATAGGATAGGTTTCTGAAAAACATCGCGGGGTGGTGCGCATTGTATGGGTGTGTGTTACATTACATTCACTAGTGGGAGTGAGAAAATCATCACGTAGTGGTGTGAATCGGAGGGTCTGAATTACGATAGGCAGTGAGTGGCAATTTAGGATGGAGAAAAGCTCCGCGGGGTGGTCTGCATGGGGAGGACAGGGAACATGCAGTGGCAATGTAGGATAGGTTTCTGAAAAACATCGCGGGGTGGTGCGCATTGTATGGGTGTGTGTTATATTATATTCACTACTAGGAGTGAGAAAAACATCACGGGGTGGTGTCAATCGGAGGGTCTGCATTAGGATAGGCAGTGAGTTGCAATGTAGGATGGATAAAAGCACCGCGGGGTCGTCAGCATGGGGAGGTCAATGAACATGCAGTGGCAATGTAGGATAGGTTTCTGAAAAACATCGCGGGGTGGTGCGCTTTGTATGGGCGTGTGTTACATTACATTCACTATTAGGAGTGAGAAAAACATCACGGGGTGGTGTGAATCGGAGTGTCTGAATTAGGATAGGCAGTGAGTTGCAATGTACGATGGAGAAAAGCACCGCGGGGTGGTCAGCACGGGGAGGTCAGGGAACATGCAGTGGCAATGTAGGATAGGTTTCTGAAAATCATCGCGGGGTGGTGCGCATTTTATGGGTGTGTGTTACATTACATTCACTATTAGGAGTGAGAAAAACATCGCGGGCTGGTTCGCATTGTATGGGTGTGTGTTACATTACATTCACTATTAGGACTGAGAAAAACATCAAGGGGTGGTGTGAATCGGAGGGTCTGAATTAGGATAGGCAGTGAGTGGCATTGTAGGATGGAGAAAAGCCCTGCCGGGTCGTCAGCATGGGGAAGTCAGGGAAAATGCAGTGGCAATGTAGGATAGGTTTCTGAAAAACATCGCGGGGTGTTGCGCATTGTATGGGTGTGTGTTACATTACATTCACTAGTAGGAGTGAGAAAAACATCGCGCAGTGGCGCGCATTGTATGGGTGTGTGTTACATTACATTCACTAGTAGGAGTGAGAAAAACATCACGGGGTGGTGTGAATCAGAGGGTCTGAATTAGGATAGGCAGTTAGTGGCAATGTAGGATGGAGAAAAGCACCGCGGGGTGGTCAGCATGGGGAGGTCAGGGAACATGCAGTGGCAATGTAGGATAGGTTTCTGAAAATCATCGTGGGGTGGTGCGCATTGTATGGGTGTGTGTTACATTACATTCACTAGTAGGAGTGAGAAAAACATCGCGCAGTGGCGCGCATTGTATGGGTGTGTGTTACATTACATTCACTAGTTGGAGTGAGAAAAACATCACGGGGTGGTGTGAATCGGAGGGTATGAATTAGGATAGGCAGTGAGTGGCAATGCAGGATGGAGAAAAGCACCGCGGCTTGGTCAGCATGGGGAGGTCAGGGAACATGCAGTGGCAATGTAGGATAGGTTTCTGAAAATCATCGCGGAGTGGTGGGCATTGTATGGGTGTGTGTTACATTACATTCACTAGTAGGAGTGAGAAAAAACATCGCGGGTTGGTTCGCATTGTATGGGTGTGTGTTACATTACATTCACTAGTAGGAGTGAGAAAAACATCGCGGGTTGGTGCGCATTGTATGGGTGTTTGTTACATTATATTCACTAGTAGGAGTGAGAGAAACATCGCGGGGTGGTGCGCATTGTAGGGGGGGGGTTACATTACATTCACTAGTAGGAGTGAGAAAAACATGACGGGTTGGTGTGAATCGGAGGGTTTGAATTAGGATAGGCATTGATTGGCATTGTAGGATGGAGAAAAGCTCCGCGAGGTGGTCAGCATGGGGACGTCAGGGAACATGCAGTGGCAATGTAGGATAGGTTTCTGAAAAACATCGCGGGGTGGTGTGCATTGTATGGGTGTGTGTTACATTACATTCACTAGTAGGAGTGAGAAAAACATCACGGGGTGGTGTGAATCGGAGGGTATGAATTAGGATAGGCAGTGAGTGGCAATGTAGGATGGAGAAAAGCACCGCGGGGTTGTCAGAATGGGGAGGTCAGGGAACATGCAGTGGCAATGTAGGATAGGTTTCTGAAAAACATTGCGGGGTGGTGCCATTGTATGGGTGTTTGTTACATTATATTCACTAGTAGGAGTGAGAAAAAAGTCGCGGGGAAGTGCGCATTGTATGGGTGTTTGTTACATTATATTCACTAGTAGGAGTGAGAAAAAAGTCGCGGGGAGGTGCGCATTATATGGGTGTGTGTTACATTACATTCACTAGTAGGAGTGAGAAAAACATCACGGGGTGGTGTGAATCGGAGTGTCTCAATTAGGATAGGCAGTGAGTAGCAATGTAGGATGGAGAAAAGCACCATGGGGTGGTCAGCATGGGGAGGTCAGGGAACATGCAGTGGCAATATAGGATAGGTTTCTGAAAAACATCGCGGGGTGGTGCGCATTGTATGGGTGTGTGTTACATTACATTCACTAGTGGGAGTGAGAAAATCATCACGTAGTGGTGTGAATCGGAGGGTCTGAATTACGATAGGCAGTGAGTGGCAATTTAGGATGGAGAAAAGCTCCGCGGGGTGGTCTGCATGGGGAGGACAGGGAACATGCAGTGGCAATGTAGGATAGGTTTCTGAAAAACATCGCGGGGTGGTGCGCATTGTATGGGTGTGTGTTATATTATATTCACTAGTAGGAGTGAGAAAAACATCACGGGGTGGTGTCAATCGGAGGGTCTGCATTAGGATAGGCAGTGAGTTGCAATGTAGGATGGATAAAAGCACCGCGGGGTCGTCAGCATGGGGAGGTCAATGAACATGCAGTGGCAATGTAGGATAGGTTTCTGAAAAACATCGCGGGGTGGTGCGCTTTGTATGGGCGTGTGTTACATTACATTCACTACTAGGAGTGAGAAAAACATCACGGGGTGGTGCGCATTGTATGGGTGTGTTACATTACATTCACTATTAGGAGTGAGAAAAACATCACGGGGTGGTGTGAATCGGAGTGTCTGAATTAGGATAGGCAGTGAGTTGCAATGTACGATGGAGAAAAGCACCGCGGGGTGGTCAGCATGGGGAGGTCAGGGAACATGCAGTGGCAATGTAGGATAGGTTTCTGAAAATCATCGCGGGGTGGTGCGCATTTTATGGGTGTGTGTTACATTACATTCACTATTAGGAGTGAGAAAAACATCGCGGGCTGGTTCGCATTGTATGGGTGTGTGTTACATTACATTCACTATTAGGAGTGAGAAAAACATCAAGGGGTGGTGTGAATCGGAGGGTCTGAATTAGGATAGGCAGTGAGTGGCATTGTAGGATGGAGAAAAGCCCTGCCGGGTCGTCAGCATGGGGAAGTCAGGGAAAATGCAGTGGCAATGTAGGATAGGTTTCTGAAAAACATCGCGGGGTGTTGCGCATTGTATGGGTGTGTGTTACATTACATTCACTAGTAGGAGTGAGAAAAACATCGCGCAGTGGCGCGCATTGTATGGGTGTGTGTTACATTACATTCACTAGTAGGAGTGAGAAAAACATCACGGGGTGGTGTGAATCGGAGGGTCTGCATTAGGATAGGCAGTGAGTGGCAATGTAGGATGAAGAAAAGCACCGCGGGGTCGTCAGCATGGGGAGGTCAATGAACATGCAGTGGCAATGTAGGATAGGTTTCTGAAAAACATCGCGGGGTGTTGCGCATTGTATGGGTGTGTGTTACATTGCATTCACTAGTAGGAGTGAGAAAAACATCGCGCAGTGGCGCGCATTGTATGGGTGTGTGTTACATTACATTCACTAGTAGGAGTGAGAAAAACATCACGGGGTGGTGTGAATCGGAGGGTCTGAATTAGGATGGGCAGTGATTTGCATTGTAGGGTGGAGAAAAGCCCCGCGGGGTGGTCAGCATAGGGAGGTCAGGGAACATGCAGTGGCAATGTAGGATAGTTTGCTGAAAAACATCGCGGGGTGGTGCGCATTGTATGGGTGTGTGTTACATTACATTCACTAGTTGGAGTGAGAAAAACATCACGGGGTGGTGTGAATCGGAGGGTATGAATTAGGATAGGCAGTGAGTGGCAATGCAGGATGGAGAAAAGCACCGCGGCTTGGTCAGCATGGGGAGGTCAGGGAACATGCAGTGGCAATGTAGGATAGGTTTCTGAAAATCATCGCGGAGTGGTGGGCATTGTATGGGTGTGTGTTACATTACATTCACTAGTAGGAGTGAGAAAAACATCGCGGGTTGGTTCGCATTGTATGGGTGTGTGTTACATTACATTCACTAGTAGGAGTGAGAAAAACATCGCGGGTTGGTGCGCATTGTATGGGTGTTTGTTACATTATATTCACTAGTAGGAGTGAGAGAAACATCGCGGGGTGGTGCGCATTGTATGGGTGTGTGTTACATTACATTCACTAGTAGAAGTGAGAAAAACATGACGGGTTGGTGTGAATCGGCGGGTCTGAATTAGGATAGGCATTGATTGGCATTGTAGGATGGAGAAAAGCCCCGCGGGGTGGTCAGCATGGGGACGTCAGGGAACATGCAGTGGCAATGTAGGATAGGTTTTTGAAAAACATCGCGGGGTGGTGTGCATTGTATGGGTGTGTGTTACATTACATTCACTAGTAGGAGTGAGAAAAACATCACGGGGTGGTGTGAATCGGAGGGTATGAATTAGGATAGGCAGTGAGTGGCAATGTAGGATGGAGAAAAGCACCGCGGGGTGGTCAGCATGGGGAGGTCAGGGAACATGCAGTGGCAATGTAGGATAGGTTTCTGAAAAACATCGCGGGGTGGTGCGCATTGTATGGGTGTTTGTTACATTATATTCACTAGTAGGAGTGAGAAAAAAGTCGCGGGGAGGTGCGCATTATATGGGTGTGTGTTACATTACATTCACTAGTAGGAGTGAGAAAAACATCACGGGGTGGTGTGAATCGGAGTGTCTCAATTAGGATAGGCAGTGAGTAGCAATGTAGGATGGAGAAAAGCACCATGGGGTGGTCAGCATGGGGAGGTCAGGGAACATGCAGTGGCAATATAGGATAGGTTTCTGAAAAACATCGCGGGGTGGTGCGCATTGTATGGGTGTGTGTTACATTACATTCACTAGTGGGAGTGAGAAAATCATCACGTAGTGGTGTGAATCGGAGGGTCTGAATTACGATAGGCAGTGAGTGGCAATTTAGGATGGAGAAAAGCTCCGCGGGGTGGTCTGCATGGGGAGGACAGGGAACATGCAGTGGCAATGTAGGATAGGTTTCTGAAAAACATCGCGGGGTGGTGCGCATTGTATGGGTGTGTGTTATATTATATTCACTAGTAGGAGTGAGAAAAACATCACGGGGTGGTGTCAATCGGAGGGTCTGCATTAGGATAGGCAGTGAGTTGCAATGTAGGATGGATAAAAGCACCGCGGGGTCGTCAGCATGGGGAGGTCAATGAACATGCAGTGGCAATGTAGGATAGGTTTCTGAAAAACATCGCGGGGTGGTGCGCTTTGTATGGGCGTGTGTTACATTACATTCACTACTAGGAGTGAGAAAAACATCACGGGGTGGTGCGCATTGTATGGGTGTGTTACATTACATTCACTATTAGGAGTGAGAAAAACATCACGGGGTGGTGTGAATCGGAGTGTCTGAATTAGGATAGGCAGTGAGTTGCAATGTACGATGGAGAAAAGCACCGCGGGGTGGTCAGCACGGGGAGGTCAGGGAACATGCAGTGGCAATGTAGGATAGGTTTCTGAAAATCATCGCGGGGTGGTGCGCATTTTATGGGTGTGTGTTACATTACATTCACTATTAGGAGTGAGAAAAACATCGCGGGCTGGTTCGCATTGTATGGGTGTGTGTTACATTACATTCACTATTAGGAGTGAGAAAAACATCAAGGGGTGGTGTGAATCGGAGGGTCTGAATTAGGATAGGCAGTGAGTGGCATTGTAGGATGGAGAAAAGCCCTGCCGGGTCGTCAGCATGGGGAAGTCAGGGAAAATGCAGTGGCAATGTAGGATAGGTTTCTGAAAAACATCGCGGGGTGTTGCGCATTGTATGGGTGTGTGTTACATTACATTCACTAGTAGGAGTGAGAAAAACATCGCGCAGTGGCGCGCATTGTATGGGTGTGTGTTACATTACATTCACTAGTAGGAGTGAGAAAAACATCACGGGGTGGTGTGAATCGGAGGGTCTGCATTAGGATAGGCAGTGAGTGGCAATGTAGGATGAAGAAAAGCACCGCGGGGTCGTCAGCATGGGGAGGTCAATGAACATGCAGTGGCAATGTAGGATAGGTTTCTGAAAAACATCGCGGGGTGTTGCGCATTGTATGGGTGTGTGTTACATTGCATTCACTAGTAGGAGTGAGAAAAACATCACGGGCTGGTGCGCATTGTATGAGTGTGTGTTACATTACATTCACTATTAGGAGTGAGAAAAACATCACGGGGTGGTGTGAATCAGAGGGTCTGAATTAGGATAGGCAGTGAGTGGCAATGTAGGATGGAGAAAAGCACCGCGGGGTGGTCAGCATGGGGAGGTCAGGGAACATGCAGTGGCAATGTAGGATAGGTTTCTGAAAATCATCGTGGGGTGGTGCGCATTGTATGGGTGTGTGTTACATTACATTCACTAGTAGGAGTGAGAAAAACATCGCGCAGTGGCACGCATTGTATGGGTGTGTGTTACATTACATTCACTAGTTGGAGTGAGAAAAACATCACGGGGTGGTGTGAATCGGAGGGTATGAATTAGGATAGGCAGTGAGTGGCAATGCAGGATGGAGAAAAGCACCGCGGCTTGGTCAGCATGGGGAGGTCAGGGAACATGCAGTGGCAATGTAGGATAGGTTTCTGAAAATCATCGCGGAGTGGTGGGCATTGTATGGGTGTGTGTTACATTACATTCACTAGTAGGAGTGAGAAAAAACATCGCGGGTTGGTTCGCATTGTATGGGTGTGTGTTACATTACATTCACTAGTAGGAGTGAGAAAAACATCGCGGGTTGGTGCGCATTGTATGGGTGTTTGTTACATTATATTCACTAGTAGGAGTGAGAGAAACATCGCGGGGTGGTGCGCATTGTAGGGGGGGGGTTACATTACATTCACTAGTAGGAGTGAGAAAAACATGACGGGTTGGTGTGAATCGGAGGGTTTGAATTAGGATAGGCATTGATTGGCATTGTAGGATGGAGAAAAGCCCCGCGGGGTGGTCAGCATGGGGACGTCAGGGAACATGCAGTGGCAATGTAGGATAGGTTTCTGAAAAACATCGCGGGGTGGTGTGCATTGTATGTGTGTGTGTTACATTACATTCACTAGTAGGAGTGAGAAAAACATCACGGGGTGGTGTGAATCGGAGGGTATGAATTAGGATAGGCAGTGAGTGGCAATGTAGGATGGAGAAAAGCACCGCGGGGTGGTCAGAATGGGGAGGTCAGGGAACATGCAGTGGCAATGTAGGATAGGTTTCTGAAAAACATTGCGGGGTGGTGCCATTGTATGGGTGTTTGTTACATT
Organism: Cavia porcellus; assembly: GCF_034190915.1. Taxonomy (NCBI): domain Eukaryota; kingdom Metazoa; phylum Chordata; class Mammalia; order Rodentia; family Caviidae; genus Cavia; species Cavia porcellus. The sequence goes on along the minus strand of NW_026947596.1, from coordinate 924,292 downwards.
ATATTCACTAGTAGGAGTGAGAAAAAAGTCGCGGGGAAGTGCGCATTATATGGGTGTGTGTTACATTACATTCACTAGTAGGAGTGAGAAAAACATCACAGGGTGGTGTGAATCGGAGTGTCTCAATTAGGATAGGCAGTGAGTAGCAATGTAGGATGGAGAAAAGCACCATGGGGTGGTCAGCATGGGGAGGTCAGGGAACATGCAGTGGCAATATAGGATAGGTTTCTGAAAAACATCGCGGGGTGGTGCGCATTGTATGGGTGTGTGTTACATTACATTCACTAGTGGGAGTGAGAAAAACATCACGTAGTGGTGTGAATCGGAGGGGCTGAATTACGATAGGCAGTGAGTGGCAATGTAGGATGGAGAAAAGCTCCGCGGGGTGGTCTGCATGGGGAGGACAGGGAACATGCAGTGGCAATGTAGGATAGGTTTCTGAAAAACATCGCGGGGTGGTGCGCATTGTATGGGTGTGTGTTATATTATATTCACTAGTAGGAGTGAGAAAAACATCACGGGGTGGTGTCAATCGGAGGGTCTGCATTAGGATAGGCAGTGAGTGGCAATGTAGGATGGAGAAAAGCACCGCGGGGTCGTCAGCATGGGGAGGTCAATGAACATGCAGTGGCAATGTAGGATAGGTTTCTGAAAAACATCGCGGGTTGGTGCGCTTTGTATGGGCGTGTGTTACATTACATTCACTACTAGGAGTGAGAAAAACATCACGGGGTGGTGCGCATTGTATGGGTGTGTTACATTACATTCACTATTAGGAGTGAGAAAAACATCAAGGGGTGGTGTGAATCGGAGGGTCTGAATTAGGATAGGCAGGGAGTGGCATTGTAGGATGGAGAAAAGCCCTGCGGGGTCGTCAGCATGGGGAAGTCAGGGAAAATGCAGTGGCAATGTAGGATAGGTTTCTGAAAAACATCGCGGGGTGTTGCCCATTGTATGGGTGTGTGTTACATTACATTCACTAGTAGGAGTGAGAAAAACATCACGGGGAGGTGCGCATTGTATGGGTGTGTGTTACATTACATTCACTATTAGGAGTGAGAAAAACATCAAGGGGTGGTGTGAATCGGAGGGTCTGAATTAGGATAGGCAGTTAGTGGCATTGTAGGATGGAGAAAAGCCCTGCGGGGTCGTCAGCATGGGGAAGTCAGGGAAAATGCAGTGGCAATGTAGGATAGGTTTCTGAAAATCATCGCGGGGTGTTGCGCATTGTATGGGTGTGTGTTACATTACATTCACTAGTAGGAGTGAGAAAAACATGACAGGGTGGTGTGAATTGGAGGGTCTGAATTAGGATAGGCATTGATTGGCATTGTAGGATGGAGAAAAGCTCTGCGGGGTGGTCAGCATGGGGAGGTCAGGGAACATGCCATGGCAATGTAGGATAGGTTTCTGAAAAACATCGCGGGGTGGTGCGCATTGTATGGGTGTTTGTTACATTATATTCACTAGTAGGAGTGAGAAAAAAGTCGCGGGGTGGTGCGCATTGTATGGGTGTGTGTTACATTACATTCACTAGTGGGAGTGAGAAAAACATCACGTGGTGGTGTGAATCGGAGGGTCGGAATTACGATAGGCAGTGAGTGGCAATGTAGGATGGAGAAAAGCTCCGCGGGGTGGTCTGCATGGGGAGGTCAGGGAACATGCAGTGGCAATGAAGGATAGGTTTCTGAAAAACATCGCGGGGTGGTGCGCATTGTATGGGTGTGTGTTACATTATATTCACTAGTAGGAGTGAGAAAAACATCACGGGGTGGTGTGAATCGAAGGGTCTGCATTAGGATAGGCAGTGAGTGGCAATGTAGGATGAAGAAAAGCACCGCGGGGTCGTCAGCATGGGGAGGTCAATGAACATGCAGTGGCAATGTAGGATAGGTTTCTGAAAAACATCGCGGGGTGTTGCGCATTGTATGGGTGTGTGTTACATTGCATTCACTAGTAGGAGTGAGAAAAACATCACGGGCTGGTGCGCATTGTATGGGTGTGTGTTACATTACATTCACTATTAGGAGTGAGAAAAACATCACGGGGTGGTGTGAATCAGAGGGTCTGAATTAGGATAGGCAGTGAGTGGCAATGTAGGATGGAGAAAAGCACCGCGGGGTGGTCAGCATGGGGAGGTCAGGGAACATGCAGTGGCAATGTAGGATAGGTTTCTGAAAATCATCGTGGGGTGGTGCGCATTGTATGGGTGTGTGTTACATTACATTCACTAGTAGGAGTGAGAAAAACATCACGGGGTGGTGTGAATCGGAGGGTCTGAATTAGGATGGGCAGTGATTGGCATTGTAGGATGCAGAAAAGCCCCGCGGGGTGGTCAGCATGGGGAGGTCAGGGAACATGCAGTGGCAATGTAGGATAGTTTGCTGAAAAACATCGCGGGGTGGTGCGCATTGTATGGGTGTGTGTTACATAACATTCACTAGTAGGAGTGAGAAAAACATCACGGGGTGGTGTGAATCGGAGGGTATGAATTAGGATAGGTAGTGAGTGGCAATGCAGGATGGAGAAAAGCACCGCGGGTTGGTCAGCATGGGGAGGTCAGGGAACATGCAGTGGCAATGTAGGATAGGTTTCTGAAAATCATCGCGGGGTGGGGCGCATTGTATGGGTGTTTGTTACATTATATTCACTAGTAGGAGTGAGAGAAACATGGCGGGGTGGTGCGCATTGTATGGGTGTGTGTTACATTACATTCACTAGTAGGAGTGAGAAAAACATCACGGGGTGGTGTGAATCGGAGGGTCTGAATTAGGATAGGCAGTGAGTGGCAATGTAGGACGTAGAAAAGCACCGCGGGGTGGTCAGCTTGGGGAGGTCAGGGAACATGCAGTGGCAATGTAGGATAGGTTTCTGAAAAACATCGCGGGGTGGTGCGCATTGTATGGGTGTTTGTTACATTATATTCACTAGTAGGAGTGAGAAAAAAGTCGCGGGGAGTTGCGCATTATAGGGGTGTGTGTTACATTACATTCACTAGTAGGAGTGAGAAAAACATCACGGGGAGGTGCGCATTGTATGGGTGTGTGTTACATTACATTCACTATTAGGAGTGAGAAAAACATCAAGGGGTGGTGTGAATCGGAGGGTCTGAATTAGGATAGGCAGTTAGTGGCATTGTAGGATGGAGAAAAGCCCTGCGGGGTCGTCAGCATGGGGAAGTCAGGGAAAATGCAGTGGCAATGTAGGATAGGTTTCTGAAAAACATCGCGGGGTGTTGCGCATTGTATGGGTGTGTGTTACATTACATTCACTAGTAGGAGTGAGAAAAACATGACAGGGTGGTGTGAATTGGAGGGTCTGAATTAGGATAGGCATTGATTGGCATTGTAGGATGGAGAAAAGCTCCGCGGGGTGGTCAGCATGGGGAGGTCAGGGAACATGCCATGGCAATGTAGGATAGGTTTCTGAAAAACATCGCGGGGTGGTGCGCATTGTATGGGTGTTTGTTACATTATATTCACTAGTAGGAGTGAGAAAAAAGTCGCGGGGTGGTGCGCATTGTATGGGTGTGTGTTACATTACATTCACTAGTAGGAGTGAGAAAAACATCACGGGGTGGTGTGAATCGAAGGGTCTGCATTAGGATAGGCAGTGAGTGGCAATGTAGGATGAAGAAAAGCACCGCGGGGTCGTCAGCATGGGGAGGTCAATGAACATGCAGTGGCAATGTAGGATAGGTTTCTGAAAAACATCGCGGGGTGTTGCGCATTGTATGGGTGTGTGTTACATTGCATTCACTAGTAGGAGTGAGAGAAACATGGCGGGGTGGTGCGCATTGTATGGGTGTGTGTTACATTACATTCACTAGTAGGAGCGAGAAAAACATGACGGGGTGGTGTGAATCGGAGGGTCTGAATTAGGATAGGCATTGATTGGCATTGTAGAATGGAGAAAAGCCCCGCGGGGTGGTCAGCATGGGGACGTCAGGGAACATGCAGTGGCAATGTAGGATAGGTTTCTAAAAAACATCGCGGGGTGGTGTGCATTGTATGGGTGTGTGTTACATTACATTCACTAGTAGGAGTGAGAAAAACTTCACGGGGTGGTGTGAATCGGAGGGTCTGAATTAGGATAGGCAGTGAGTGGCAATGTAGGACGTAGAAAAGCACCGCGGGGTGGTCAGCTTGGGGAGGTCAGGGAACATGCAGTGGCAATGTAGGATAGGTTTCTGAAAAACATCGCGGGGTGGTGCGCATTGTATGGGTGTTTGTTACATTATATTCACTAGTAGGAGTGAGAAAAAAGTCGCGGGGAGTTGCGCATTATAGGGGTGTGTGTTACATTACATTCACTAGTAGGAGTGAGAAAAACATCACGGGGTGGTGTGAATCGGAGTGTCTCAATTAGGATAGGCAGTGAGTAGCAATGTAGGATGGAGAAAAGCACCATGGGGTGGTCAGCATGGGGAGGTCAGGGAACATGCAGTGGCAATGTAGGATAGGTTTCTGAAAAACATCGCGGGGTGGTGCGCATTGTATCGGTGTGTGTTACATTACATTCACTAGTGAGAGTGAGAAAAACATCACGTAGTGGTGTGAATCGGAGTGTCTGAATTACGATAGGCAGTGAGTGGCAATGTAGGATGGAGAAAAGCTCCGCGGGGTGGTCTGCATGGGGAGGACAGGGAACATGCAGTGGCAATGTAGGATAGGTTTCTGAAAAATATCGCGTGGTGGTGCGCATTTTATGGGTGTGTGTTATATTATATTCACTAGTAGGAGTGAGAAAAACATCACGGGGTGGTGTCAATCGGAGGGTCTGCATTAGGATAGGCAGTGAGTGGCAATGTAGGATGGAGAAAAGCACCGCGGGGTCGTCAGCATGGGGAGGTCAATGAACATGCAGTGGCAATGTAGGATAGGTTTCTGAAAAACATCGCGGGGTGGTGCGCATTGTATGGGTGTGTGTTACATTACATTCACTAGTAGGAGTGAGAAAAACATCACGGGGTGGTGCGCATTGTATGGGTGTGTGTTACATTACATTCACTAGTAGGAGTGAGAAAAACATCGCGGGGTGGTTCACATTGTATGGGTGTGTGTTACATTACATTCACTATCAGGAGTGAGAAAAACATCAAGGGGTGGTGTGAATCGGAGGGTCTGAATTAGGATAGGCAGTGAGTGGCATTGTAGGATGGAGAAAAGCCCTGCGGGGTCGTCAGCATGGGGAAGTCTGGGAAAATGCAGTGGCAATGTAGGATAGGTTTCTGAAAAACATCGCGGGGTGTTGCGCATTGTATGGGTGTGTGTTACATTACATTCACTAGTAGGAGTGAGAAAAACATCACGGGGTGGTGTGAATCGGAGGGTATGAATTAGGATAGGCAGTGAGTGGCAATGTAGGATGGAGAAAAGCACCGCGGGGTGGTCAGCATGGGGAGGTCAGGGAACATGCAGTGGCAATGTAGGATAGGTTTCTGAAAAACATCGCGGGGTCGTGCGCATTGTATGGGTGTTTGTTACATTATATTCACTAGTAGGAGTGAGCAAAACATCGTGGGGTGGTGCGCATTGTATGCGTGTGTGTTACATTACATTCACTAGTAGGAGTGAGAAAAACATCGCGGGGTGGTGCGCATTGTATGGGTGTGTGTTACATTACATTCACTAGTAAGAGTAAGAAAAACATCACGGGGTGGTGTGAATTGGAGGGTCTGAAGTAGGATAGGCAGTGAGTGGCAATGTAGGATGGAGAAAAGCACCGCGGGATGGTCAGCATGGGGAGGTCAGGGAACATGCAGTTCCAATGTAGGATAGGTTTCTGAAAAATATCGCGGGGTGGTGGGCATTGTATGGGTGTGTGTTACATTGCATTCACTAGTAGGAGTGAGAAAAACATCGAGGGGTGGTGCACATTGTATGGGTGTGTGTTATATTGCATTCACTAGTAGGCGTGAGAAAAACATCACGGGGTGGTGCGCATTGTATGGGTGTGTGTTACATTACATTCACTAGTAGGAGTGAGAAAAACATCACGGGGTGGTGTGAATTGGAGGGTCTGAATTAGGATACGCAGTGAGTGGTAATGTAGGATGGAGAAAAGCACAGCGGGGTTGTCAGCATGGGGAGGTCAGGGAATATGCAGTGGCAATGTATGATAGGTTTCTGAAAAACATCGCGGGATGGTGCGCATTTTATGGGTGTGTGTTACATTACATTCACTAGTAGGAGTGAGAAAAACATCGCGCGGTGGCGCGCATTGTATGGGTGTGTGTTACATTACATTCACTAGTGGGAGTGAGAAAAACATCACGTGGTGGTGTGAATCGGAGGGTCTGAATTACGATAGGCAGTGAGTGGCAATGTAGGATGGAGAAAAGCTCCGCAGGGTGGTCTGCATGGGGAGGTCAGGGAACATGCTGTGGCTATGTAGGATAGGTTTCTGAAAAACATCGCGGGGTGGTGCGCATTGTATGGGTGTGTGTTACATTATATTCACTAGTACGAGTGAGAAAAAAATCACGGGGTGGTGTGAATCGGAGCGTCAGCATTAGGATAGGCAGTGAGTGGCAATGTAGGATGGAGAAAAGCACTGCGGGGTAGTCAGCATGGGGAGGTCAATGAACATGCAGTGGCAATGTAGGATAGGTTTCTGAAAAACATCGCGGGGTGGTGCGCATTGTATGGGTGTGTGTTACATTACATTCACTAGTAGGAGTGAGAAAAACATTACGGGGTGGTGCGCATTGTATGGGTGTGTGTTACATTACATTCACTATTAGGAGTGAGAAAAACATCACGGTGTGGTGTGAATCGGAGGGTCTGAATTAGGATAGGCAGTGAGTGGCAATGTAGGATGGAGAAAAGCACCGCGCGGTGGTCAGCATGGGGAGGTCAGGGAACATGCAGTGGCAATGTAGGATAGGTTTCTGAAAATCATCGCGGGGTGGTGCGCATTGTATGGGTGTGTGTTACATTACATTCACTAGTACGAGTGAGAAAAACATTGCGGGTTGGTGCGCATTGTATGGGTGTGTGTTACATTACATTCACTATTAGGAGTGAGCAAAACATCGTGGGGTGGTGCGCATTGTGTGCGTGTGTGTTACATTACATTCACTAGTAGGAGTGAGAAAAACATCGCGGGGTGGTGCGCATTGTATGGGTGTGTGTTACATTACATTCACTAGTAAGAGTAAGAAATACATCACGGGGTGGTGTGAATTGGAGGGTCTGAACTGGGATAGGCAGTGAGTGGCAATGTAGGATGGAGAAAAGCACCGCGGGGTGGTCAGCATGGGGATGTCAGGGAACATGCAGTTCCAATGTAGAATAGGTTTCTGAAAAATATCGCGGGGTGGTGGGCATTGTATGGGTGTGTGTTACATTACATTCACTAGTAGGAGTGAGAAAAACATCACGGGGTGGTGCGCATTGTATGGGTGTGTGTTACACTACATTCACTACTAGGAGTGAGAAAAACATCACGGGGTGGTGCGCATTGAATGGGTGTGTGTTACATTACATTCACTATTAGGAGTGAGAAAAACATCACGGGGTGGTGTGAATCGGAGTGTCTGAATTAGGATAGGCAGTGAGTGGCAATGTAGGATGGAGAAAAGCAACGCGGGGTGGTCAGCATGGGGAGGTCAGGGAACATGCAGTGGCAATGTAGGATAGGTTTCTGAAAATCATCGCGGGGTGGTGCGCATTGTATGGGTGTGTGTTACATTACATTCACTAGTAGTAGTGAGAAAAACATCGCGGGTTGGTTCGCATTGTGTGGGTGTGTGTTACATTACATTCACTATTAGGAGTGAGAAAAACATCAAGGGGTGGTGTGAATCGGAGGGTCTGAATTAGGATAGGCAGTGAGTGGCATTGTAGGATGGAAAAAAGCCCTGCAGGGTCGTCAGCATTGGGAAGTCAGGGAAAATGCAGTGGCAATGTAGGATAGGTTTCTGAAAAACATCGCGGGGTGTTGCGCATTGTATGGGTGTTTGTTACATTACATTCACTAGTAGGAGTGAGAAAAACATCACAGGGTGGTGTGAATCGGAGGGTATGAATTAGGATAGGCAGTGAGTGGCAATGTAGGATGGAGAAAAGCACCGCGGGGTGGTCAGCATGGGGAGGTCAGGGAACATGCAGTGGCAATGTAGGATAGGTTTCTGAAAAACATCGCGGGGTCGTGCGCATTGTATGGGTGTTTGTTACATTATATTCACTAGTAGGAGTGAGCAAAACATCGTGGGGTGGTGCGCATTGTATGCGTGTGTGTTACATTACATTCACTAGTAGGAGTGAGAAAAACATCGCGGAGTGGTGTGCATTGTATGGGTGTGTGTTACATTACATTCACTAGTAAGAGTAAGAAAAACATCATGGGGTGGTGTGAATTGGAGGGTCTGAACTAGGATAGGCAGTGAGTGGCAATGTAGGATGGAGAAAAGCACCGCGGGGTGGTCAGCATAGGGAGGTCAGGGAACATGCAGTTCCAATGTAGGATAGGTTTCTGAAAAATATCGCGGGGTGGTGGGCATTGTATTGGTGTGTGTTACATTACATTCACTAGTAGGAGTGAGAAAAGCATCGAGGGGTGGTGCACATTGTATGAGTGTGTGTTATATTGCATTCACTAGTAGGCGTGAGAAAAACATCACGGGGTGGTGCGCATTGTATGGGTGTGTGTTACATTATATTCACTAGTAGGAGTGAGAAAATAGTCGCAGGGTGCTGCGCATTGTATGGGTGTGTGTTACATTATATTCACTAGTAGGAGTGAGAAAAACATCACGGGGTGGTGTGAATCGGAGGGTCTGCATTAGGATAGGCAGTGAGTGGCAATGTAGGATGGAGAAAAGCACTGCGGGGTCGTCAGCATGGGGACGTCAATGAACATGCAGTGGCAATGTAGGATAGGTTTCTGAAAAACATCGCGGGGTGGTGCGCATTCTATGGGTGTGTGTTACATTACATTCACTAGTAGGAGTGAGGAAAACATCAGGGGGTGGTGCGCATTGTATGGGTGTGTGTTACATTACATTCACTATTAGGAGTGAGAAAAACATCACGGTGTGGTGTGAATCAGAGGGTCTGAATTAGGATAGGCAGTGAGTGGCAATGTAGGATGGAGAAAAGCACCGCGCGGTGGTCAGCATGGGGAGGTCAGGGAACATGCAGTGGCAATGTAGGATAGGTTTCTGAAAATCATCGCGGGGTGGTGCGCATTGTATGGGTTTGCGTTACATTACATTCACTAGTACGAGTGAGAAAAACATCGCGGGTTGGTGCGCATTGTATTGGTGTGTGTTACATTACATTCACTATCAGGAGTGAGCAAAACATCGTGGGGTGGTGCGCATTGTATGCGTGTGTGTTACATTACATTCACTAGTAGGAGTGAGAAAAACATCGCGGGGTGGTGCGCATTGTATGGGTGTGTGTTACATTACATTCACTAGTAAGAGTAAGAAAAACATCACGGGGTGGTGTGAATTGGAGGGACTGAACTAGGATAGGCAGTGAGTGGCAATGTAGGATGGAGAAAAGCACCGCGGGGTGGTCAGCATGGGGAGGTCAGGGAACATGCAGTGGCAATGTAGGATAGGTTTCTGAAAAACATCGCGGGGTCGTGCGCATTGTATGGGTGTTTGTTACATTATATTCACTAGTAGGAGTGAGCAAAACATCGTGGGCTGGTGCGCATTGTATGCGTGTGTGTTACATTACATTCACTAGTAGGAGTGAGAAAAACATCGCGGGGTGGTGCGCATTGTATGGGTGTGTGTTACAATACATTCACTATTAAGAGTAAGAAAAACATCACGGGGTGGTGTGAATTGGAGGGTCTGAACTAGGATAGGCAGTGAGTGGCAATGTAGGATGGAGAAAAGCACTGCGGCGTGGTCAGCATGGGGAGGTCAGGGAACATGCAGTTCCAATGTAGGATAGGTTTCTGAAAAATATCGCGGGGTGGTGGGCATTGTATGGGTGTGTGTTACATTACATTCACTAGTAGGAGTGAGAAAAGCATCGAGGGGTGGTGCACATTGTATGAGTGTGTGTTATATTGCATTCACTAGTAGGCGTGAGAAAAACATCACGGGGTGGTGCGCATTGTATGGGTGTGTGTTACATTATATTCACTAGTAGGAGTGAGAAAATAGTCGCAGGGTGGTGCGCATTGTATGGGTGTGTGTTACATTATATTCACTAGTAGGAGTGAGAAAAACATCACGGGGTGGTGTGAATCGGAGGGTCTGCATTAGGATAGGCAGTGAGTGGCAATGTAGGATGGAGAAAAGCACTGCGGGGTCGTCAGCATGGGGACGTCAATGAACATGCAGTGGCAATGTAGGATAGGTTTCTGAAAAACATCGCGGGGTGGTGCGCATTCTATGGATGTGTGTTACATTACATTCACTAGTAGGAGTGAGAAAAACATCACGGGGTGGTGCGCATTGTATGGGTGTGTGTTACATTACATTCACTGTTAGGAGTGAGAAAAACATCACGGTGTGGTGTGAATCAGAGGGTCTGAATTAGGATAGGCAGTGAGTGGCAATGTAGGATGGAGAAAAGCACCGCGCGGTGGTCAGCATGGGGAGGTCAGGGAACATGCAGTGGCAATGTAGGATAGGTTTCTGAAAATCATCGCGGGGTGGTGCGCATTGTATGGGTGTGCATTACATTACATTCACTAGTACGAGTGAGAAAAACATCGCGGGTTGGTGTTCATTGTATGGGTGTGTGTTACATTACATTCACTATTAGGAGTGAGCAAAACATCGTGGGGTGGTGCGCATTGTATGCGTGTATGTTACATTACATTCACTAGTAGGAGTGAGAAAAACATCGCGGGGTGGTGCGCATTGTATGGGTGTGTGTTACATTACATTCACTAGTAAGAGTAAGAAAAACATCACGGGGTGGTGTGAATTGGAGGGTCTGAACTAGGATAGGCAGTGAGTGGCAATGTAGGATGGAGAAAAGCACCGCGGGGTGGTCAGCATGGGGAGGTCAGGGAACATGCAGTTCCAATGTAGGATAGGTTTCTGAAAAATATCGCGGGGTGGTGGGCATTGTATGGGTGTGTGTTACATTACATTCACTAGTAGGAGTGAGAAAAACATCGAGGGGTGGTGCACATTGTATGGGTGTGTGTTATATTGCATTCACTAGTAGGCGTGAGAAAAACATCACAGGGTGGTGCGCATTGTATGGGTTTGTGTTACATTACATTCACTAGTAGGAGTGAGAAAAACATCACGGGGTGGTGTGAATTGGAGGGTCTGAATTAGGATACGCAGTGAGAGGTAATGTAGGATGGAGAAAAGCACCGCGGGGTTGTCAGCATGGGGAGGTCAGGGAACATGCAGTGGCAATGTAGGATAGGTTTCTGAAAAACATCGCGGGGTGGTGCGCATTGTATGGGTGTGTGTTACATTACATTCACTAGTGGGAGTGAGAAAAACATCACGTGGTGGTGTGAATCGGAGGGTCTGAATTACGATAGGCAGTGAGTGGCAATGTAGGATGGAGAAATGCTCCGCAGGGTGGTCTGCATGGGGAGGTCAGGGAACATGCAGTGGCAATGTAGGATAGGTTTCTGAAAAACATCGCGGGGTGGTGCGCATTGTATGGGTGTGTGTTACATTATATTCACTAGTAGGAGTGAGAAAAACATCACGGGGTACTGTGAATTGGAGGGTCTGCATTAGGATAGGCAGTGATTGGCAATGTAGGATGGAGAAAAGCACTGCGTGGTCGTCAGCATGGGGAGGTCAATGAACATGCAGTGGCAATGTAGGATAGGTTTCTGAAAAACATCGCGTGGTGGTGCGCATTGTATGGGTGTGTGTTACATTACATTCAGTAGTAGGAGTGAGAAAAACATCACGGGGTGGTGCGCATTGTATGGGTGTGTGTTACATTACATTCACTATTAGGAGTGAGAAAAACATCACGGTGTGGTGAGAATCGGAGGGTCTGAATTAGGATAGGCAGTGAGTGGCAATGTAGGATGGAGAAAAGCACCGCGCGGAGGTCAGCATGGGGAAGTCAGGGAACATGCAGTGGCAATGTAGGATAGGTTTCTGAAAAACATCGCGAGGTGGTGCGCATTGTATGGGTGTGTGTTACATTACATTCACTATTAGGAGTGAGAAAAACATCACGGGGTGGTGCGCATTGTATCGGTGTGTGTTACGTTACATTCACTAGTAGGAGTGAGAAAAACATCACGGGATGGAGTGAATTGGAGGGTCTGAATTAGGACAGGCAGTGAGTGGTAATGTAGGATGGAGAAAAGCACCGCCGGATGGTCAGCATGTGGAGGTCAGGGAACATGCAGTGGCAATGTAGGATAGGTTTCTGAAAAACATCGCGGGGTGGTGCGCATTGGATGGGTGTGTGTTACATTACATTCACTAGTAGGAGTGAGAAAAACATCGCGGGGTGGTGCGCATTGGATGGGTGTGTGTTACATTACATTCACTAGTAGGAGTGAGAAAAACATCAAGGGGTGGTGTGAATCAGAGGGTCTGAATTAGGATAGGCAGTGAGTGGCATTGTAGGATGGAGAAAAGCCCTGCGGGGTCGTCAGCATGGGGAGGTCAGGGAACATGCAGTGGCAATGTAGGATAGGTTTCTGAAAAACATCGCGGGGTGGTGCGCATTGTATGGGTGTGTGTTATATTACATTCACTAGTAGGAGTAAGAAAAACATCACGGGGTGGTGTGAATCAGAGGGTATGAATTAGGATAGGCAGTGAGTGGCAATGTAGGATGGAGAAAAGCACCGCCGGGTGGTCAGCATGGGGAGGTCAGGGAACATGCAGTGGCAATGTAGGATAGGTTTCTGAAAAACATCGCGGGGTGGTGCGCATTTTATGGGTGTTTGTTACATTATATTCACTAGTAGGAGTGAGAAAAACATCGCGGGGTGGTGCGCATTGTATGCGTGTGTGTTACATTACATTCACTAGTAGGAGTGAGAAAAACATAGCGGGGTGGTGCGCATTGTATGGGTGTGTGTTACATTATATTCACTAGTAAGAGTAAGAAAAACATCACGGGGTGGTGTGAATTGGAGGGTCTGAACTAGGATAGGCAGTGAGTGGCAATGTAGGATGGAGAAAAGAACCGCGGGGTGGTCAGCATGGGGAGGTCAGGGAACATGCAGTGGCAATGTAGGATAGGTTTCTGAAAAATATCGCGAGGTGGTGGGCATTGTATGGGTGTGTGTTACATTACATTCACTAGTAGGAGTGAGAAAAACATCGCGGGGTGGTGCGCATTGTATGGGTGTGTGTTATATTGCATTCACTAGTAGGCATGAGAAAAACATCACGGGGTGGTGCGCATTGTATGGGTGTGTGTTACATTACATTCACTAGCAGGAGTGAGAAAAACATCACGGGGTGGTGTGAATTGGAGGGTCTGAATTAGGATACGCAGTGAGTGGTAATGTAGGATGGAGAAAAGCACCGCGGGGTTGTCAGCATGGGGAGGTCAGGGAACATGCAGTGGCAATGTAGGATAGGTTTCTGAAAAACATCGCGGGGTGGTGCGCATTTTATGGGTGTGTGTTATATTGCATTCACTAGTAGGCATGAGAAAAACATCACGGGGTGGTGCGCATTGTATGGGTGTGTGTTACATTACATTCACTAGTAGGAGTGAGAAAAACATCACGGGATGGCGTGAATTGGAGGGTCTGAATTAGGATAGGCAGTGAGTGGTAATGTAGGATGGAGAAAAGCACCGCCGGATGGTCAGCATGTGGAGGTCAGGGAACATGCAGTGGCAATGTAGGATAGGTTTCTGAAAAACATCGCGGGGTGGTGCGCATTTTATGGGTGTGTGTTACATTACATTCACTAGTAGGAGTGAGAAAAACATCGCGGGGTGGTGCGCATTGTATGGGTGTGTGTTACATTACATTCACTAGTAGGAGTGAGAAAAACATCAAGGGGTGGTGTGAATCAGAGGGTCTGAATTAGGATACGCAGTGAGTGGCATTGTAGGATGGAGAAAAGCCCTGCGGGGTCGTCAGCATGGGGAGGTCAGGGAACATGCAGTGGCAATGTAGGATAGGTTTCTGAAAAACATCGCGGGGTGGTGCGCATTGTATGGGTGTTTGTTACATTATATTCATTAGTAGGAGTGAGGAAATAGTCGCAGGGGGGTGCGCATTGTATGGGTGTGTCTTACATTACATTCACTAGTAGGAGTGAGAAAAACATCACGTGGTGCTGTGAATCGGAGGGTCTGAATTAGGATAGGCAGTGAGTGGCAATGTAGGATGGAGAAAAGCCCCGCGGGTTGGTCAGCTTGGGGAGGTCAGGGAACATGCAGTGGCAATGTAGGATAGGTTTCTGAAAAACATCGCGGGGTGGTGCGCATTGTATGGGTGTTTGTTACATTATATTCATTAGTAGGAGTGAGAAAATAGTCGCAGGGGGGTGCGCATTGTATGGGTGTGTGTTACATTACATTCACTAGTAGGAGTGAGAAAAACATCACGGGGTGCTGTGAATCGGAGGGTCTGAATTAGGATAGGCAGTGAGTGGCAATGTAGGATGGAGAAAAGCACCGCGGTGTAGTCAGCCTGGGGAGGTCAGGGAACATGCAGTGGCAATGTAGGATAGGTTTCTGAAAATCATCGCGGGGTGGTGCGCATTGTACGGGTGTGTAACATTACATTCACTAGTAAGAGTAAGAAAAACATCACGGGGTGGTGTGAATTGGAGGGTCTGAACTAGGATAGGCAGTGAGTGGCAATGTAGGATGGAGAAAAGCACCGCGGGGTGGTCAGCAAGGGGAGGTCAGGGAACATGCAGTTCCAATGTAGGATAGGTTTCTGAAAAATATCGCGGGGTGGTGGGCATTGTATGGGTGTGTGTTACATTACATTCACTAGTAGGAGTGAGAAAAACATCGAGGGGTGGTGCACATTGTATGGGTGTGTGTTATATTGCATTCACTAGTAGGCGTGAGAAAAACATCACGGGGTGGTGTGCATTGTATGGGTGTGTGTTACATTACATTCACTAGTAGGAGTGAGAAAAACATCACGGGGTGGTGTGAATTGGAGGGTCTGAATTAGGATACGCAGTGAGTGGTAATGTAGGATGGAGAAAAGCACCGCGGGGTTGTCAGCATGGGGAGGTCAGGGAACATGCAGTGGCAATGTAGGATAGGTTTCTGAAAAACATCGCGGGGTGGTGCGCATTGTATGGGTGTGTGTTACATTACATTCACTATTAGGAGTGAGAAAAACATCACGGTGTGGTGTGAATCGGAGGGTCTGAATTAGGATAGGCAGTGAGTGGCAATGTAGGATGGAGAAAAGCACCGCGCGGTGGTCAGCATGGGGAAGTCAGGGAACATGCAGTGGCAATGTAGGATAGGTTTCTGAAAAACATCGCGAGGTGGTGCACATTGTATGGGTGTGTGTTACATTACATTCACTATTAGGAGTGAGAAAAACATCACGGGGTGGTGTGCATTGTATCGGTGTGTGTTACATTACATTCACTAGTAGGAGTGACAAAAACATCACGGGATGGAGTGAATTGGAGGGTCTGAATTAGCATAGGCAGTGAGTGGTAATGTAGGATGGAGAAAAGCACCGCCGGATGGTCAGCATGTGGAGGTCAGGGAACATGCAGTGGCAATGTAGGATAGGTTTCTGAAAAACATCGCGGGGTGGTGCGCATTTTATGGGTGTGTGTTACATTACATTCAGTAGTAGGAGTGAGAAAAACATCGCGGGGTGGTGCGCATTGTATGGGTGTGTGTTACATTACATTCACGAGTAGGAGTGAGAAAAACATCAAAAGGTGGTGTGAATCAGAGGGTCTGAATTAGGATAGGCAGTGAGTGGCATTGTAGGATGGAGAAAAGCCCTGCGGGGTCGTCAGCATGGGGAGGTCAGGGAACATGCAGTGGCAATGTAGGATAGGTTTCTGAAAAACATCGCGGGGTGGTGCGCATTGTATGGGTGTGTGTTACATTACATTCACTAGTAGGAGTGAGAAAAACATCACGGGGTGGTGTGAATCGGAGGGTATGAATTAGGATAGGCAGTGAGTGGCAATGTAGGATGGAGAAAAGCACCGCCGGGTGGTCAGCATGGGGAGGTCAGGGAACATGCAGTGGCAATGTAGGATAGGTTTCTGAAAAACATCGCGGGGTGGTGCGCATTGTATGGGTGTTTGTTACATTACATTCACTAGTAGGAGTGAGAAAACATCGCGGGGTGGTGCGCATTGTATGGGTGTGTGTTACATTACATTCACTAGTAAGAGTAAGAAAAACATCACGGGGTGGTGTGAATTGGAGGGTCTCAACTAGGATAGGCAGTGAGTGGCAATGTAGGATGGAGAAAAGCACCGCGGGGTGGTCAGCATGGGGAGGTCAGGGAACATGCAGTGGCAATGTAGGATAGGTTTCTGAAAAATATCGCGAGTTGGTGGGCATTGTATGGGTATGTGTTACATTACATTCACTAGTAGGAGTGAGAAAAACATCGCGGGGTGGTGCGCATTGTATGGGTGTGTGTTATATTGCATTCACTAGTAGGCGTGAGAAAAACATCACGGGGTGGTGCGCATTTTATGGGTGTGTGTTACATTACATTCACTCATAGGAGTGAGAAAACCATCACGGGGTGGTGTGAATTGGAGGGTCTGAATTAGGATACGCAGTGAGTGGTAATGTAGGATGGAGAAAAGCACCGCGGGGTTGTCAGCATGGGGAGGTCAGGGAACATGCAGTGGCAATGTAGGATAGGTTTCTGAAAAACATCGCGGGGTGGTGCGCATTTTATGGGTGTGTGTTACATTACATTCACTAGTAGGAGTGAGAAAAACATCGCGCGGTGGCGCGCATTGTATGGGTGTGTGTTACATTACATTCACTAGTAGGAGTGAGAAAAACATCACGGGGTGGTGTGAATCGGAGGGTCTGAATTAGGATAGGCATTGATTGGCATTGTAGGATGGAGAAAAGCCCCGCGGGTGGGTCAGCTTGGGGAGGTCAGGGAACATGCAGTGGCAATGTAGGATAGGTTTCTGAAAAACATCGCGGTGTGGTGCGCATTGTATGGGTGTTTGTTACATTATATTCATTAGTAGGAGTGAGAAAATAGTCGCAGGGGGGTGCGCATTGTATGGGTGTGTGTTACATTACATTCACTAGTAGGAGTGAGAAAAACATCACGGGGTGCTGTGAATCGGAGGGTCTGATTTAGGATAGGCATTGATTGGCATTGTAGGATGGAGAAAAGCCCCGCGGGTTGATCAGCATGGGGAAGTCAGGGAACATGCAGTGGCAATGTAGGATAGGTTTCTGAAAAACATCGCGGGGTGGTGCGCATTGTATGGGTGTGTGTTACATTACATTCACTATTAGGAGTGAAAAAAACATCATGCGGTGGTGTGAATCGGAGGGTATGAATTAGGATAGGCAGTGAGTGGCAATTTAGGATGGAGAAAAGCACCGCGGTGTGTTCAGCATGGGGAGATCAGGGAACATGCAGTGGCAATGTAGGATAGGTTTCTGAAAAACATTGCGGGGTGGTGCGCATTTTATGGGTGTGTGTTACATTACATTCACTAGTAGGAGTGAGAAAAACATCGCGCGGTGGCGCGCATTGTATGGGTGTGTGTTACATTACATTCACCAGTAGGAGTGAGAAAAACATCACGGGGTGGTGTGAATCGGAGGGTCTGAATTAGGATAGGCATTGATTGGCATTGTAGGATGGAGACAAGCCCCGCGGGTTGGTCAGCTTGGGGAGGTCAGGGAACATGCAGTGGCAATGTAGGGTAGGTTTCTGAAAAACATCGCGGGGTGGTGCGCATTGTATGGGTGTTTGTTACATTATATTCACTAGTAGGAGTGAGAAAATAGTCGCAGGGTGGTGCGCATTGTATGGGTGTGTGTTACATTACATTCACTAGTAGGAGTGAGAAAAACATCACGGGGTGCTGTGAATCGGAGGGTCTGAATTAGGATAGGCAGTGAGTGGCAATGTAGGATGGAGAAAAGCACCGCGGGGTAGTCAGCATGGGGAGGTCAGGGAACATGCAGTGGCAATGTAGGATAGGTTTCTGAAAATCATCGCGGGGTTGTGCGCATTGTACGGGTGTGTAACATTACATTCACTAGTAGGAGTGAGAAAAACATCGCGGGGTGGTGCGCATTGAATGGGTGTGTGTTACATTACATTCACTAGTAGGAGTGAGAAAACCATCACGGGGTGGTGTGAATCGGAGGGTCTGCATTAGGATAGGCAGTGGGTGGCAATGTAGGATGGAGAAAAGCACTGCGGGGTAGTCAGCATGGGGAGGTCAATGAACATGCAGTGGCAATGTAGGATAGGTTTCTGAAAAACATCGCGGGGTGGTGCGCATTGTATGGGTGTGTGTTACATTACATTCACTAGTAGGAGTGAGAAAAACATTACGGGGTGGTGCGCATTGTATGGCTGTGTGTTACATTACATTCACTATTAAGAGTGAGAAAAACATCACAGTGTGGTGTGAATCGGAGGGTCTGAATTAGGATAGGCAGTGAGTGGCAATGTAGGATGGAGAAAAGCACCGCGCGGTGGTCAGCATGGGGAGGTCAGGGAACATGCAGTGGCAATGTAGGATAGGTTTCTGAAAATCATCGCGGGGTGGTGCGCATTGTATGGGTGTGTGTTACATTACATTCACTAGTACGAGTGAGAAAAACATTGCGGGTTGGTGCGCATTGTATGGGTGTGTGTTACATTACATTCACTATTAGGAGTGAGCAAAACATCGTGGGGTGGTGCGCATTGTATGCGTGTGTGTTACATTACATTCACTAGTAGGAGTGAGAAAAACATCGCGGGGTGGTGCACATTGTATGGGTGTGTGTTACATTACATTCACTAGTAAGAGTAATAAAAACATCACGGGGTGGTGTGAATTGGAGGGTCTGAACTGGGATAGGCAGTGAGTGGCAATGTAGGATGGAGAAAAGCACCGCGGGGTGGTCAGCATGGGGAGGTCAGGGAACATGCAGTTCCAATGTAGGATAGGTTTCTGAAAAATATCGCGGGGTGGTGGGCATTGTATGGGTGTGTGTTACATTACATTCACTAGTAGGAGTGAGAAAAACATCACGGGGTGGTGCGCATTGTATGGGTGTGTGTTACATTACATTCACTATTAGGAGTGAGAAAAACATCACGGCGTGGTGTGAATCGGAGTGTCTGAATTAGGATAGGCAGTGAGTGGCAATGTAGGATGGAGAAAAGCACCGCGGGGTGGTCAACATGGGGAGGTCAGGGAACATGCAGTGGCAATGTAGGATAGGTTTCTGAAAATCATCGCGGAGTGGTGGGCATTGTATGGGTGTGTGTTACATTACATTCACTAGTAGGAGTGAGAAAATCATCGCGGGTTGGTTCGCATTGTATGGGTGTGTGTTACATTACATTCACTATTAGGAGTGAGAAAAACATCAAGGGGTGGTGTGAATCGGAGTGTCTGAATTAGGATAGGCAGTGAGTGGCATTGTAGGATGGAGAAAAGCCCTGCGGGGTCGTCAGCATGGGGAAGTCAGGGAAAATGCAGTGGCAATGTAGGATAGGTTTCTGAAAAGCATCGCGGGGTGTTGCGCATTGTATGGGTGTGTGTTACATTACATTCACTAGTAGGAGTGAGAAAAATATCACGGGGTGGTGTGAATCGGAGGGTATGAATTAGGATAGGCAGTGAGTGGCAATGTAGGATGGAGAAAAGCACCGCGGGGTGGTCAGCATGGGGAGGTCAGGGAACATGCAGTGGCAATGTAGGATAGGTTTCTGAAAAACATCGCGGGGTTGTGCGCATTGTATGGGTGTTTGTTACATTATATTCACTAGTAGGAGTGAGCAAAACATCGTGGGGTGGTGCGCATTGTATGCGTGTGTGTTACATTACATTCACTAGTAGGAGTGAGAAAAACATCGCGGGGTGGTGCGCATTGTATGGTTGTGTGTTACATTACATTCACTAGTAAGAGTAAGAAAAACATCACGGGGTGGTGTGAATTGGAGGGTCTGAACTAGGATAGGCAGTGAGTGGCAATGTAGGATGGAGAAAAGCACCGCGTGGTGGTCAGCATGGGGAGGTCAGGGAACATGCAGTTCCAATGTAGGATAGGTTTCTGAAAAATATCGCGGGGTGGTGGGCATTGTATGGGTGTGTGTTACATTACATTCACTAGTAGGAGTGAGAAAAGCATCGAGGGGTCGTACACATTGTATGAGTGTGTGTTATATTGCATTCCCTAGTAGGCGTGAGAAAAACATCACGGGGTGGTGCGCATTGTATGGGTGTGTGTTACATTATATTCACTAGTAGGAGTGAGAAAAACATCACGGGGTGGTGTGAATTGGAGGGTCTGAATTAGGATACGCAGTGAGTGGTAATGTAGGATGGAGAAAAGCACCGCGGGGTTGTCAGCATGGGGAGGTCAGGGAACATGCAGTGGCAATGTAGGATAGGTTTCTGAAAAACATCGCGGGGTGGTGCGCATTTTATGGGTGTGTGTTACATTACATTCACTAGTAGGAGTGACAAAAACATCGCGCGGTGGCGCGCATTGTATGGGTGTGTGTTACATTACATTCACTAGTAGGAGTGAGAAAAACATCACGGGGTGGTGTGAATCGGAGGGTCTGAATTAGGATAGGCATTGATTGGCATTGTAGGATGGAGAAAAGCCCCGCGGGTTGGTCAGCATGGGGAGGTCAGGGAACATGCAGTGGCAATGTAGGATAGGTTTCTGAAAAACATCGCGGGGTGGTGCGCATTGTATGGGTGTGTGTTACATTACATTCACTATTAGGAGTGAGAAAAACATCACGGGGTGGTGTGAATTGGAGGGTCTGAATTAGGATACGCAGTGAGTGGTAATGTAGGATGGAGAAAAGCACCGCGGGGTTGTCAGCATGGGGAGGTCAGGGAACATGCAGTGGCAATGTAGGATAGGTTTCTGAAAAACATCGCGGGGTGGTGCGCATTTTATGGGTGTGTGTTACATTACATTCACTAGTAGGAGTGATAAAAACATCGCGCGGTGGCGCGCATTGTATGGGTGTGTGTTACATTACATTCACTAGTAGGAGTGAGAAAAACATCACGGGGTGGTGTGAATCGGAGGGTCTGAATTAGGATAGGCATTGATTGGCATTGTAGGATGGAGAAAAGCCCCGCGGGTTGGTCAGCATGGGGAGGTCAGGGAACATGCAGTGGCAATGTAGGATAGGTTTCTGAAAAACATTGCGGGGTGGTGCGCACTGTATGGGTGTTTGTTACATTATATTCACTAGTAGGAGTGAGAAAATAGTCGCAGGGTGGTGCGCATTGTATGGGTGTGTGTTACATTACATTCACTAGTAGGAGTGAGAAAAACATCACGGGGTGGTTTGAATCGGAGTGTCTCAATTAGGATAGGCAGTGAGTGGCAATGTAGGATGGAGAAAAGCACCGTGGCGTTGTCAGCATGGGGAGGTCAAGGAACATGCAGTGGCAATGTAGGATAGGTTTCTGAAAAACATCGCGGGGTGGTGCGCATTGTATGGGTGTGTGTTACATTACATTCACTAGTGGGAGTGAGAAAAACATCACGGGGTGGTGTGAATCGGAGGGTGTGAATTACGATAGGCATTGAGTGGCAATGTAGGATGGAGAAAAGCTCCGCACGGTGGTCTGCATGGGGAGGTCAGGGAACATGCAGTGGCAATGTAGGATAGGTTTCTGAAAAACATCGCGGGGTGGTGCGCATTGTATCGGTGTGTGTTACATTACATTCACTAGTAGGAGTGAAAAAAACATCACGGGGTGGTGCGCATTGTGTGGGTGTGTGTTACATTACATTCAAAATTAGGAGTGAGAAAAACATCACGGTGTGGTGTGAATCGGAGGGTCTGAATTAGGATAGGCAGTGAGTGGTAATGTAGGATGGAGAAAAGCACCGCCGGATGGTCAGCATGTGGAGGTCAGGGAACATGCAGTGGCAATGTAGGATAGGTTTCTGAAAAACATCGCGGGGTGGTGCGCATTTTATCGGTGTGTGTTACATTACATTCACTAGTAGGAGTGAGAAAAACATCGCGGGGTGGTGCGCATTGTATGGGTGTGTGTTACATTACATTCACTAGTAGGAGTGAGAAAAACATCAAGGCGTGGTGTGAATCAGAGGGTCTGAATTAGGATAGGCAGTGAGTGGCATTGTAGGATGGAGAAAAGCCCTGCGGGGTCGTCAGGATGGGGAGGTCAGGGAACATGCAGTGGCAATGTAGGATAGGTTTCTGAAAAACATCGCGGGGTGGTGCGCATTGTATGGGTGTGTGTTACATTACATTCACTAGTAGGAGTGAGAAAAACATCACGGGGTGGTGTGAATCGGAGGGTATGAATTAGGATAGGCAGTGAGTGGCAATGTAGGATGGAGAAAAGCACCGCCGGGTGGTCAGCATGGGGAGGTCAGTGAACATGCAGTGGCAATGTAGGATAGGTTTCTGAAAAACATCGCGGGGTGGTGCGCATTGTATGGGTGTTTGTTACATTATATTCACTAGTAGGAGTGAGAAAAACATCGCGGGGTGGTGCGCATTGTATGCGTGTGTGTTACATTACATTCACTAGTAGGAGTGAGAAAAACATCGCGGGGTGGTGCGCATTGTATGGGTGTGTGTTACATTACATTCACTAGTAAGAGTAAGAAAAACATCACGGGGTGGTGTGAATTGGAGCGTCTGAACTAGGATAGGCAGTGAGTGGCAATGTAGGATGGAGAAAAGCACCGCGGTGTGGTCAGCATGGGGAGGTCAGGGAACATGCAGTGGCAATGTAGGATAGGTTTCTGAAAAATATCGCGAGGTGGTGGGCATTGTATAGGTGTGTTACATTACATTCACTACTAGGAGTGAGAAAAACATCGCGGGGTGGTGCGCATTGTATGGGTGTGTGTTATATTGCATTCACTAGTAGGCGTGAGAAAAACATCACGGGGTGGTGCGCATTTTATGGGTGTGTGTTACATTACATTCACTAGTAGGAGTGAGAAAAACATCACGGGATGGTGTGAATTGGAGGGTCTGAATTAGGATACGCAGTGAGTGGTAATGTAGGATGGAGAAAAGCACTGCGGGGTTGTCAGCATGGGGAGGTCAGGGAACATGCAGTGGCAATGTAGGATAGGTTTCTGAAAAACATCGCGTGGTGGTGCGCATTTTATGGGTGTGTGTTACATTACATTCACTAGTAGGAGTGAGAAAAACATCGCGCGGTGGTGCGCATTGTATGGGTGTGTGTTATATTGCATTCACTAGTAGGCGTGAGAAAAACATCACGGGGTGGTGCGCATTGTATGGGTGTGTGTTACATTACATTCACTAGTAGGAGTGAGAAAAACATCACGGGGTGGTGTGAATTGGAGGGTCTGAATTAGGATACGCAGTGAATGGTAATGTAGGATGGAGAAAAGCACTGCGGGGTTGTCAGCATGGGGAGGTCAGGGAACATGCAGTGGCAATGTAGGATAGGTTTCTGAAAAACATCGCGGGGTGGTGCGCATTTTATGGGTGTGTGTTACATTACATTCACTAGTAGGAGTGAGAAAAACATCGCGCGGTGGTGTGAATCGGAGGGTCTGAATTAGGATAGGCATTGATTGGCATTGTAGGATGGAGAAAAGCCCGGCGGGTTGGTCAGCTTGGGGAGGTCAGGGAACATGCAGTGGCAATGTAGGATAGGTTTCTGAAAAACATCGCGGGGTGGTGCGCATTGTATGGGTGTGTGTTACATTACATTCACTAGTAGGAGTGAGAAAAACATCACGGGGTGGTGTGAATCGGAGGGTCTGAATTAGGATAGGCATTGATTGGCATTGTAGGATGGAGAAAAGCCCGGCGGGTTGGTGAGCTTGGGGAGGTCAGGGAACATGCAGTGGCAATGTAGGATAGGTTTCTGAAAAACATCGCGGGGTGGTGCGCATTTTATGGGTGTTTGTTACATTATATTCACTAGTAGGAGTGAGAAAATAGTCGTAGGGTGGTGCGCATTGTATGGGTGTGTGTTACATTACATTCACTAGTAGGAGTGAGAAAAACATTACGGGGTGCTGTGAATCGGAGGGTCTGAATTAGGATAGGCAGTGAGTGGCAATGTAGGATGGAGAAAAGCACCGCGGGGTAGTCAGCCTGGGGAGGTCAGGGAACATGCAGTGGCAATGTATGATAGGTTTCTGAAAATCATAGCGGGGTGGTGCGCATTGTACGGGTGTGTAACATTACATTCACTAGTAGGAGTGAGAAAAACATCGCGGGGTGGTGCGCATTGAATGGGTGTGTGTTACATTACATTCAGTAGTAGGAGTGAGAAAAACATCACGGTGTGGTGTGAATCGGAGGGTCTGAATTAGGATAGGCAGTGAGTGGCAATGTAGGATGGAGAAAAGCACCGCGCGGTGGTCAGCATGGGGAGGTCAGGGAACATGCAGTGGCAATGTAGGATAGGTTTCTGAAAATCATCGCGGGGTGGTGCGCATTGAATGGGTGTGTGTTACATTACATTCACTAGTACGAGTGAGAAAAACATTGCGGGTTGGTGCGCATTGTATGGGTGTGTGTTACATTACATTCACTATTAGGAGTGAGCAAAACATCGTGGAGTGGTGCGCATTGTATGCGTGTGTGTTAAATTACATTCACTAGTAGGAGTGAGAAAAACATCGCGGGGTGGTGCGCATTTTATGGGTGTGTGTTACATTACATTCACTAGTAAGAGTAAGAAAAACATCACGGGGTGGTGTGAATTGGAGGGTCTGAACTGGGATAGGCAGTGAGTGGCAATGTAGGATGGAGAAAAGCACCGCGGGGTGGTCAGCATGGGGAGGTCAGGGAACATGCAGTTCCAATGTAGGATAGGTTTCTGAAAAATATCGCGGGGTGGTGGGCATTGTATGGGTGTGTGTTACATTACATTCACTAGTAGGAGTGAGAAAAACATCGCGCGGTGGCGCGCATTGTATGGGTGTGTGTTACATTACATTCACTAGTAGGAGTGAGAAAAACATCACTGGGTGGTGTGAATCGGAGGGTCTGAATTAGGATAGGCATTGATTGGCATTGTAGGATGGAGAAAAGCCCCGCGGGTTGGTCAGCATGGGGAGGTCAGGGAACATGCAGTGGCAATGTAGGATAGGTTTCTGAAAAACATCGCGGGGTGGTGCGCATTGTATGGGTGTGTGTTACATTACATTCACTATTAGTAGTGAGAAAAACATCATGGCGTGGTGTGAATCGGAGGGTATGAATTAGGATAGGCAGTGAGTGGCAATGTAGGATGGAGAAAAGCACCGCGGTGTGTTCACCATGGGGAGATCCGGGAACATGCAGTGGCAATGTAGGATAGGTTTCTGAAAAACATTGCAGGGTGGTGCACATTGTATGGGTGTTTGTTACATTATATTCACTAGAAGGAGTGAGAAAATAGTCGCAGGGTGGTGCGCATTGTATGGGTGTGTGTTACATTACATTCACTAGTAGGAGTGAGAAAAACATCACGGGGTGGTGTGAATCGGAGTGTCTCAATTAGGATAGGCAGTGAGTGGCAATGTAGGATGGAGAAAAGCACCGTGGGGTTGTCAGCATGGGGAGGTCAGGGAACATGCAGTGGCAATGTAGGATAGGTTTCTGAAAAACATCGCGAGGTGGTGCGCATTGTATGGGTGTGTGTTACATTACATTCACTAGTGGGAGTGAGAAAAACATCACGTGGTGGTGTGAATCGGAGGGTGTGAATTAGGATAGGCAGTGAGTGGCAATGTAGGATGGAAAAAAGCACCGCGCGGTGGTCAGCATGGGGAGGTCAGGGAACATGCAGTGGCAATGTAGGATAGGTTTCTGAAAAACATTGCGGGGTGGTGCGCATTGTATGGGTGTTTGTTACATTATATTCACTAGTAGGAGTGGGAAAATAGTCGCGGGGTGGTGCGCACTGTATGGGTGTGTGTTACATTACATTCACTAGTAGGAGTGAGAAAAACATCACGGGGTGGTGTGAATCGGAGTGTCTCAATTAGGATAGGCATTGAGTGGCAATGTAGGATGGAGAAAAGCACCGTGGGGTGGTCAGCATGGGGAGGTCAGGGAACATGCAGTGGCAATGTAGGATAGGTTTCTGAAAAACATCGCGGGGTGGTGCGCATTGTATGGGTGTGTGTTACATTACATTCACTATTAGGAGTGAGCAAAACATCGTGGGGTGGTGCGCATTGTATGCGTGTGTGTTACATTACATTCACTAGTAGGAGTGAGAAAAACATCGCGGGGTGGTGCGCATTGTATGGGTGTGTGTTACATTACATTCACTAGTAAGAGTAAGAAAAACATCACGGGGTGGTGTGAATTGGAGGGTCTGAACTAGGATAGGCAGTGAGTGGCAATGTAGGATGGAGAAAAGCACCGCGGGGTGGTCAGCATGGGGAGGTCAGGGAACATGCAGTGGCAATGGAGGATAGGTTTCTGAAAAATATCGCGAGGTGGTGGGCATTGTATGGGTGTGTGTTACATTACATTCACTAGTACGAGTGAGAAAAACATTGCGGGTTGGTGCGCATTGTATGGGTGTGTGTTACATTACATTCACTATTAGGAGTGAGCAAAACATCGTGGGGTGGTGCGCATTGTATGCGTGTGTTTTACATTACATTCACTAGTAGGAATGAGAAAAACATCGCGGGGTGGTGCGCATTGTATGGGTGTGTGTTACATTACATTCACTAATAAGAGTAAGAAAAACATCACGGGGTGGTGTGAATTGGAGAGTCTGAACTGGGATAGGCAGTGAGTGGCAATGTAGGATGGAGAAAAGCACCGCGGGGTGGTCAGCATGGGGAGGTCAGGGAACATGCAGTTCCAATGTAGGATAGGTTTCTGAAAAATATCGCGGGGTGGTGGGCATTGTATGGGTGTGTGTTACATTACATTCACTAGTAGGAGTGAGAAAAACATCGCGCGGTGGCGCGCATTGTATGGGTGTGTGTTACATTACAT
This sequence comes from Cavia porcellus, assembly GCF_034190915.1. Lineage (NCBI taxonomy): Eukaryota > Metazoa > Chordata > Mammalia > Rodentia > Caviidae > Cavia > Cavia porcellus. The sequence goes on along the minus strand of NW_026947596.1, from coordinate 897,238 downwards.
TCACTAGTAGGAGTGAGAAAAACATCACGGGGTGGTGTGAATCGGAGGGTCTGAATTAGGATAGGCATTGATTGGCACTGTAGGATGGAGAAAAGCCCCGAGGGTTGGTCAGCATGGGGAGGTCAGGGAACATGCAGTGGCAATGTAGGATAGGTTTCTGAAAAACATCGCGGGGTGGTGCGCATTGTATGGGTGTGTGTTACATTACATTCACTATTAGGAGTGAGAAAAACATCATGGCGTGGTGTGAATCGGAGGGTATGAATTAGGATAGGCAGTGAGTGGCAATGTAGGATGGAGAAAAGCACCGCGGTGTGTTCAGCATGGGGAGATCAGGGAACATGCAGTGGCAATGTAGGATAGGTTTCTGAAAAACATTGCGGGGTGGTGCGCATCGTATGGGTGTTTGTTACATTATATTCACTAGTAGGAGTGAGAAAATAGTCGCAGGGTGGTGCGCATTGTATGGGTGTGTGTTACATTACATTCACTAGTAGGAGTGAGAAAAACATCACGGGGTGGTGTGAATCGGAGTGTCTCAATTAGGAACGGCAGTGAGTGGCAATGTAGGATGGAGAAAAGCACCGTGGGGTTGTCAGCATGGGGAGGTCAGGGAACATGCAGTGGCAATGTAGGATAGGTTTCTGAAAAACATCGCGGGGTGGTGCGCATTGTATGCGTGTGTGTTACATTACATTCACTAGTGGGAGTGAGAAAAACATCACGTGGTGGTGTGAATCGGAGGGTGTGAATTACGATAGGCAGTGAGTGGCAATGTAGGATGGAGAAAAGCTCCGCAGGGTGGTCTGCATGGGGAGGTCAGGGAACATGCAGTGGCAATGTAGGATAGGTTTCTGAAAAACATCGCGGGGTGGTGCGCATTGTATGGGTGTGTGTTACATTATATTCACTAGTAGGAGTGAGAAAAACATCACGGGGTGGTGTGAATCGGAGGGTCTGCATTAGGATAGGCAGTGAGTGGCAATGTAGGATGGAGAAAAGCACTGCGGGGTCGTCAGCATGTGGAGGTCAATGAACATGCAGTGGCAATGTAGGATAGGTTTCTGAAAAACATCGCGGGGTGGTGCGCATTCTATGGGTGTGTGTTACATTACATTCACTAGTAGGAGTGAGAAAAACATCACGGGGTGGTGCGCATTGTATGGGTGTGTGTTACATTACATTCACTATTAGGAGTGAGAAAAACATCACGGTGTGGTGTGAATCGGAGGGTCTGAATTAGGATAGACAGTGAGTGGCAATGTAGGATGGAGAAAAGCACCGCGCGTTGGTCAGCATGGGGAGGTCAGGGAACATGCAGTGGCAATGTAGGATAGGTTTCTGAAAAACATTGCGGGGTGGTGCGCATTGTATGGGTGTTTGTTACATTATATTCACTAGTAGGAGTGAGAAAATAGTCGCGGGGTGGTGCGATTTGTATGGGTGTGTGTTACATTACATTCACTAGTAGGAGTGAGAAAAACATCACGGGGTGGTGAGAATCGGAGTGTCTCAATTAGGATAGGCATTGAGTGGCAATGTAGGATGGAGAAAAGCACCGTGGGGTGGTCAGCAAGGGGAGGTCAGGGAACATGCAGTGGCAATGTAGGATAGGTTTCTGAAAAACATCGCGGGGTGGTGCGCATTGTATGGGTGTGTGTTACATTAAATTCACTAGTGGGAGTGAGAAAAACATCACGTGGTGGTGTGAATCGGAGGGTCTGAATTACGATAGGCAGTGAGTGGCAATGTAGGGTGGAGAAAAGCTCCGCAGGGTGGTCAGCATGGGGAGGTCAGGGAACATGCAGTGGCAATGTAGGATAGGTTTCTGAAAATCATCGCGGGGTGGTGCGCATTGTATGGGTGTGTGTTACATTACATTCACTAGTACGAGTGAGAAAAACATTGCGGGTTGGTGCGCATTGTATGCGTGTGTGTTACATTACATTCACTAGTAGGAGTGAGAAAAACATCGCAGGTTGGTTCGCATTGTATGGGTGTGTGTTACATTACATTCACTATTAGGAGTGAGAAAAACATCAAGGGGTGGTGTGAATCGGAGTGTCTGAATTAGGATAGGCAGTGAGTGGCATTGTAGGATGGAGAAAAGCCCTGCGGGGTCGTCAGCATGTGGAAGTCAGGGAAAATGCAGTGGCAATGTAGGATAGATTTCTGAAAAACATCGCGGGGTCGTGCGCATTGTATGGGTGTTTGTTACATTATATTCACTAGTAGGAGTGAGCAAAACATCGTGGGGTGGTGCGCATTGTATGCGTGTGTGTTACATTACATTCACTAGTGGGAGTGAGAAAAACATCGCAGGGTTGTGCGCATTGTACGAGTGTGTGTTATATTGCATTCACTAGTAGGCGTGAGAAAAACATCACGGGGTGGTGCGCATTGTATGGGTGTGTGTTACATTACATTCACTAGTAGGAGTGAGAAAAACGTCACGGGGTGGTGCGCATTGTATGGGTGTGTGTTACATTACATTCACTATTAGGAGTGAGGAAAACATCACGGTGTGGTGTGAATCGGAGGGTCTGTATTAGGATAGGCAGTGAGTGGTAATGTAGGATGGAGAAAAGCACCGTCGGATGGTCAGCATGTGGAGGTCAGGGAACATGCAGTGGCAATGTAGGATAGGTTTCTGAAAAACATCGCGGGGTGGTGCGCATTTTATGGGTGTGTGTTACATTACATTCACTAGTAGGAGTGAGAAAAACATCGCGGGGTGGTGCGCATTGTATGGGTGTGTGTTACATTACATTCACTAGTAGGAGTGAGAAAAACATCACGGGGTGGTGTGAATCGGAGGGTATGAATTAGGATAGGCAGTGAGTGGCAATGTAGGATGGAGAAAAGCACCGCCGGGTGGTCAGCATGGGGAGGTCAGGGAACATGCAGTGGCAATGTAGGAGAGGTTTCTGAAAAACATCGCGGGGTGGTGCGCATTGTATGGGTGTTTGTTACATTATATTCACTAGTGGGAGTGAGAAAAACATCGCGGGGTGGTGCGCATTGTATGCGTGTGTGTTACATTACATTCACTAGTAGGAGTGAGAAAAACATCGCGGGGTGGTGCGCATTGTATGGGTGTGTGTTACATTACATTCACTAGTAAGAGTAAGAAAAACATCACGGGGTGGTGTGAATTGGAGGGTCTGAACTAGGATAGGCAGTGAGTGGCAATGTAGGATGGAGAAAAGCACCGCGGGGTGGTCAGCATGGGGAGGTCAGGGAACATGCAGTGGCAATGGAGGATAGGTTTCTGAAAAATATCGCGAGGTGGTGGGCATTGTATGGGTGTGTGTTACATTACATTCACTAGTACGAGTGAGAAAAACATTGCGGGTTGGTGCGCATTGTATGGGTGTGTGTTACATTACATTCACTATTAGGAGTGAGCAAAACATCGTGGGGTGGTGCGCATTGAATGCGTGTGTTTTACATTACATTCACTAGTAGGAGTGAGAAAAACATCGCGGGGTGGTGCGCATTGTATGGGTGTGTGTTACATTACATTCACTAGTAGGAGTGAGAAAAACATCGCGCGGTGGCGCGCATTGTATGGGTGTGTGTTACATTACATTCACTAGTAGGAGTGAGAAAAACATCACGGGGTGGTGTGAATCGGAGGGTCTGAATTAGGATAGGCATTGATTGGCACTGTAGGATGCAGAAAAGCCCCGCGGGTTGGTCAGCATGGGGAGGTCAGGGAACATGCAGTGGCAATGTAGGATAGGTTTCTGAAAAACATCGCGGGGTGGTGCGCATTGTATGGGTGTGTGTTACATTACATTCACTATTAGGAGTGAGAAAAACATCATGGCGTGGTGTGAATCGGAGGGTATGAATTAGGATAGGCAGTGAGTGGCAATGTAGGATGGAGAAAAGCACCGCGGTGTGTTCAGCATGGGGAGATCAGGGAACATGCAGTGGCAATGTAGGATAGGTTTCTGAAAAACATTGCGGGGTGGTGCGCATTGTATGGGTGTTTGTTACATTATATTCACTAGTAGGAGTGAGAAAATAGTCGCAGGGTGGTGCGCATTGTATGGGTGTGTGTTACATTACATTCACTAGTAGGAGTGAGAAAAACATCACGGGGTGGTGTGAATCGGAGTGTCTCAATTAGGATAGGCAGTGAGTGGCAATGTAGGATGGAGAAAAGCACCGTGGGGTTGTCAGCATGGGGAGGTCAGGGAACATGCAGTGGCAATGTAGGATAGGTTTCTGAAAAACATCGCGGGGTGGTGCGCATTGTATGGGTGTGTGTTACATTACATTCACTAGTGGGAGTGAGAAAAACATCACGTGGTGGTGGGAATCGGAGGGTGTGAATTACGATAGGCAGTGAGTGGCAATGTAGGATGGAGAAAAGCTCCGCAGGGTGGTCTGCATGGGGAGGTCAGGGAACATGCAGTGGCAATGTAGGATAGGTTTCTGAAAAACATCGCGGGGTGGTGCGCATTGTATGGGTGTGTGTTACATTATATTCACTAGTAGGAGTGAGAAAAACATCACGGGGTGGTGTGAATCGGAGGGTCTGCATTAGGATAGGCAGTGAGTGGCAATGTAGGATGGAGAAAAGCACTGCGGGGTCGTCAGCATGTGGAGGTCAATGAACATGCAGTGGCAATGTAGGATAGGTTTCTGAAAAACATCGCGGGGTGGTGCGCATTCTATGGGTGTGTGTTACATTACATTCACTAGTAGGAGTGAGAAAAACATCACGGGGTGGTGCGCATTGTATGGGTGTGTGTTACATTACATTCACTATTAGGAGTGAGAAAAACATCACGGTGTGGTGTGAATCGGAGGGTCTGAATTAGGATAGACAGTGAGTGGCAATGTAGGATGGAGAAAAGCACCGCGCGTTGGTCAGCATGGGGAGGTCAGGGAACATGCAGTGGCAATATAGGATAGGTTTCTGAAAAACATTGCGGGGTGGTGCGCATTGTATGGGTGTTTGTTACATTATATTCACTAGTAGGAGTGAGAAAATAGTCGCGGGGTGGTGCGATTTGTATGGGTGTGTGTTACATTACATTCACTAGTAGGAGTGAGAAAAACATCACGGGGTGGTGAGAATCGGAGTGTCTCAATTAGGATAGGCATTGAGTGGCAATGTAGGATGGAGAAAAGCAACGTGGGGTGGTCAGCATGGGGAGGTCAGGGAACATGCAGTGGCAATGTAGGATAGGTTTCTGAAAAACATCGCGGGGTGGTGCGCATTGTATGGGTGTGTGTTACATTACATTCACTAGTGGGAGTGAGAAAAACATCACGTGGTGGTGTGAATCGGAGGGTCTGAATTACGATAGGCAGTGAGTGGCAATGTAGGATGGAGAAAAGCTCCGCAGGGTGGTCAGCATGGGGAGGTCAGGGAACATGCAGTGGCAATGTAGGATAGGTTTCTGAAAATCATCGCGGGGTGGTGCGCATTGTATGGGTGTGTGTTACATTACATTCACTAGTACGAGTGAGAAAAACATTGCGGGTTGGTGCGCATTGTATGCGTGTGTGTTACATTACATTCACTAGTAGGAGTGAGAAAAACATCGCAGGTTGGTTCGCATTGTATGGGTGTGTGTTACATTACATTCACTATTAGGAGTGAGAAAAACATCAAGGGGTGGTGTGAATCGGAGTGTCTGAATTAGGATAGGCAGTGAGTGGCATTGTAGGATGGAGAAAAGCCCTGCGGGGTCGTCAGCATGGGGAAGTCAGGGAAAATGCAGTGGCAATGTAGGATAGGTTTCTGAAAAACATCGCGGGGTGTTGCGCATTGTATGGGTGTGTGTTACATTACATTCACTAGTAGGAGTGAGAAAAACATCACGGGGTGGTGTGAATCGGAGGGTATGAATGAGGATAGGCAGTGAGTGGCAATGTAGGATGGAGAAAAGCACCGCGGGGTGGTCAGCATGGGGAGGTCAGGGAACATGCAGTGGCAATGTAGGATAGGTTTCTGAAAAACATCGCGGGGTCGTGCGCATTGTATGGGTGTTTGTTACATTATATTCACTAGTAGGAGTGAGCAAAACATCGTGGGGTGGTGCGTATTGTATGCGTGTGTGTTACATTACATTCACTAGTAGGAGTGAGAAAAACATCGCAGGGTGGTGCGCATTGTACGAGTGTGTGTTATATTGCATTCACTAGTAGGCGTGAGAAAAACATCACGGGGTGGTGCGCATTGTATGGGTGTGTGTTACATTATATTCACTAGTAGGAGTGAGAAAAACATCACGGGGTGGTGTGAATTGGAGGGGCTGAATTAGGATACGCAGTGAGTGGTAATGTAGGATGGAGAAAAGCACCGCGGGGTTGTCAGCATGGGGAGGTCAGGGAACATGCAGTGGCAATGTAGGATAGGTTTCTGAAAAACATCGTGGGGTGGTGCACATTTTATGGGTGTGTGTTACATTACATTCACTAGTAGGAGTGAGAAAAACATCGCGCGGTGGCGCGCATTGTATGGGTGTGTGTTACATTACATTCACTAGTAGGAGTGAGAAAAACATCACGGGGTGGTGTGAATCAGAGGGTCTGAATTAGGATAGGCATTGATTGGCATTGTAGGATGGAGAAAAGCCCCGCGGGTTGGTCAGCATGGGGAGGTCAGGGAACATGCAGTGGCAATGTAGGATAGGTTTCTGAAAAACATCGCGGGGTGGTGCGCATTGTATGGGTGTGTGTTACATTACATTCACTATTAGGAGTGAGAAAAACATCATGGCGTGGTGTGAATCGGAGGGTATGAATTAGGATAGGCAGTGAGTGGCAATGTAGGATGGAGAAAAGCACCGCGGTGTGTTCAGCATGGGGAGATCAGGGAACATGCAGTGGCAATGTAGGATAGGTTTCTGAAAAACATTGCGGGGTGGTGCTCATTGTATGGGTGTTTGTTACATTATATTCACTAGTAGGAGTGAGAAAATAGTCGCAGGGTGGTGCGCATTGTATGGGTGTGTGTTACATTACATTCACTAGTAGGAGTGAGAAAAACATCACGGGGTGGTGTGAATCGGAGTGTCTCAATTAGGATAGGCAGTGAGTGGCAATGTAGGATGGAGAAAAGCACCGTGGGGTTGTCAGCATGGGGAGTTCAGGGAACATGCAGTGGCAATGTAGGATAGGTTTCTGAAAAACATCGCGGGGTGGTGCGCATTGTATGGGTGTGTGTTACATTACATTCACTAGTAGGAGTGAGAAAAACATCACGTGGTGGTGTGAATCGGTGGGTGTGAATTACGATAGGCAGTGAGTGGCAATGTAGGATGGAGAAAAGCTCCGCAGGGTGGTCTGCATGGGGAGATCAGGGAACATGCAGTGGCAATGTAGGATAGGTTTCTGAAAAACATCGCGGAGCGGTGCACATTGTATCGGTGTGTGTTACATTATATTCACTAGTAGGAGTGAGAAAAACATCACGGGGTGGTGTGAATCAGAGGGTCTGCATTAGGATAGGCAGTGAGTGGCAATGTAGGATGGAGAAAAGCACTGCGGGGTCGTCAGCATGGGGAGGTCAATGAACATGCAGTGGCAATGTAGGATAGGTTTCTGAAAAACATCGCGGGGTGGTGCGCATTCTATGGGTGTGTGTTACATTACATTCACTAGTAAGAGTAAGAAAAACATCACGGGGTGGTGTGAATTGGAGGGTCTGAACTAGGATAGGCAGTGAGTGGCAATGTAGGATGGAGAAAAGCACCGCGGGGTGGTCAGCATGGGGAGGTCAGGGAACATGCAGTTCCAATGTAGGATAGGTTTCTGAAAAATATCGCGGGGTGTTGGGCATTTTATGGGTGTGTGTTACATTACATTCACTAGTAGGAGTGAGAAAAACATCGAGGGATGGTGCACATTGTATGGGTGTATGTTATATTGCATTCACTAGTAGCCGTGAGACAAACATCACGGGGTGGTGCGCATTGTATGGGTGTGTGTTACATTACATTCACTAGTAAGAGTAAGAAAAACATCACGGGGTGGTGTGAATCGGTGGGTGTGAATTACGATAGGCAGTGAGTGGCAATGTAGGATGGAGAAAAGCTCCGCAGGGTGGTCAGCATGGGGAGGTCAGGGAACATGCAGTGGCAATGTAGGATAGGTTTCTGAAAATCATCGCGGGGTGGTGCGCATTGTATGGGTGTGTGTTACATTACATTCACTAGTACGAGTGAGAAAAACATTGCGGGTTGGTGCGCATTGTATGCGTGTGTGTTACATTACATTCACTAGTAGGAGTGAGAAAAACATCGCAGGTTGGTTCGCATTGTATGGGTGTGTGTTACATTACATTCACTATGAGGAGTGAGAAAAACATCAAGGGGTGGTGTGAATCGGAGTGTCTGAATTAGGATAGGCAGTGAGTGGCATTGTAGGATGGAGAAAAGCCCTGCGGGGTCGTCAGCATGGGGAAGTCAGGGAAAATGCAGTGGCAATGTAGGATAGGTTTCTGAAAAACATCGCGGGGTGTTGCGCATTGTATGGGTGTGTGTTACATTGCATTCACTAGTAGGAGTGAGAAAAACATCGAGGGATGGTGCACATTGTATGGGTGTGTGTTATATTGCATTCACTAGTAGCCGTGAGACAAACATCACGGGGTGGTGCGCATTGTATGGGTGTGTGTTACATTACATTCACTAGTAGGAGTGAGAAAAACATCACGGGGTGGTGAGAATCGGAGTGTCTCAATTAGGATAGGCATTGAGTGGCAATGTAGGATGGAGAAAAGCAACGTGGGGTGGTCAGCATGGGGAGGTCAGGGAACATGCAGTGGCAATGTAGGATAGGTTTCTGAAAAACATCGCAGGGTGGTGCGCATTGTATGGGTGTGTGTTACATTACATTCACTAGTGGGAGTGAGAAAAACATCACGTGGTGGTGTGAATCGGAGGGTCTGAATTACGATAGGCAGTGAGTGGCAATGTAGGATGGAGAAAAGCTCCGCAGGGTGGTCAGCATGGGGAGGTCAGGGAACATGCAGTGGCAATGTAGGATAGGTTTCTGAAAATCATCGCGGGGTGGTGCGCATTGTATGGGTGTGTGTTACATTACATTCACTAGTACGAGTGAGAAAAACATTGCGGGTTGGTGCGCATTGTATGCGTGTGTGTTACATTACATTCACTAGTAGGAGTGAGAAAAACATCGCAGGTTGGTTCGCATTGTATGGGTGTGTGTTACATTACATTCACTATTAGGAGTGAGAAAAACATCAAGGGGTGGTGTGAATCGGAGTGTCTGAATTAGGATAGGCAGTGAGTGGCATTGTAGGATGGAGAAAAGCCCTGCGGGGTCGTCAGCATGGGGAAGTCAGGGAAAATGCAGTGGCAATGTAGGATAGGTTTCTGAAAAACATCGCGGGGTGTTGCGCATTGTATGGGTGTGTGTTACATTACATTCACTAGTAGGAGTGAGAAAAACATCACGGGGTGGTGTGAATCGGAGGGTATGAATGAGGATAGGCAGTGAGTGGCAATGTAGGATGGAGAAAAGCACCGCGGGGTGGTCAGCATGGGGAGGTCAGGGAACATGCAGTGGCAATGTAGGATAGGTTTCTGAAAAACATCGCGGGGTCGTGCGCATTGTATGGGTGTTTGTTACATTATATTCACTAGTAGGAGTGAGAAAATAGTCGCAGGGTGGTGCGCATTGTATGGGTGTGTGTTACATTACATTCACTATTAGGAGTGAGAAAAACATCATGGCGTGGTGTGAATCAGAGGGTATGAATTAGGATAGGCAGTGAGTGGCAATGTAGGATGGAGAAAAGCACCGCGGTGTGTTCAGCATGGGGAGATCAGGGAACATGCAGTGGCAATGTAGGATAGGTTTCTGAAAAACATTGCGGGGTGGTGCGCACTGTATGGGTGTTTGTTACATTATATTCACTAGTAGGAGTGAGAAAATAGTCGCAGGGTGGTGCGCATTGTATGGGTGTGTGTTACATTACATTCACTAGTAGGAGTGAGAAAAACATCACGGGGTGGTTTGAATCGGAGTGTCTCAATTAGGATAGGCAGTGAGTGGCAATGTAGGATGGAGAAAAGCACCGTGGCGTTGTCAGCATGGGGAGGTCAGGGAACATGCAGTGGCAATGTAGGATAGGTTTCTGAAAAACATCGCGGGGTGGTGCGCATTGTATGGGTGTGTGTTACATTACATTCACTAGTGGGAGTGAGAAAAACATCACGGGGTGGTGTGAATCGGAGGGTGTGAATTACGATAGGCATTGAGTGGCAATGTAGGATGGAGAAAAGCTCCGCAGGGTGGTCTGCATGGGGAGGTCAGGGAACATGCAGTGGCAATGTAGGATAGGTTTCTGAAAAACATCGCGGGGTGGTGCGCATTGTATCGGTGTGTGTTACATTACATTCACTAGTAGGATGAGAAAAACATCGCGGGGTGGTGCGCATTGTATGGGTGTGTGTTACATTACATTCACTAGTAGGAGTGAGAAAAACATCAAGGGGTGGTGTGAATCAGAGGGTCTGAATTAGGATAGGTAGTGAGTGGCATTGTAGGATGGAGAAAAGCCCTGCGGGGTCGTCAGCATGGGGAGGTCAGGGAACATGCAGTGGCAATGTAGGATAGGTTTCTGAAAAACATCGCGGGGTGGTGCGCATTGTATGGGTGTGTGTTACATTACATTCACTAGTAGGAGTGAGAAAAACATCACGGGGTGGTGTGAATCGGAGGGTATGAATTAGGATAGGCAGTGAGTTGCAATGTAGGATGGAGAAAAGCACCGCGGGGTGGTCAGCATGGGGAGGTCAGGGAACATGCAGTGGCAATGTAGGATAGGTTTCTGAAAAACATCGCGGGGTGGTGCGCATTGTATGGGTGTGTGTTACATTATATTCACTAGTAGGAGTGAGAAAAACATCACGGGGTAGTGTGAATCGGAGGGTCTGCATTAGGATAGGCAGTGAGTGGCAATGTAGGATGGAGAAGTGCACTGCGGGGTCGTCAGCATGGGGAGGTCAATGAACATGCAGTGGCAATGTAGGATAGGTTTCTGAAAAACATCGGGAGGTGTTGCGCATTGTATGGGTGTGTGTTACATTACATTCACTAGTAGGAGTGAAAAAAACATCACGGGGTGGTGCGCATTGTGTGGGTGTGTGTTACATTACATTCAAAATTAGGAGTGAGAAAAACATCACGGTGTGGTGTGAATCAGAGGGTCTGAATTAGGATAGGCAGTGAGTGGTAATGTAGGATGGAGAAAAGCACCGCCGGATGGTCAGCATGTGGAGGTCAGGGAACATGCAGTGGCAATGTAGGATAGGTTTCTGAAAAACATCGCGGGGTGGTGCGCATTTTATCGGTGTGTGTTACATTACATTCACTAGTAGGAGTGAGAAAAACATCGCGGGGTGGTGCGCATTGTATGGGTGTGTTTTACATTACATTCACTAGTAGGAGTGAGAAAAACATCAAGGCGTGGTGTGAATCAGAGGGTCTGAATTAGGATAGGCAGTGAGTGGCATTGTAGGATGGAGAAAAGCCCTGCGGGGTCGTCAGCATGGGGAGGTCAGGGAACATGCAGTGGCAATGTAGGATAGGTTTCTGAAAAACATCGCGGGGTGGTGCGCATTGTATGGGTGTGTGTTACATTACATTCACTAGTAGGAGTGAGAAAAACATCACGGGGTGGTGTGAATCGGAGGGTATGAATTAGGATAGGCAGTGAGTGGCAATGTAGGATGGAGAAAAGCACCGCCGGGTGGTCAGCATGGGGAGGTCAGGGAACATGCAGTGGCAATGTAGGATAGGTTTCTGAAAAACATCGCGGGGTGGTGCGCATTGTATGGGTGTTTGTTACATTATATTCACTAGTAGGAGTGAGAAAAACATCGCGGGGTGGAGCGCATTGTATGCGTGTGTGTTACATTACATTCACTAGTAGGATTGAGAAAAACATCGCGGGGTGGTGCGCATTGTATGGGTGTGTGTTACATTACATTCACTAGTAAGAGTAAGAAAAACATCACGGGGTGGTGTGAATTGGAGCGTCTGAACTAGGATAGGCAGTGAGTGGCAATGTAGGATGGAGAAAAGCACCGCGGTGTGGTCAGCATGGGGAGGTCAGGGAACATGCAGTGGCAATGTAGGATAGGTTTCTGAAAAATATCGCGAGGTGGTGGGCATTGTATGGGTGTGTGTTACATTACATTCACTAGTAGGAGTGAGAAAAACATCGCGGGGTGGTGCGCATTGTATGGGTGTGTGTTATATTGCATTCACTAGTAGGCGTGAGAAAAACATCACGGGGTGGTGCGCATTTTATGGGTGTGTGTTACATTACATTCACTAGTAGGAGTGAGAAAAACATCACGGGGTGGTGTGAATTGGAGGGTCTGAATTAGGATACGCAGTGAGTGGTAATGTAGGATGGAGAAAAGCACTGCGGGGTTGTCAGCATGGGGAGGTCAGGGAACATGCAGTGGCAATGTAGGATAGGTTTCTGAAAAACATCGCGTGGTGGTGCGCATTTTATGGGTGTGTGTTACATTACATTCACTAGTAGGAGTGAGAAAAACATCGCGCGGTGGTGCGCATTGTATGGGTGTGTGTTATATTGCATTCACTAGTAGGCGTGAGAAAAACATCACGGGGTGGTGCGCATTGTATGGGTGTGTGTTACATTACATTCACTAGTAGGAGTGAGAAAAACATCACGGGGTGGTGTGAATTGGAGGGTCTGAATTAGGATACGCAGTGAATGGTAATGTAGGATGGAGAAAAGCACTGCGGGGTTGTCAGCATGGGGAGGTCAGGGAACATGCAGTGGCAATGTAGGATAGGTTTCTGAAAAACATCGCGGGGTGGTGCGCATTTTATGGGTGTGTGTTACATTACATTCACTAGTAGGAGTGAGAAAAACATCGCGCGGTGGTGTGAATCGGAGGGTCTGAATTAGGATAGGCATTGATTGGCATTGTAGGATGGAGAAAAGCCCGGCGGGTTGGTCAGCTTGGGGAGGTCAGGGAACATGCAGTGGCAATGTAGGATAGGTTTCTGAAAAACATCGCGGGGTGGTGCGCATTGTATGGGTGTGTGTTACATTACATTCACTAGTAGGAGTGAGAAAAACATCACGGGGTGGTGTGAATCGGAGGGTCTGAATTAGGATAGGCATTGATTGGCATTGTAGGATGGAGAAAAGCCCGGCGGGTTGGTGAGCTTGGGGAGGTCAGGGAACATGCAGTGGCAATGTAGGATAGGTTTCTGAAAAACATCGCGGGGTGGTGCGCATTTTATGGGTGTTTGTTACATTATATTCACTAGTAGGAGTGAGAAAATAGTCGTAGGGTGGTGCGCATTGTATGGGTGTGTGTTACATTACTTTCACTAGTAGGAGTGAGAAAAACATTACGGGGTGCTGTGAATCGGAGGGTCTGAATTAGGATAGGCAGTGAGTGGCAATGTAGGATGGAGAAAAGCACCGCGGGGTAGTCAGCCTGGGGAGGTCAGGGAACATGAAGTGGCAATGTATGATAGGTTTCTGAAAATCATAGCGGGGTGGTGCGCATTGTACGGGTGTGTAACATTACATTCACTAGTAGGAGTGAGAAAAACATCGCGGGGTGGTGCGCATTGAATGGGTGTGTGTTACATTACATTCAGTAGTAGGAGTGAGAAAAACATCACGGTGTGGTGTGAATCGGAGGGTCTGAATTAGGATAGGCAGTGAGTGGCAATGTAGGATGGAGAAAAGCACCGCGCGGTGGTCAGCATGGGGAGGTCAGGGAACATGCAGTGGCAATGTAGGATAGGTTTCTGAAAATCATCGCGGGGTGGTGCGCATTGAATGGGTGTGTGTTACATTACATTCACTAGTACGAGTGAGAAAAACATTGCGGGTTGGTGCGCATTGTATGGGTGTGTGTTACATTACATTCACTATTAGGAGTGAGCAAAACATCGTGGAGTGGTGCGCATTGTATGCGTGTGTGTTACATTACATTCACTAGTAGGAGTGAGAAAAACATCGCGGGGTGGTGCGCATTTTATGGGTGTGTGTTACATTACATTCACTAGTAAGAGTAAGAAAAACATCACGGGGTTGTGTGAATTGGAGGGTCTGAACTGGGATAGGCAGTGAGTGGCAATGTAGGATGGAGAAAAGCACCGCGGGGTGGTCAGCATGGGGAGGTCAGGGAACATGCAGTTCCAATGTAGGATAGGTTTCTGAAAAATATCGCGGGGTGGTGGGCATTGTATGGGTGTGAGTTACATTACATTCACTAGTAGGAGTGAGAAAAACATCGCGCGGTGGCGCGCATTGTATGGGTGTGTGTTACATTACATTCACTAGTAGGAGTGAGAAAAACATCACGGGGTGGTGTCAATCGGAGGGTCTGAATTAGGATAGGCATTGATTGGCATTGTAGGATGGAGAAAAGCCCCGCGGGTTGGTCAGCATGGGGAGGTCAGGGAACATGCAGTGGCAATGTAGGATAGGTTTCTGAAAAACATCGCGGGGTGGTGCGCATTGTATGGGTGTGTGTTACATTACATTCACTATTAGTAGTGAGAAAAACATCATGGCGTGGTGTGAATCGGAGGGTATGAATTAGGATAGGCAGTGAGTGGCAATGTAGGATGGAGAAAAGCACCGCGGTGTGTTCACCATGGGGAGATCCGGGAACATGCAGTGGCAATGTAGGATAGGTTTCTGAAAAACATTGCAGGGTGGTGCACATTGTATGGGTGTTTGTTACATTATATTCACTAGTAGGAGTGAGAAAATAGTCGCAGGGTGGTGCGCATTGTATGGGTGTGTGTTACATTACATTCACTAGTAGGAGTGAGAAAAACATCACGGGGTGGTGTGAATCGGAGTGTCTCAATTAGGATAGGCAGTGAGTGGCAATGTAGGATGGAGAAAAGCACCGTGGGGTTGTCAGCATGGGGAGTTCAGGGAACATGCAGTGGCAATGTAGGATAGGTTTCTGAAAAACATCGCGGGGTGGTGCGCATTGTATGGGTGTGTGTTACATTACATTCACTAGTAGGAGTGAGAAAAACATCACGTGGTGGTGTGAATCGGTGGGTGTGAATTACGATAGGCAGTGAGTGGCAATGTAGGATGGAGAAAAGCTCCGCAGGGTGGTCTGCATGGGGAGATCAGGGAACATGCAGTGGCAATGTAGGATAGGTTTCTGAAAAACATCGCGGAGCGGTGCACATTGTATCGGTGTGTGTTACATTATATTCACTAGTAGGAGTGAGAAAAACATCACGGGGTGGTGTGAATCAGAGGGTCTGCATTAGGATAGGCAGTGAGTGGCAATGTAGGATGGAGAAAAGCACTGCGGGGTCGTCAGCATGGGGAGGTCAATGAACATGCAGTGGCAATGTAGGATAGGTTTCTGAAAAACATCGCGGGGTGGTGCGCATTCTATGGGTGTGTGTTACATTACATTCACTAGTAAGAGTAAGAAAAACATCACGGGGTGGTGTGAATTGGAGGGTCTGAACTAGGATAGGCAGTGAGTGGCAATGTAGGATGGAGAAAAGCACCGCGGGGTGGTCAGCATGGGGAGGTCAGGGAACATGCAGTTCCAATGTAGGATAGGTTTCTGAAAAATATCGTGGGGTGGTGGGCATTTTATGGGTGTGTGTTACATTACATTCACTAGTAGGAGTGAGAAAAACATCGAGGGATGGTGCACATTGTATGGGTGTATGTTATATTGCATTCACTAGTAGCCGTGAGACAAACATCACGGGGTGGTGCGCATTGTATGGGTGTGTGTTACATTACATTCACTAGTAAGAGTAAGAAAAACATCACGGGGTGGTGTGAATCGGTGGGTGTGAATTACGATAGGCAGTGAGTGGCAATGTAGGATGGAGAAAAGCTCCGCAGGGTGGTCAGCATGGGGAGGTCAGGGAACATGCAGTGGCAATGTAGGATAGGTTTCTGAAAATCATCGCGGGGTGGTGCGCATTGTATGGGTGTGTGTTACATTACATTCACTAGTACGAGTGAGAAAAACATTGCGGGTTGGTGCGCATTGTATGCGTGTGTGTTACATTACATTCACTAGTAGAAGTGAGAAAAACATCGCAGGTTGGTTCGCATTGTATGGGTGTGTGTTACATTACATTCACTATTAGGAGTGAGAAAAACATCAAGGGGTGGTGTGAATCGGAGTGTCTGAATTAGGATAGGCAGTGAGTGGCATTGTAGGATGGAGAAAAGCCCTGCGGGGTCGTCAGCATGGGGAAGTCAGGGAAAATGCAGTGGCAATGTAGGATAGGTTTCTGAAAAACATCGCGGGGTGTTGCGCATTGTATGGGTGTGTGTTACATTGCATTCACTAGTAGGAGTGAGAAAAACATCGAGGGATGGTGCACATTGTATGGGTGTGTGTTATATTGCATTCACTAGTAGCCGTGAGACAAACATCACGGGGTGGTGCGCATTGTATGGGTGTGTGTTACATTACATTCACTAGTAGGAGTGAGAAAAACATCACGGGGTGGTGAGAATCGGAGTGTCTCAATTAGGATAGGCATTGAGTGGCAATGTAGGATGGAGAAAAGCAACGTGGGGTGGTCAGCATGGGGAGGTCAGGGAACATGCAGTGGCAATGTAGGATAGGTTTCTGAAAAACATCGCAGGGTGGTGCGCATTGTATGGGTGTGTGTTACATTACATTCACTAGTGGGAGTGAGAAAAACATCACGTGGTGGTGTGAATCGGAGGGTCTGAATTACGATAGGAAGTGAGTGGCAATGTAGGATGGAGAAAAGCTCCGCAGGGTGGTCAGCATGGGGAGGTCAGGGAACATGCAGTGGCAATGTAGGATAGGTTTCTGAAAATCATCGCGGGGTGGTGCGCATTGTATGGGTGTGTGTTACATTACATTCACTAGTACGAGTGAGAAAAACATTGCGGGTTGGTGCGCATTGTATGCGTGTGTGTTACATTACATTCACTAGTAGGAGTGAGAAAAACATCGCAGGTTGGTTCGCATTGTATGGGTGTGTGTTACATTACATTCACTATTAGGAGTGAGAAAAACATCAAGGGGTGGTGTGAATCGGAGTGTCTGAATTAGGATAGGCAGTGAGTGGCATTGTAGGATGGAGAAAAGCCCTGCGGGGTCGTCAGCATGGGGAAGTCAGGGAAAATGCAGTGGCAATGTAGGATAGGTTTCTGAAAAACATCGCGGGGTGTTGCGCATTGTATGGGTGTGTGTTACATTACATTCACTAGTAGGAGTGAGAAAAACATAACGGGGTGGTGTGAATCGGAGGGTATGAATGAGGATAGGCAGTGAGTGGCAATGTAGGATGGAGAAAAGCACCGCGGGGTGGTCAGCATGGGGAGGTCAGGGAACATGCAGTGGCAATGTAGGATAGGTTTCTGAAAAACATCGCGGGGTCGTGCGCATTGTATGGGTGTTTGTTACATTATATTCACTAGTAGGAGTGAGAAAATAGTCGCAGGGTGGTGCGCATTGTATGGGTGTGTGTTACATTACATTCACTATTAGGAGTGAGAAAAACATCATGGCGTGGTGTGAATCGGAGGGTATGAATTAGGATAGGCAGTGAGTGGCAATGTAGGATGGAGAAAAGCACCGCGGTGTGTTCAGCATGGGGAGATCAGGGAACATGCAGTGGCAATGTAGGATAGGTTTCTGAAAAACATTGCTGGGTGGTGCGCACTGTATGGGTGTTTGTTACATTATATTCACTAGTAGGAGTGAGAAAATAGTCGCAGGGTGGTGCGCATTGTATGGGTGTGTGTTACATTACATTCACTAGTAGGAGTGAGAAAAACATCACGGGGTGGTTTGAATCGGAGTGTCTCAATTAGGATAGGCAGTGAGTGGCAATGTAGGATGGAGAAAAGCACCGTGGCGTTGTCAGCATGGGGAGGTCAGGGAACATGCAGTGGCAATGTAGGATAGGTTTCTGAAAAACATCGCGGGGTGGTGCGCATTGTATGGGTGTGTGTTACATTACATTCACTAGTGGGAGTGAGAAAAACATCACGGGGTGGTGTGAATCGGAGGGTGTGAATTACGATAGGCATTGAGTGGCAATGTAGGATGGAGAAAAGCTCCGCAGGGTGGTCTGCATGGGGAGGTCAGGGAACATGCAGTGGCAATGTAGGATAGGTTTCTGAAAAACATCGCGGGGTGGTGCGCATTGTATCGGTGTGTGTTACATTACATTCACTAGTAGGATGAGAAAAACATCGCGGGGTGGTGCGCATTGTATGGGTGTGTGTTACATTACATTCACTAGTAGGAGTGAGAAAAACATCAAGGGGTGGTGTGAATCAGAGGGTCTGAATTAGGATAGGTAGTGAGTGGCATTGTAGGATGGAGAAAAGCCCTGCGGGGTCGTCAGCATGGGGAGGTCAGGGAACATGCAGTGGCAATGTAGGATAGGTTTCTGAAAAACATCGCGGGGTGGTGCGCATTGTATGGGTGTGTGTTACATTACATTCACTAGTAGGAGTGAGAAAAACATCACGGGGTGGTGTGAATCGGAGGGTATGAATTAGGATAGGCAGTGAGTTGCAATGTAGGATGGAGAAAAGCACCGCGGGGTGGTCAGCATGGGGAGGTCAGGGAACATGCAGTGGCAATGTAGGATAGGTTTCTGAAAAACATCGCGGGGTGGTGCGCATTGTATGGGTGTGTGTTACATTATATTCACTAGTAGGAGTGAGAAAAACATCACGGGGTAGTGTGAATCGGAGGGTCTGCATTAGGATAGGCAGTGAGTGGCAATGTAGGATGGAGAAGTGCACTGCGGGGTCGTCAGCATGGGGAGGTCAATGAACATGCAGTGGCAATGTAGGATAGGTTTCTGAAAAACATCGGGAGGTGTTGCGCATTGTATGGGTGTGTGTTACATTACATTCACTAGTAGGAGTGAAAAAAACATCACGGGGTGGTGCGCATTGTGTGGGTGTGTGTTACATTACATTCAAAATTAGGAGTGAGAAAAACATCACGGTGTGGTGTGAATCGGAGGGTCTGAATTAGGATAGGCAGTGAGTGGTAATGTAGGATGGAGAAAAGCACCGCCGGATGGTCAGCATGTGGATGTCAGGGAACATGCAGTGGCAATGTAGGATAGGTTTCTGAAAAACATCGCGGGGTGGTGCGCATTTTATCGGTGTGTGTTACATTACATTCACTAGTAGGAGTGAGAAAAACATCGCGGGGTGGTGCGCATTGTATGGGTGTGTGTTACATTACATTCACTAGTAGGAGTGAGAAAAACATCAAGGCGTGGTGTGAATCAGAGGGTCTGAATTAGGATAGGCAGTGAGTGGCATTGTAGGATGGAGAAAAGCCCTGCGGGGTCGTCAGCATGGGGAGGTCAGGGAACATGCAGTGGCAATGTAGGATAGGTTTCTGAAAAACATCGCGGGGTGGTGCGCATTGTATGGGTGTGTGTTACATTACATTCACTAGTAGGAGTGAGAAAAACATCACGGGGTGGTGTGAATCGGAGGGTATGAATTAGGATAGGCAGTGAGTGGCAATGTAGGATGGAGAAAAGCACCGCCGGGTGGTCAGCATGGGGAGGTCAGGGAACATGCAGTGGCAATGTAGGATAGGTTTCTGAAAAACATCGCGGGGTGGTGCGCATTGTATGGGTGTTTGTTACATTATATTCACTAGTAGGAGTGAGAAAAACATCGCGGGGTGGAGCGCATTGTATGCGTGTGTGTTACATTACATTCACTAGTAGGAGTGAGAAAAACATCGCGGGGTGGTGCGCATTGTATGGGTGTGTGTTACATTACATTCACTAGTAAGAGTAAGAAAAACATCACGGGGTGGTGTGAATTGGAGCGTCTGAACTAGGATAGGCAGTGAGTGGCAATGTAGGATGGAGAAAAGCACCGCGGTGTGGTCAGCATGGGGAGGTCAGGGAACATGCAGTGGCAATGTAGGATAGGTTTCTGAAAAATATCGCGAGGTGGTGGGCATTGTATGGGTGTGTGTTACATTACATTCACTAGTAGGAGTGAGAAAAACATCGCGGGGTGGTGCGCATTGTATGGGTGTGTGTTATATTGCATTCACTAGTAGGCGTGAGAAAAACATCACGGGGTGGTGCGCATTTTATGGGTGTGTGTTACATTACATTCACTAGTAGGAGTGAGAAAAACATCACGGGGTGGTGTGAATTGGAGGGTCTGAATTAGGATACGCAGTGAGTGGTAATGTAGGATGGAGAAAAGCACTGCGGCGTTGTCAGCATGGGGAGGTCAGGGAACTTGCAGTGGCAATGTAGGATAGGTTTCTGAAAAACATCGCGTGGTGGTGCGCATTTTATGGGTGTGTGTTACATTACATTCACTAGTAGGAGTGAGAAAAACATCGCGCGGTGGTGCGCATTGTATGGGTGTGTGTTATATTGCATTCACTAGTAGGCGTGAGAAAAACATCACGGGGTGGTGCGCATTGTATGGGTGTGTGTTACATTACATTCACTAGTAGGAGTGAGAAAAACATCACGGGGTGGTGTGAATTGGAGGGTCTGAATTAGGATACGCAGTGAATGGTAATGTAGGATGGAGAAAAGCACTGCGGGGTTGTCAGCATGGGGAGGTCAGGGAACATGCAGTGGCAATGTAGGATAGGTTTCTGAAAAACATCGCGGGGTGGTGCGCATTTTATGGGTGTGTGTTACATTACATTCACTAGTAGGAGTGAGAAAAACATCGCGCGGTGGTGTGAATCAGAGGGTCTGAATTAGGATAGGCATTGATTGGCATTGTAGGATGGAGAAAAGCCCGGCGGGTTGGTCAGCTTGGGGAGGTCAGGGAACATGCAGTGGCAATGTAGGATATGTTTCTGAAAAACATTGCGGGGTGGTGCGCATTGTATGGGTGTGTGTTACATTACATTCACTAGTAGGAGTGAGAAAAACATCACGGGGTGGTGTGAATCGGAGGGTCTGAATTAGGATAGGCATTGATTGGCATTGTAGGATGGAGAAAAGCCCGGCGGGTTGGTGAGCTTGGGGAGGTCAGGGAACATGCAGTGGCAATGTAGGATAGGTTTCTGAAAAACATCGCGGGGTGGTGCGCATTTTATGGGTGTTTGTTACATTATATTCACTAGTAGGAGTGAGAAAATAGTCGTAGGGTGGTGCGCATTGTATGGGTGTGTGTTACATTACATTCACTAGTAGGAGTGAGAAAAACATTACGGGGTGCTGTGAATCGGAGGGTCTGAATTAGGATAGGCAGTGAGTGGCAATGTAGGATGGAGAAAAGCACCGCGGGGTAGTCAGCCTGGGGAGGTCAGGGAACATGCAGTGGCAATGTATGATAGGTTTCTGAAAATCATAGCGGGGTGGTGCGCATTGTACGGGTGTGTAACATTACATTCACTAGTAGGAGTGAGAAAAACATCGCGGGGTGGTGCGCATTGAATGGGTGTGTGTTACATTACATTCAGTAGTAGGAGTGAGAAAAACATCACGGTGTGGTGTGAATTGGAGGGTCTGAATTAGGATAGGCAGTGAGTGGCAATGTAGGATGGAGAAAAGCACCGCGCGGTGGTCAGCATGGGGAGGTCAGGGAACATGCAGTGGCAATGTAGGATAGGTTTCTGAAAATCATCGCGGGGTGGTGCGCATTGAATGGGTGTGTGTTACATTACATTCACTAGTACGAGTGAGAAAAACATTGCGGGTTGGTGCGCATTGTATGGGTGTGTGTTACATTACATTCACTATTAGGAGTGAGCAAAACATCGTGGAGTGGTGCGCATTGTATGCGTGTGTGTTACATTACATTCACTAGTAGGAGTGAGAAAAACATCGCGGGGTGGTGCGCATTTTATGGGTGTGTGTTACATTACATTCACTAGTAAGAGTAAGAAAAACATCACGGGGTGGTGTGAATTGGAGGGTCTGAACTGGGATAGGCAGTGAGTGGCAATGTAGGATGGAGAAAAGCACCGCGGGGTGGTCAGCATGGGGAGGTCAGGGAACATGCAGTTCCAATGTAGGATAGGTTTCTGAAAAATAACGCGGGGTGGTGGGCATTGTATGGGTGTGTGTTACATTACATTCACTAGTAGGAGTGAGAAAAACATCGCGCGGTGGCGCGCATTGTATGGGTGTGTGTTACATTACATTCACTAGTAGGAGTGAGAAAAACATCACGGGGTGGTGTGAATCGGAGGGTCTGAATTAGGATAGGCATTGATTGGCATTGTAGGATGGAGAAAAGCCCCGCGGGTTGGTCAGCATGGGGAGGTCAGGGAACATGCAGTGGCAATGTAGGATAGGTTTCTGAAAAACATCGCGGGGTGGTGCGCATTGTATGGGTGTGTGTTACATTACATTCACTATTAGTAGTGAGAAAAACATCATGGCGTGGTGTGAATCGGAGGGTATGAATTAGGATAGGCAGTGAGTGGCAATGTAGGATGGAGAAAAGCACCGCGGTGTGTTCACCATGGGGAGATCCGGGAACATGCAGTGGCAATGTAGGATAGGTTTCTGAAAAACATTGCAGGGTGGTGCACATTGTATGTGTGTTTGTTACATTATATTCACTAGTAGGAGTGAGAAAATAGTCGCAGGGTGGTGCGCATTGTATGGGTGTGTGTTACATTACATTCACTAGTAGGAGTGAGAAAAACATCACGGGGTGGTGTGAATCGGAGTGTCTCAATTAGGATAGGCAGTGAGTGGCAATGTAGGATGGAGAAAAGCACCGTGGGGTTGTCAGCATGGGGAGTTCAGGGAACATGCAGTGGCAATGTAGGATAGGTTTCTGAAAAACATCGCGAGGTGGTGCGCATTGTATGGGTGTGTGTTACATTACATTCACTAGTGGGAGTGAGAAAAACATCACGTGGTGGTGTGAATCGGAGGGTGTGAATTAGGATAGGCAGTGAGTGGCAATGTAGGATGGAAAAAAGCACCGCGCGGTGGTCAGCATGGGGAGGTCAGGGAACATGCAGTGGCAATGTAGGATAGGTTTCTGAAAAACATTGCGGGGTGGTGCGCATTGTATGGGTGTTTGTTACATTATATTCACTAGTAGGAGTGGGAAAATAGTCGCGGGGTGGTGCGCACTGTATGGGTGTGTGTTACATTACATTCACTAGTAGGAGTGAGAAAAACATCACGGGGTGGTGTGAATCGGAGTGTCTCAATTAGGATAGGCATTGAGTGGCAATGTAGGATGGAGAAAAGCACCGTGGGGTGGTCAGCATGGGGAAGTCAGGGAACATGCAGTGGCAATGTAGGATAGGTTTCTGAAAAACATCGCGGGGTGGTGCGCATTGTATGGGTGTGTGTTACATTACATTCACTAGTGGGAGTGAGAAAAACATCACGTGGTGGTGTGAATCGGAGGGTCTGAATTACGATAGGCAGTGAGTGGCAATGTAGGATGGAGAAAAGCACTGCGGGGTCGTCAGCAAGGGGAGGTCAATGAACATGCAGTGGCAATGTAGGATAGGTTTCTGAAAAATATCGCGAGGTGGTGCGCATTGTATGGGTGTGTGTTACATTACATTCACTAGTAGGAGTGAGAAAAACGTCACGGGGTGGTGCGCATTGTATGGGTGTGTGTTACATTACATTCACTATTAGGAGTGAGGAAAACATCACGGTGTGGTGTGAATCGGAGGGTCTGTATTAGGATAGGCAGTGAGTGGTAATGTAGGATGGAGAAAAGCACCGCCGGATGGTCAGCATGTGGAGGTCAGGGAACATGCAGTGGCAATGTAGGATAGGTTTCTGAAAAACATCGCGGGGTGGTGCGCATTTTATGGGTGTGTGTTACATTACATTCACTAGTAGGTGTGAGAAAAACATCGCGGGGTGGTGCGCATTGTATGGGTGTGTGTTACATTACATTCACTAGTAGGAGTGAGAAAAACATCAAGGGGTGGTGTGAATCAGAGGGTCTGAATTAGGATAGGCAGTGAGTGGCATTGTAGGATGGAGAAAAGCCCTGCGGGGTCGTCAGCATGGGGAGGTCAGGGAACATGCAGTGGCAATGTAGGAGAGGTTTCTGAAAAACATCGCGGGGTGGTGCGCATTGTATGGGTGTGTGTTACATTACATTCACTAGTAGGAGTGAGAAAAACATCACGGGGTGGTGTGAATCGGAGGGTATGAATTAGGATAGGCAGTGAGTGGCAATGTAGGATGGAGAAAAGCACCGCCGGGTGGTCAGCATGCGGAGGTCAGGGAACATGCAGTGGCAATGTAGGAGAGGTTTCTGAAAAACATCGCGGGGTGGTGCGCATTGTATGGGTGTTTGTTGCATTATATTCACTAGTAGGAGTGAGAAAAACATCGCGGGGTGGTGCGCATTGTATGGGTGTGTGTTACATTACATTCACTATTAGGAGTGAGCAAAACATCGTGGGGTGGTGCGCATTGTATGCGTGTGTGTTAAATTACATTCACTAGTAGGAGTGAGAAAAACATCGCGGGGTGGTGCGCATTGTATGGGTGTGTGTTACATTATATTCACTAGTAGGAGTGAGAAAAACATCACGGGGTGGTGTGAATCGGAGGGTCTGCATTAGGATAGGCAGTGAGTGGCAATGTAGGATGGAGAAAAGCACTGCGGGGTCGTCAGCATGTGGAGGTCAATGAACATGCAGTGGCAATGTAGGATAGGTTTCTGAAAAACATCGCGGGGTGGTGCGCATTCTATGGGTGTGTGTTACATTACATTCACTAGTAGGAGTGAGAAAAACATCACGGGGTGGTGCGCATTGTATGGGTGTGTGTTACATTACATTCACTATTAGGAGTGAGAAAAACATCACGGTGTGGTGTGAATCGGAGGGTCTGAATTAGGATAGACAGTGAGTGGCAATGTAGGATGGAGAAAAGCACCGCGCGTTGGTCAGCATGGGGAGGTCAGGGAACATGCAGTGGCAATGTAGGATAGGTTTCTGAAAAACATTGCGGGGTGGTGCGCATTGTATGGGTGTTTGTTACATTATATTCACTAGTAGGAGTGAGAAAATAGTCGCGGGGTGGTGCGATTTGTATGGGTGTGTGTTACATTACATTCACTAGTAGGAGTGAGAAAAACATCACGGGGTGGTGAGAATCGGAGTGTCTCAATTAGGATAGGCATTGAGTGGCAATGTAGGATGGAGAAAAGCACCGTGGGGTGGTCAGCAAGGGGAGGTCAGGGAACATGCAGTGGCAATGTAGGATAGGTTTCTGAAAAACATCGCGGGGTGGTGCGCATTGTATGGGTGTGTGTTACATTACATTCACTAGTGGGAGTGAGAAAAACATCACGTGGTGGTGTGAATCGGAGGGTCTGAATTACGATAGGCAGTGAGTGGCAATGTAGGGTGGAGAAAAGCTCCGCAGGGTGGTCAGCATGGGGAGGTCAGGGAACATGCAGTGGCAATGTAGGATAGGTTTCTGAAAATCATCGCGGGGTGGTGCGCATTGTATGGGTGTGTGTTACATTACATTCACTAGTACGAGTGAGAAAAACATTGCGGGTTGGTGCGCATTGTATGCGTGTGTGTTACATTACATTCACTAGTAGGAGTGAGAAAAACATCGCAGGTTGGTTCGCATTGTATGGGTGTGTGTTACATTACATTCACTATTAGGAGTGAGAAAAACATCAAGGGGTGGTGTGAATCGGAGTGTCTGAATTAGGATAGGCAGTGAGTGGCATTGTAGGATGGAGAAAAGCCCTGCGGGGTCGTCAGCATGTGGAAGTCAGGGAAAATGCAGTGGCAATGTAGGATAGGTTTCTGAAAAACATCGCGGGGTCGTGCGCATTGTATGGGTGTTTGTTACATTATATTCACTAGTAGGAGTGAGCAAAACATCGTGGGGTGGTGCGCATTGTATGCGTGTGTGTTACATTACATTCACTAGTGGGAGTGAGAAAAACATCGCAGGGTTGTGCGCATTGTACGAGTGTGTGTTATATTGCATTCACTAGTAGGCGTGAGAAAAACATCACGGGGTGGTGCGCATTGTATGGGTGTGTGTTACATTACATTCACTAGTAGGAGTGAGAAAAACGTCACGGGGTGGTGCGCATTGTATGGGTGTGTGTTACATTACATTCACTATTAGGAGTGAGGAAAACATCACGGTGTGGTGTGAATCGGAGGGTCTGTATTAGGATAGGCAGTGAGTGGTAATGTAGGATGGAGAAAAGCACCGCCGGATGGTCAGCATGTGGAGGTCAGGGAACATGCAGTGGCAATGTATGATAGGTTTCTGAAAAACATCGCGGGGTGGTGCGCATTTTATGGGTGTGTGTTACATTACATTCACTAGTAGGAGTGAGAAAAACATCGCGGGGTGGTGCGCATTGTATGGGTGTGTGTTACATTACATTCACTAGTAGGAGTGAGAAAAACATCACGGGGTGGTGTGAATCGGAGGGTATGAATTAGGATAGGCAGTGAGTGGCAATGTAGGATGGAGAAAAGCACCGCCGGGTGGTCAGCATGGGGAGGTCAGGGAACATGCAGTGGCAATGTAGGAGAGGTTTCTGAAAAACATCGCGGGGTGGTGCGCATTGTATGGGTGTTTGTTACATTATATTCACTAGTAGGAGTGAGAAAAACATCGCGGGGTGGTGCGCATTGTATGCGTGTGTGTTACATTACATTCACTAGTAGGAGTGAGAAAAACATCGCGGGGTGGTGCGCATTGTATGGGTGTGTGTTACATTACATTCACTAGTAAGAGTAAGAAAAACATCACGGGGTGGTGTGAATTGGAGGGTCTGAACTAGGATAGGCAGTGAGTGGCAATGTAGGATGGAGAAAAGCACCGCGGGGTGGTCAGCATGGGGAGTTCAGGGAACATGCAGTGGCAATGGAGGATAGGTTTCTGAAAAATATCGCGAGGTGGTGGGCATTGTATGGGTGTGTGTTACATTACATTCACTAGTACGAGTGAGAAAAACATTGCGGGTTGGTGCGCATTGTATGGGTGTGTGTTACATTACATTCACTATTAGGAGTGAGCAAAACATCGTGGGGTGGTGCGCATTGAATGCGTGTGTTTTACATTACATTCACTAGTAGGAGTGAGAAAAACATCGCGGGGTGGTGCGCATTGTATGGGTGTGTGTTACATTACATTCACTAGTAAGAGTAAGAAAAACATCACGGGGTGGTGTGAATTGGAGAGTCTGAACTGGGATAGGCAGTGAGTGGCAATGTAGGATGGAGAAAAGCACCGCGGGGTGGTCAGCATGGGGAGGTCAGGGAACATGCAGTTCCAATGTAGGATAGGTTTCTGAAAAATATCGCGGGGTGGTGGGCATTGTATGGGTGTGTGTTACATTACATTCACTAGTAGGAGTGAGAAAAACATCGCGCGGTGGCGCGCATTGTATGGGTGTGTGTTACATTACATTCACTAGTAGGAGTGAGAAAAACATCACGGGGTGGTGTGAATCGGAGGGTCTGAATTAGGATAGGCATTGATTGGCACTGTAGGATGGAGAAAAGCCCCGCGGGTTGGTCAGCATGGGGAGGTCAGGGAACATGCAGTGGCAATGTAGGATAGGTTTCTGAAAAACATCGCGGGGTGGTGCGCATTGTATGGGTGTGTGTTACATTACATTCACTATTAGGAGTGAGAAAAACATCATGGCGTGGTGTGAATCGGAGGGTATGAATTAGGATAGGCAGTGAGTGGCAATGTAGGATGGAGAAAAGCACCGCGGTGTGTTCAGCATGGGGAGATCAGGGAACATGCAGTGGCAATGTAGGATAGGTTTCTGAAAAACATTGCGGGGTGGTGCGCATTGTATGGGTGTTTGTTACATTATATTCACTAGTAGGAGTGAGAAAATAGTCGCAGGGTGGTGCGCATTGTATGGGTGTGTGTTACATTACATTCACTAGTAGGAGTGAGAAAAACATCACGGGGTGGTGTGAATCGGAGTGTCTCAATTAGGATAGGCAGTGAGTGGCAATGTAGGATGGAGAAAAGCACCGTGGGGTTGTCAGCATGGGGAGGTCAGGGAACATGCAGTGGCAATGTAGGATAGGTTTCTGAAAAACATCGCGGGGTGGTGCGCATTGTATGGGTGTGTGTTACATTACATTCACTAGTGGGAGTGAGAAAAACATCACGTGGTGGTGGGAATCGGAGGGTGTGAATTACGATAGGCAGTGAGTGGCAATGTAGGATGGAGAAAAGCTCCGCAGGGTGGTCTGCATGTGGAGGTCAGGGAACATGCAGTGGCAATGTAGGATAGGTTTCTGAAAAACATCGCGGGGTGGTGCGCATTGTATGGGTGTGTGTTACATTATATTCACTAGTAGGAGTGAGAAAAACATCACGGGGTGGTGTGAATCGGAGGGTCTGCATTAGGATAGGCAGTGAGTGGCAATGTAGGATGGAGAAAAGCACTGCGGGGTCGTCAGCATGTGGAGGTCAATGAACATGCAGTGGCAATGTAGGATAGGTTTCTGAAAAACATCGCGGGGTGGTGCGCATTCTATGGGTGTGTGTTACATTACATTCACTAGTAGGAGTGAGAAAAACATCACGGGGTGGTGCGCATTGTATGGGTGTGTGTTACATTACATTCACTATTAGGAGTGAGAAAAACATCACGGTGTGGTGTGAATCGGAGGGTCTGAATTAGGATAGACAGTGAGTGGCAATGTAGGATGGAGAAAAGCACCGCGCGTTGGTCAGCATGGGGAGGTCAGGGAACATGCAGTGGCAATATAGGATAGGTTTCTGAAAAACATTGCGGGGTGGTGCGCATTGTATGGGTGTTTGTTACATTATATTCACTAGTAGGAGTGAGAAAATAGTCGCGGGGTGGTGCGATTTGTATGGGTGTGTGTTACATTACATTCACTAGTAGGAGTGAGAAAAACATCACGGGGTGGTGAGAATCGGAGTGTCTCAATTAGGATAGGCATTGAGTGGCAATGTAGGATGGAGAAAAGCAACGTGGGGTGGTCAGCATGGGGAGGTCAGGGAACATGCAGTGGCAATGTAGGATAGGTTTCTGAAAAACATCGCGGGGTGGTGCGCATTGTATGGGTGTGTGTTACATTACATTCACTAGTGGGAGTGAGAAAAACATCACGTGGTGGTGTGAATCGGAGGGTCTGAATTACGATAGGCAGTGAGTGGCAATGTAGGATGGAGAAAAGCTCCGCAGGGTGGTCAGCATGGGGAGGTCAGGGAACATGCAGTGGCAATGTAGGATAGGTTTCTGAAAATCATCGCGGGGTGGTGCGCATTGTATGGGTGTGTGTTACATTACATTCACTAGTACGAGTGAGAAAAACATTGCGGGTTGGTGCGCATTGTATGCGTGTGTGTTACATTACATTCACTAGTAGGAGTGAGAAAAACATCGCAGGTTGGTTCGCATTGTATGGGTGTGTGTTACATTACATTCACTATTAGGAGTGAGAAAAACATCAAGGGGTGGTGTGAATCGGAGTGTCTGAATTAGGATAGGCAGTGAGTGGCATTGTAGGATGGAGAAAAGCCCTGCGGGGTCGTCAGCATGGGGAAGTCAGGGAAAATGCAGTGGCAATGTAGGATAGGTTTCTGAAAAACATCGCGGGGTGTTGCGCATTGTATGGGTGTGTGTTACATTACATTCACTAGTAGGAGTGAGAAAAACATCACGGGGTGGTGTGAATCGGAGGGTATGAATGAGGATAGGCAGTGAGTGGCAATGTAGGATGGAGAAAAGCACCGCGGGGTGGTCAGCATGGGGAGGTCAGGGAACATGCAGTGGCAATGTAGGATAGGTTTCTGAAAAACATCGCGGGGTCGTGCGCATTGTATGGGTGTTTGTTACATTATATTCACTAGTAGGAGTGAGCAAAACATCGTGGGGTGGTGCGTATTGTATGCGTGTGTGTTACATTACATTCACTAGTAGGAGTGAGAAAAACATCGCAGGGTGGTGCGCATTGTACGAGTGTGTGTTATATTGCATTCACTAGTAGGCGTGAGAAAAACATCACGGGGTGGTGCGCATTGTATGGGTGTGTGTTACATTATATTCACTAGTAGGAGTGAGAAAAACATCACGGGGTGGTGTGAATTGGAGGGGCTGAATTAGGATACGCAGTGAGTGGTAATGTAGGATGGAGAAAAGCCCCGCGGGGTTGTCAGCATGGGGAGGTCAGGGAACATGCAGTGGCAATGTAGGATAGGTTTCTGAAAAACATCGTGGGGTGGTGCACATTTTATGGGTGTGTGTTACATTACATTCACTAGTACGAGTGAGAAAAACATTGCGGGTTGGTGCGCATTGTATGCGTGTGTGTTACATTACATTCACTAGTAGGAGTGAGAAAAACATCGCAGGTTGGTTCGCATTGTATGGGTGTGTGTTACATTACATTCACTATTAGGAGTGAGAAAAACATCAAGGGGTGGTGTGAATCGGAGTGTCTGAATTAGGATAGGCAGTGAGTGGCATTGTAGGATGGAGAAAAGCCCTGCGGGGTCGTCAGCATGTGGAAGTCAGGGAAAATGCAGTGGCAATGTAGGATAAGTTTCTGAAAAACATCGCGGGGTCGTGCGCATTGTATGGGTGTTTGTTACATTATATTCACTAGTAGGAGTGAGCAAAACATCGTGGGGTGGTGCGCATTGTATGCGTGTGTGTTACATTACATGCACTAGTGGGAGTGAGAAAAACATCGCAGGGTTGTGCGCATTGTACGAGTGTGTGTTATATTGCATTCACTAGTAGGCGTGAGAAAAACATCACGGGGTGGTGCGCATTGTATGGGTGTGTGTTACATTACATTCACTAGTAGGAGTGAGAAAAACGTCACGGGGTGGTGCGCATTGTATGGGTGTGTGTTACATTACATTCACTATTAGGAGTGAGGAAAACATCACGGTGTGGTGTGAATCGGAGGGTCTGTATTAGGATAGGCAGTGAGTGGTAATGTAGGATGGAGAAAAGCACCGCCGGATGGTCAGCATGTGGAGATCAGGGAACATGCAGTGGCAATGTATGATAGGTTTCTGAAAAACATCGCGGGGTGGTGCGCATTTTATGGGTGTGTGTTACATTACATTCACTAGTAGGAGTGAGAAAAACATCGCGGGGTGGTGCGCATTGTATGGGTGTGTGTTACATTACATTCACTAGTAGGAGTGAGAAAAACATCACGGGGTGGTGTGAATCGGAGGGTATGAATTAGGATAGGCAGTGAGTGGCAATGTAGGATGGAGAAAAGCACCGCCGGGTGGTCAGCATGGGGAGGTCAGGGAACATGCAGTGGCAATGTAGGAGAGGTTTCTGAAAAACATCGCGGGGTGGTGCGCATTGTATGGGTGTTTGTTACATTATATTCACTAGTAGGAGTGAGAAAAACATCGCGGGGTGGTGCGCATTGTATGCGTGTGTGTTACATTACATTCACTAGTAGGAGTGAGAAAAACATCGCGGGGTGGTGCGCATTGTATGGGTGTGTGTTACATTACATTCACTAGTAAGAGTAAGAAAAACATCACGGGGTGGTGTGAATTGGAGGGTCTGAACTAGGATAGGCAGTGAGTGGCAATGTAGGATGGAGAAAAGCACCGCGGGGTGGTCAGCATGGGGAGTTCAGGGAACATGCAGTGGCAATGGAGGATAGGTTTCTGAAAAATATCGCGAGGTGGTGGGCATTGTATGGGTGTGTGTTACATTACATTCACTAGTACGAGTGAGAAAAACATTGCGGGTTGGTGCGCATTGTATGGGTGTGTGTTACATTACATTCACTATTAGGAGTGAGCAAAACATCGTGGGGTGGTGCGCATTGAATGCGTGTGTTTTACATTACATTCACTAGTAGGAGTGAGAAAAACATCGCGGGGTGGTGCGCATTGTATGGGTGTGTGTTACATTACATTCACTAGTAAGAGTAAGAAAAACATCACGGGGTGGTGTGAATTGGAGAGTCTGAACTGGGATAGGCAGTGAGTGGCAATGTAGGATGGAGAAAAGCACCGCGGGGTGGTCACCATGGGGAGGTCAGGGAACATGCAGTTCCAATGTAGGATAGGTTTCTGAAAAATATCGCGGGGTGGTGGGCATTGTATGGGTGTGTGTTACATTACATTCACTAGTAGGAGTGAGAAAAACATCGCGCGGTGGCGCGCATTGTATGGGTGTGTGTTACATTACATTCACTAGTAGGAGTGAGAAAAACATCACGGGGTGGTGTGAATCGGAGGGTCTGAATTAGGATAGGCATTGATTGGCACTGTAGGATGGAGAAAAGCCCCGCGGGTTGGTCAGCATGGGGAGGTCAGGGAACATGCAGTGGCAATGTAGGATAGGTTTCTGAAAAACATCGCGGGGTGGTGCGCATTGTATGGGTGTGTGTTACATTACATTCACTATTAGGAGTGAGAAAAACATCATGGCGTGGTGTGAATCGGAGGGTATGAATTAGGATAGGCAGTGAGTGGCAATGTAGGATGGAGAAAAGCACCGCGGTGTGTTCAGCATGGGGAGATCAGGGAACATGCAGTGGCAATGTAGGATAGGTTTCTGAAAAACATTGCGGGGTGGTGCGCATTGTATGGGTGTTTGTTACATTATATTCACTAGTAGGAGTGAGAAAATAGTCGCAGGGTGGTGCGCATTGTATGGGTGTGTGTTACATTACATTCACTAGTAGGAGTGAGAAAAACATCACGGGGTGGTGTGAATCGGAGTGTCTCAATTAGGATAGGCAGTGAGTGGCAATGTAGGATGGAGAAAAGCACCGTGGGGTTGTCAGCATGGGGAGGTCAGGGAACATGCAGTGGCAATGTAGGATAGGTTTCTGAAAAACATCGCGGGGTGGTGCGCATTGTATGGGTGTGTGTTACATTACATTCACTAGTGGGAGTGAGAAAAACATCACGTGGTGGTGGGAATCGGAGGGTGTGAATTACGATAGGCAGTGAGTGGCAATGTAGGATGGAGAAAAGCTCCGCAGGGTGGTCTGCATGGGGAGGTCAGGGAACATGCAGTGGCAATGTAGGATAGGTTTCTGAAAAACATCGCGGGGTGGTGCGCATTGTATGGGTGTGTGTTACATTATATTCACTAGTAGGAGTGAGAAAAACATCACGGGGTGGTGTGAATCGGAGGGTCTGCATTAGGATAGGCAGTGAGTGGCAATGTAGGATGGAGAAAAGCACTGCGGGGTCGTCAGCATGTGGAGGTCAATGAACATGCAGTGGCAATGTAGGATAGGTTTCTGAAAAACATCGCGGGGTGGTGCGCATTCTATGGGTGTGTGTTACATTACATTCACTAGTAGGAGTGAGAAAAACATCACGGGGTGGTGCGCATTGTATGGGTGTGTGTTACATTACATTCACTATTAGGAGTGAGAAAAACATCACGGTGTGGTGTGAATCGGAGGGTCTGAATTAGGATAGACAGTGAGTGGCAATGTAGGATGGAGAAAAGCACCGCGCGTTGGTCAGCATGGGGAGGTCAGGGAACATGCAGTGGCAATATAGGATAGGTTTCTGAAAAACATTGCGGGGTGGTGCGCATTGTATGGGTGTTTGTTACATTATATTCACTAGTAGGAGTGAGAAAATAGTCGCGGGGTGGTGCGATTTGTATGGGTGTGTGTTACATTACATTCACTAGTAGGAGTGAGAAAAACATCACGGGGTGGTGAGAATCGGAGTGTCTCAATTAGGATAGGCATTGAGTGGCAATGTAGGATGGAGAAAAGCAACGTGGGGTGGTCAGCATGGGGAGGTCAGGGAACATGCAGTGGCAATGTAGGATAGGTTTCTGAAAAACATCGCGGGGTGGTGCGCATTGTATGGGTGTGTGTTACATTACATTCACTAGTGGGAGTGAGAAAAACATCACGTGGTGGTGTGAATCGGAGGGTCTGAATTACGATAGGCAGTGAGTGGCAATGTAGGATGGAGAAAAGCTCCGCAGGGTGGTCAGCATGGGGAGGTCAGGGAACATGCAGTGGCAATGTAGGATAGGTTTCTGAAAATCATCGCGGGGTGGTGCGCATTGTATGGGTGTGTGTTACATTACATTCACTAGTACGAGTGAGAAAAACATTGCGGGTTGGTGCGCATTGTATGCGTGTGTGTTACATTACATTCACTAGTAGGAGTGAGAAAAACATCGCAGGTTGGTTCGCATTGTATGGGTGTGTGTTACATTACATTCACTATTAGGAGTGAGAAAAACATCAAGGGGTGGTGTGAATCGGAGTGTCTGAATTAGGATAGGCAGTGAGTGGCATTGTAGGATGGAGAAAAGCCCTGCGGGGTCGTCAGCATGGGGAAGTCAGGGAAAATGCAGTGGCAATGTAGGATAGGTTTCTGAAAAACATCGCGGGGTGTTGCGCATTGTATGGGTGTGTGTTACATTACATTCACTAGTAGGAGTGAGAAAAACATCACGGGGTGGTGTGAATCGGAGGGTCTGAATTAGGATAGGCAGTGAGTGGAAATGTAGGATGGAGAAAAGCACCGCGGGGTGGTCAGCATGGGGAGGTCAGGGAACATGCAGTGGCAATGTAGGATAGGTTTCTGAAAAACATCGCGGGGTGATGCTCACTGTATGGGTGTGTGATACATTACATTCACTATTAGGAGTGAGAAAAACATCGCGGGGTGGTGCGCATTGTATGGTTGTGTGTTACATTACATTCAATAGTAGGAGTGAGAAAAACATCAAGGGGTGGTGTGAATCGGAGGGTCTGAATTAGGATAGGCAGTGAGTGGCATTGTAGGATGGAGAAAAGCCCTGCGGGGTCGTCAGCATGGGGAGGTCAGGGAACATGCAGTGGCAATGTAGGATAGGTTTCTGAAAAACATCGCGGGGTGGTGCGCATTGTATGGGTGTGTGTTACATTACATTCACTAGTAGGAGTGAGAAAAACATCACGGGGTGGTGTGAATCGGAGGGTATGAATTAGGATAGGCAGTGAGTGGCAATGTAGGATGGAGAAAAGCACCGCGGGGTGGTCAGCATGGGGAGGTCAGGGAACATGCAGTGGCAATGTAGGATAGGTTTCTGAAAAACATCGCGGGGTGGTGCTCACTGTATGGGTGTGTGATACATTACATTCACTACTAGGAGTGAGAAAAACATCGCGGGGTGGTGCGCATTGTATGGGTGTGTGTTACATTACATTCACTAGTAGGAGTGAGAAAAACATCAAGGGGTGGTGTGAATCGGAGGGTCTGAATTAGGATAGGCAGTGAGTGGCATTGTAGGATGGAGAAAAGCCCTGCGGGGTCGTCAGCATGGGGAGGTCAGGGAACATGCAGTGGCAATGTAGGATAGGTTTCTGAAAAACATCGCGGGGTGGTGCGCATTGTATGGGTGTGTGTTACATTACATTCACTAGTAGGAGTGAGAAAAACATCACGGGGTGGTGTGAATCGGAGTGTCTCAATTAGGATAGGCAGTGAGTGGCAATGTAGGATGGAGAAAAGCACCGTGGGGTTGTCAGCATGGGGAGTTCAGGGAACATGCAGTGGCAATGTAGGATAGGTTTCTGAAAAACATCGCGGGGTGATGCGCATTGTATGGGTGTGTGTTACATTACATTCACTAGTGGGAGAGAGAAAAACATCACGTGGTGGTGTGAATCGGTGGGTGTGAATTACAATAGGCAGTGAGTGGCAATGTAGGATGGAGAAAAGCTCCGCAGGGTGGTCTGCATGGGGAGGTCAGGGAACATGCAGTGGCAATGTAGGATAGGTTTCTGAAAAACATCGCGGGGTGGTGCGCATTGTATGGGTGTGTGTTACATTATATTCACTAGTAGGAGTGAGAAAAACATCACGGGGTGGTGTGAATCAGAGGGTCTGCATTAGATAGGCAGTGAGTGGCAATGTAGGATGGAGAAAAGCACTGCGGGGTCGTCAGCATGGGGAGGTCAATGAACATGCAGTGGCAATGTAGGATAGGTTTCTGAAAAACATCGCGGGGTGGTGCGCATTCTATGGGTGTGTGTTACATTACATTCACTAGTAGGAGTGAGAAAAACATCACGGGGTGGTGCGCATTGTATGGGTGTGTGTTACATTACATTCACTATTAGGAGTGAGAAAAACATCACGGTGTGGAGTGAATCGGAGGGTCTGAATTAGGATAGCCAGTGAGTGGCAATGTAGGATGGAGAAAAGCACCGCGCGGTGGTCAGCATGGGGAGGTCAGGGAACATGCAGTGGCAATGTATGATAGGTTTCTGAAAATCATCACGGGGTGGTGCGCATTGTATGGGTGTGTGTTACATTAAATTCACTAGTACGAGTGAGAAAAACATCGCGGGTTGGTGCGCATTGTATGGGTGTGTGTTACATTACATTCACTATTAGGAGTGAGCAAAACATCGTGGGGTGGTGCGCATTGTATGCGTGTGTGTTACATTACATTCACTAGTAGGAGTGAGAAAAACATCGCGGGGTGGTGCGCATTGTATGGGTGTGTGTTACATTACATTCACTAGTAAGAGTAAGAAAAACATCACGGGGTGGTGTGAATTGGAGGGTCTGAACTAGGATAGGCAGTGAGTGGCAATGTAGGATGGAGAAAAGCACCGCGGGGTGGTCAGCATGGGGAGGTCAGGGAACATGCAGTTCCAATGTAGGATAGGTTTCTGAAAAATATCGCGGGGTGGTGGGCATTGTATGGGTGTGTGTTACATTACATTCACTAGTAGGAGTGAGAAAAACATCGAGGGATGGTGCACATTGTATGGGTGTGTGTTATATTGCATTCACTAGTAGCCGTGAGACAAACATCACGGGGTGGTGCGCATTGTATGGGTGTGTGTTACATTACATTCACTAGTAAGAGTAAGAAAAACATCACGGGGTGGTGTGAATCGGTGGGTGTGAATTACGATAGGCAGTGAGTGGCAATGTAGGATGGAGAAAAGCTCCGCAGGGTGGTCAGCATGGGGAGGTCAGGGAACATGCAGTGGCAATGTACGATAGGTTTCTGAAAATCATCGTGGGGTGGTGCGCATTGTATGGGTGTGTGTTACATTACATTCACTAGTACGAGTGAGAAAAACATTGGGGGTTGGTACGCATTGTATGCGTGTGTGTTACATTACATTCACTAGTAGGAGTGAGAAAAACATCGCAGGTTGGTTCGCATTGTATGGGTGTGTGTTACATTACATTCACTATTAGGAGTGAGAAAAACATCAAGGGGTGGTGTGAATCGGAGTGTCTGAATTAGGATAGGCAGTGAGTGGCATTGTAGGATGGAGAAAAGCACTGCGGGGTCGTCAGCATGGGGAAGTCAGGGAAAATGCAGTGGCAATGTAGGATAGGTTTCTGAAAAACATCGCGGGGTGTTGCGCATTGTATGGGTGTGTGTTACATTACATTCACTAGTAGGAGTGAGAAAAACATCGAGGGATGGTGCACATTGTATGGGTGTGTGTTATATTGCATTCACTAGTAGCCGTGAGACAAACATCAAGGGGTGGTGCGCATTGTATGGGTGTGTGTTACATTACATTCACTAGTAGGAGTGAGAAAAACATCACGGGGTGGTGTGAATTGGAGGGTCTGAATTAGGATACGCAGTGAGTGGTAATGTAGGATGGAGAAAAGCACCGCGGGGTTGTCAGCATGGGGAGGTCAGGGAACATGCAGTGGCAAAGTAGGATAGGTTTCTGAAAATCATCGCGGGGTGGTGCGCATTTTATGGGTGTGTGTTACATTACATTCACTAGTAGGAGTGAGAAAAACATCACGGGGTGGTGCGCATTGTATGGGTGTGTGTTACATTAGATTCACTAGTAGGAGTGAGAAAAACATCACGGGGTGGTGCGCATTGTATGGGTGTGTGTTACATGACATTCACTAGTAGGAGTGAGAAAAACATCACGAGGTCGTGTGAATCGGAGGGTCTGAATTAGGATAGGTAGTGAGTGGAAATGTAGGATGGAGAAAAGCACCGCGGGGTGGTCAGCATGGGGAGGTCAGGGAACATGCAGTGGCAATGTAGGATAGGTTTCTGAAAAACATCGCGGGGTGATGCTCACTGTATGGGTGTGTGATACATTACATTCACTAGTATTAGTGAGAAAAACATCGCGGGGTGGTGCGCATTGTATGGGTGTGTGTTACATTACATTCACTAGTAGGAGTGAGAAAAACATCAAGGGGTGGTGTGAATCAGAGGGTCTGTATTAGGATAGGCAGTGAGTGGCATTGTAGGATGGAGAAAAGCCCTGCGGGGTCGTCAGCATGGGGAGGTCAGGGAACATGCAGTGGCAATGTAGGATAGGTTTCTGAAAAACATCGCGGGGTGGTGCGCATTGTATGGGTGTGTGTTACATTACATTCACTAGTAGGAGTGAGAAAAACATCACGGAGTGGTGTGAATCGGAGGGTATGAATTAGGTTAGGCAGTGAGTGGCAATGTAGGATGGAGAAAAGCACCGCGGGGTGGTCAGCATGGGGAGGTCAGGGAACATGCAGTGGAAATGTAGGATAGGTTTCTGAAAAACATCGCGGGGTGGTGCTCACTGTATGGGTGTGTGATACATTACATTCACTAGTAGGAGTGAGAAAAACATCGCGGGGTGGTGCGCATTGTATGGGTGTGTGTTACATTACAATCACTAGTAGGAGTGAGAAAAACATCAAGGGGTGGTGTGAATCGGAGGGTCTGAATTAGGATAGGCAGTGAGTGGCATTGTAGGATGGAGAAAAGCCCTGCGGGGTCGTCAGCATGGGGAGGTCAGGGAACATGCAGTGGCAATGTAGGATAGGTTTCTGAAAAACATCGCGGGGTGGTGCGCATTGTATGGGTGTGTGTTACATTACATTCACTAGTAGGAGTGAGAAAAACATCACGGGGTGGTGTGAATCGGAGGGTATGAATTAGGATAGGCAGTGAGTGGCCATGTAGGATGGAGAAAAGTACCGCGGGGTGGTCAGCATGGGGAGGTCAGGGAACATGCAGTGGCAATGTAGGATAGGTTTCTGAAAAACATCGCGGGGTGGTGCGCATTGTATGGTTGGGTGTTACATTACATTCACTAGTGGGAGCGAGAAAAACATCACGGGGTGGTGTGAATTGGAGGGACTAAATTACGATAGGCAGTGAGTGGCAATGTAGGATGGAGAAAAGCACCGCGGGGTGGTCAGCATGGGGAGGTCAGGGAACATGCAGTTCCAATGTAGGATAGGTTTCTGAAAAATATCGCGGGGTGGTGAGCATTGTATGGGTGTGTGTTACATTACATTCACTAGTAGGAGTGAGAAAAACATCGAGGGGTGGTGCACATTGTATGGGTGTGTGTTATATTGCATTCACTAGTAGCCGTGAGAAAAACATCACGGGGTGGTGCGCATTGTATGGGTGTGTGTTACATTACATTCACTAGTAGGAGTGAGAAAAACATCACGGGGTGGTGTGAATTGGAGGGTCTGAATTAGGATACGCAGTGAGTGGTAATGTAGAATGGAGAAAAGCACCGCGGGGTTGTCAGCATGGGGAGGTCAGGGAACATGCAGTGGCAATGTAGGATAGGTTTCTGAAAAACATCGCGGGGTGGTGCGCATTTTATGGGTGTGTGTCACATTACATTCACTAGTAGGAGTGAGAAAAACATCACGGGGTGGTGCGCATTGTATGGGTGTGTGTTACATTACATTCACTAGTAGGAGAGAGAAAAACATAACGGGGTGGTGCGCATTGTATGGGTGTGTGTTACATGACATTCACTAGTAGGAGTGAGAAAAACATCACGGGGTGGTGTGAATCGGAGGGTCTGAATTAGGATAGGCATGAGTGGCAATGTAGGATGGAGAAAAGCACCGCGGGGTGGTCAGAATGGGGAGGTCAGGGAGCATTCAGTGGCAATGTAGGATAGGTTTCTGAAAAACATCGCGGGGTGGTGCTCACTGTATGGGTGTGTGATAAATTACATTCACAAGTAGGAGTGAGAAAAACATCGTGGGGTGGTGCGCATTGTATGGGTGTGTGTTACATTACATTCACTAGTAGTAGTGAGAAAAACATCAAGGGGTGGTGTGAATCGGAGGCTCTGAATTAGGATAGGCAGTGAGTGGCATTGTAGGATGGAGAAAGCCCTGCGGGGTCGTCAGCATGGGGAGGTCAGGGAACATGCAGTGGCAATGTAGGATAGGTTTCTGAAAAACATCGCGGGGTGGTGCGCATTGTATGGGTGTGTGTTACATTACATTCACTAGTAGGAGTGAGAAAAACATCACGGGGTGGTGTGAATCGGAGGGTCTGCATTAGGATAGGCAGTGAGTGGCAATGTAGGATGGAGAAAAGCACTGCGGGGTCGTCAGCATGGGGAGGTCAATGAACATGCAGTGGCAATGTAGGATAGGTTTCTGAAAAACATCGCGGGGTGGTGCGCATTGTATGGGTGTGTGTTACATTACATTCACTAGTAGGAGTGAGAAAAACATCACGGGGTGGTGCGCATTGTATGGGTGTGTGTTACATTACATTCACTAGGAGGAGTGAGAAAAACATCACGGGGTGGTGTGCATTATATGGGTGTGTGTTACATTACATTCACTAGTAGGAGTGAGAACTCATCACGGGGTGGTGTGAATCGGAGGGTCTGAATTAGGATAGGCAGTGAGTGGCAATGTAGCATGGAGAAAAGCACCGCGGGGTGGTCAGCATGGGGAGGTCAGGGAACATGCAGTGGCAATGTAGGATAGGTTTCTGAAAAACATCGCGGGGTGGTGCGCATTGTATGGGTGTGTGTTACATTAGTTTCACTAGTAGGAGTGAGAAAAACATCACGGGGTGGTGCGCATTGTATGGGTGTGTGTTACATTACATTCACTAATAGGAGTGAGAAAAACAACACGGGTTGGTGCGCATTGTATGGGTGTGTGTTACATTACATTCACTAGTAGGAGTGAGAAAAACATCACGGTGTGGTGCGCATTGTATAGGTGTGTGTTACATTAGATTCACTAGTAGGAGTGAGAAAAACATCACGGGGTGTTGCGCATTGTATGGGTGTGTGTTACATTAGATTCACTAGTACGAGTGAGAAAAACTTCACGGGGTGGTGCGCATTGTATGGGTGTGTGTTACATTACATTCACTAGTAGGAGTGAGAAAAACATCACGGGGTGGTGCGCATTGTATGGGTGTGTGTTACATTACATTCACTAGAAGGAGTGAGAAAAACAGCACGGGGTGGTGCGCATTGTATGGGTGTGTGTTACATTAGATTCACTAGTAGCAGTGAGAAAAACAACACGGGGTGGTGCGCACTGAATGGGTGTGTGTTACTTTAGATTCACTCGTAGCAGTGAGAAAAACATCACGGGTTGGTGCGCACTGTATGGGTGTGTGTTACATTACATTCACTAGTAGGAGTGAGAAAAACATCACGGGGTGGTGGGCACTGTATGGGTGTGTGTTACATTACATTCACTAGTAGGAGTGAGAAAAACATCACGGGGTGGTGCGCATTGTATGGGTGTGTGTTACATTAGATTCACTAGTAGGAGTGAGAAAAACATCACGGGGTGGTGCGCATTGTATGGGTGTGTGTTACATTAGATTCACTAGTAGGAGTGAGAAAAACATCACGGGGTGGTGCGCATTGTATGGGTGTGTGTTACATTACATTCACTAGTAGGAGTGAGAAAAACATCACGGGGTGGTGCGCATCGTATGGGTGTGTGTTACATTACATTCACTAGTAGGAGTGAGAAAAACATCACGGGGTGGTGCGCATTGTATGGGTGTGTGTTA
Organism: Cavia porcellus; assembly: GCF_034190915.1. NCBI lineage: Eukaryota > Metazoa > Chordata > Mammalia > Rodentia > Caviidae > Cavia > Cavia porcellus. The sequence goes on along the minus strand of NW_026947596.1, from coordinate 855,465 downwards.
CATTACATTCACTAGTAGCAATGAGAAAAACATCACGGGGTGGTGCGCATTGTATGGGTGTGTGTTACATTACATTCACTAGTAGCAGTGAGAAAAACATCACGGGGTGGTGCGCATTGTATGGGTGTGTGTTACATTAGATTCACTAGTAGGAGTGAGAAAAACATCACGGGGTGGTGCGCATTGTATGGGTGTGTGTTACATTAGATTCACTAGTAGCAGTGAGAAAAACATCACGGGGTGGTGCGCACTGTATGGGTGTGTGTTACTTTAGATTCACTAGTAGCAGTGAGAAAAACATCACGGGGTGGTGCGCACTGTATGGGTGTGTGTTACATTACATTCACTAGTAGGAGTGAGAAAAACATCACGGGGTGGTGCGCATTGTATGGGTGTGTGTTACATTAGATTCACTAGTAGGAGTGAGAAAAACATCACGGGGTGGTGCGCATTGTATGGGTGTGTGTTACATTACATTCACTAGTAGGAGTGAGAAAAACATCACGGGGTGGTGTGCATTGTAAGGGTGTGTCTTACATTACATTCACTAGTAGGAGTGAGAAAAACATCACGGGGTGGTGCGCATTGTATGGGTGTGTGTTACATTACATTCCATAGTAGGAGTGAGAAAAACATCACGGGGTGGTGCGCATTGTATGGGTGTGTGTTACATTGCATTCACTAGTAGAGTGAGAAAAACATCACGGGGTGGTGCGCATTTTATGGGTGTGTGTTACATTAGATTCACTAGTAGGAGTGAGAAAAACATCACGGGGTGGTGCGCATTGTATGGGTGTGTGTTACATTACATTCACTAGTAGGAGTGAGAAAAACATCACGGGGTGGTGCGCATTGTATGGGTGTGTGTTACATTACATTCACTAGTAGAAGTGAGAAAAACATCACGGGGTGGTGTGAATCGCAGGGTCTGAATTAGGATAGGCAGTGAGTGGCAATGTAGCATGGAGAAAAGCACCGCGGGGTGGTCAGCATGGGGAGGTCAGGGAACATGCAGTGGCAATGTAGAATATATTTCTGAAAAACATCGCGGGGTGGTGCGCAATGTATGGGTGTGTGTTACATTAGATTCCCTAGTAGGAGTGAGAAAAACATCACGGGGTGGTGCACATTGTATGGGTGTGTGTTACATTACATTCACTAATAGGAGTGAGAAAAACATCACGGGGTGGTGCGCATTGTATGGGTGTGTGTTACATTAGATTCACTAGTAGGAGTGAGAAAAACATCACGGGGTGGTGCGCATTGTATGGGTGTGTGTTACATTAGATTCACTAGTAGGAGTGAGAAAAACATCACGGGGTGGTGCGCATTGTATGGGTGTGTGTTACATTACATTCACTAGTAGGAGTGAGAAAAACATCACGGGGTGGTGCGCACTGTATGGGTGTGTGTTACATTACATTCACTAGTAGGAGTGTGAAAAACATCTCGGGGTGGTGCGCATTGTATGGGTGTGTGTTACATTACATTCACTAGTAGGAGCGAGAAAAACATCACGTGGTGGTGCGCATTGTATGGGTGTGTGTTACATTACATTCACTAGTAGGAGTGAGAAAAACATCACGGGGTGGTGCGCATTGTATGGGTGTGTGTTACATTACATTCACTAGTAGGAGTGAGAAAAACATCACGGGGTGGTGCGCATTGTATGGGTGTGTGTTACATTACATTCACTAGTAGGAGTGAGAAAAACATCACGGGGTGGTGCGCATTGTATGGGTGTGTGTTACATTACATTCACTAGTAGGAGTGAGAAAAACATCACGGGGTGGTGCGCATTGTATGGGTGTGTGTTACATTACATTCACTAGTAGGAGTGAGAAGTCATCACGGGGTGGTGCGCATTGTATGGGTGTGTGTTACATTACATTCACTAGTAGGAGTGAGAAAAACATCACGGGGTGGTGCGCATTGTATGGGTGTGTGTTACATTACATTCAGTAGTAGAAGTGAGAAAAACATCACGGGGTGGTGTGAATCGGAGGGTCTGAATTAGGATAGGCAGTGAGTGGCAATGTAGCATGGAGAAAAGCACCGCGGGGTGTCAGCATGGGGAGGTCAGGGAACATGCAAGGGCAATGTAGGATAGGTTTCTGAAAAACATCGCGGGGTGGTGCGCATTGTATGGGTGTGTGTTACATTAGATTCACTAGTAGGAGTGAGAAAAACATCACGGGGTGGTGCGCATTGTATGGGTGTGTGTTACATTACATTCACTAATACAAGTGAGGAAAACATCACGGGGTGGTGCGCATTGTATGGGTGTGTGTTACATTACATTCACTAGTAGGAGTGAGAAAAACATCACGGGGTGGTGCGCATTGTATGGGTGTGTGTTACATTACATTCACTAGTAGGAGTGAGAAAAACATCACGGGGTGGTGCGCATTGTATGGGTGTGTGTTACATTACATTCACTAGTAGGAGTGAGAAAAACATCACGGGGTGGTGCGCATTGTATGGGTGTGTGTTACATTACATTCACTAGTAGCAGTGAGAAAAACATCACGGGGTGGTGCGCATTGTATGGGTGTGTGTTACATTACATTCACTAGTAGGAGTGAGAAAAACATCACGGGGTGGTGCGCATTGTATGGGTGTGTGTTACATTACATTCACTAGTAGGAGTGAGAAAAACATCACAGGGTGGTGGGCATTGTATGGGTGTGTGTTACATTACATTCACTAGTAGGAGTGAGAAAAACATCACGGGGTGGTGCGCATTGTATGGGTGTGTGTTACATTACATTCACTAGTAGGAGTGAGAAAAACATCACGGGGTGGTGCGCATTGTATGGGTGTGTGTTACATTACATTCACTAGTAGGAGTGAGAAAAACATCACGGGGTGGTGCGCATTGTAGGGGTGTGTGTTACATTACATTCACTAGTAGCAGTGAGAAAAACATCACGGGGTGGTGCGCATTGTATGGGTGTGTGTTACATTACATTCACTAGTAGGAGTGAGAAAAACATCACGGGGTGGTGCGCATTGTATGGGTGTGTGTTACATTACATTCACTAGTAGGAGTGAGAAAAACATCACAGGGTGGTGGGCATTGTATGGGTGTGTGTTACATTACATTCACTAGTAGGAGTGAGAAAAACATCACGGGGTGGTGCGCATTGTATGGGTGCGTGTTACATTAGATTCACTAGTAGGAGTGAGAAAAACATCACGGGGTGGTGCGCATTGTATGGGTGCGTGTTACATTAGATTCACTAGTAGGAGTGAGAAAAACATCACGGGGTGGTGCGCATTGTATGGGTGTGTGTTACATTAGATTCACTAGTAGGAGTGAGAAAAACATCACGGGGTGGTGCGCATTGTATGGGTGTGTGTTACATTAGATTCACAAGTTGAAGTGAGAAAAACATCACGGGGTGGTGCGCATTGTATGGGTGAGTGTTACATTACATTCATAGTAGGAGTGAGAAAATCATCACGGGGTGGTGCGAATTGTATGGGTGTTTGTTACATTACATTCACTAGTAGGAGTGAGAAAAACATCACGGAGTGGTGCGCATTGTATGGGTGTGTGTTACATTACATTCACTAGTAGGAGTGAGAAAAACATCACGGGGTGGTGCGCATTGTATGGGTGTGTGTTACATTACATTCACTAGTAGGAGTGAGAAAAACATCACGGGGTGTTGCGCATTGTATGGGTGTGTGTTACATTACATTCACTAGTAGGAGTGAGAAAAACATCACGGGGTGGTGCGCATTGTATGGGTGTGTGTTACATTACATTCACTAGTAGGAGTGAGAAAAACATCACGGGGTGGTGCGCATTGTATACGTGTGTGTTACATTACTTTCACTAGTAAGAGTGAGAAAAACATCACGGGGTGGTGCGCATTGTATGGGTGTGTGTTTCATTACATTCACTAGTAGGAGTGAGAAAAAAATCACGGGGTGGTGTGCATTGTATGGGTGTGTGTTACATTACATACACTAGTAGCAGTGAGAAAAACATCACGGGGTGGTGCGCATTGTATGGGTGTGTGTTACATTACATTCACTAGTAGCAGTGAGAAAAACATCACGGGTGGTGCGCATTGTATCGGTGTGTGTTACATTAGATTCACTAGTAGGAGTGAAAAAAACATCACGGGGTGGTGTGAATCGGAGGGTCTGAATTAGGATAGGCAGTGAGTGGCAATGTAGCATGGAGAAAAGCACCGCGGGGTGGTCAGCATGGGGAGGTCAGGGAACATGCAGTGGCAATGTAGGATAGGTTTCTGAAAAACATCGCGGGGTGGTGCGCATTGTATGGGTGTGTGTTACATTAGTTTCACTAGTAGGAGTGAGAAAAACATCACGGGGTGGTGCGCATTGTATGGGTGTGTGTTACATTACATTCACTAATAGGAGTGAGAAAAACAACACGGGTTGGTGCGCATTGTATGGGTGTGTGTTACATTACATTCACTAGTAGGAGTAAAAAAAACATCACGGTGTGGTACGCATTGTATGGGTGTGTGTTACATTAGATTCACTAGTAGGAGTGAGAAAAACATCACGGGGTGTTGCGCATTGTATGGGTGTGTGTTACATTACATTCACTAGTAGGAGTCAGAAAAACATCACGGGGTGGTGCGCATTGTATGGGTGTGTGTTACAATACATTCACTCGTAGAATTGAGAAAAACATCACGGGGTGGTGTGAATCGGAGGGTCTGAATTAGGATAGGCAGTGAGTGGCAATGTAGCATGGAGAAAAGCACCGCGGGGTGGTCAGCATGGGGAGGTCAGGGAACAAGCAAGGGCAATGTAGGATAGGTTTCTGAAAAACATCGCGGCGTGGTGCGCATTGTATGAGTGTGTGTTACATTAGATTCACTAGTAGGAGTGAGAAAAACATCACGGGGTGGTGCGCATTGTATGGGTGTGTGTTACATTACATTCACTAATAGGAGTGAGGAAAACATCACGGGGTGGTGCGCATTGTATGGGTGTGTGTTACATTACATTCACTAGTAGGAGTGAGAAAAACATCACGGGGTGGTGCGCATTGTATGGGTGTGTGTTACATTACATTCACTAGTAGGAGTGAGAAAAACATCACGGGGTGGTGCGCATTGTATGGGTGTGTGTTACATTACATTCACTAGTAGGAGTGAGAAAAACATCACGGGGTGGTGCGCATTGTATGGGTGTGTGTTACATTACATTCACTAGTAGGAGTGAGAAAAACATCACGGGCTGGTGTGAATCGGAGGGTCTGAATTAGGATAGGCAATGAGTGGCAATGTAGCATGGAGAAAAGCACCGCGGGGTGGTCAGCATGGGTAGGTCAGGGAACATGCAGTGGCAATGTAGGATAGGTTTCTGAAAAACATCGCGGGGTGGTGCGCATTGTATGGGTGTGTGTTACATTAGATTCACTAGTAGGAGTGAGAAAAACATCACGGGGTGGTGCGCATTTTATGGGTGTGTGTTACATTACATTCACTAATAGGAGTGAGAAAAACATCACGGGGTGATGCGCATTGTATGGGTGTGTGTTACATTAGTTCACTAGTAGGAGTGAGAAAAACATCACGGGGTGGTGCGCATTGTATGGGTGTGTGTTACATTAGATTCACTAGTAGGAGTGAGAAAAACATCACGGGGTGGTGCGCATTGTATGGGTGTGTGTTACATTAGATTCACTAGTAGGAGTGAGAAAAACATCACGGGGTGGTGCGCATTGTATGGGTGTGTGTTACATTACATTCACTAGTAGGAGTGAGAAAAACATCACGGGGTGGTGCGCATTGTATGGGTGTGTGTTACATTACATTCACTAGGAGGAGTGAGAAAAACATCACGGGGTGGTGTGCATTATATGGGTGTGTGTTACATTACATTCACTAGTAGGAGTGCGAACTCATCACGGGGTGGTGTGAATCGGAGGGTCTGAATTAGGATAGGCAGTGAGTGGCAATGTAGCATGGAGAAAAGCACCGCGGGGTGGTCAGCATGGGGAGGTCAGGGAACATGCAGTGGCAATGTAGGATAGGTTTCTGAAAAACATCGCGGGGTGGTGCGCATTGTATGGGTGTGTGTTACATTAGTTTCACTAGTAGGAGTGAGAAAAACATCACGGGGTGGTGCGCATTGTATGGGTGTGTGTTACATTACATTCACTAATAGGAGTGAGAAAAACAACACGGGTTGGTGCGCATTGTATGGGTGTGTGTTACATTACATTCACTAGTAGGAGTGAGAAAAACATCACGGTGTGGTGCGCATTGTATAGGTGTGTGTTACATTAGATTCACTAGTAGGAGTGAGAAAAACATCACGGGGTGTTGCGCATTGTATGGGTGTGTGTTACATTAGATTCACTAGTACGAGTGAGAAAAACTTCACGGGGTGGTGCGCATTGTATGGGTGTGTGTTACATTACATTCACTAGTAGGAGTGAGAAAAACATCACGGGGTGGTGCGCATTGTATGGGTGTGTGTTACATTACATTCACTAGAAGGAGTGAGAAAAACAGCACGGGGTGGTGCGCATTGTATGGGTGTGTGTTACATTAGATTCACTAGTAGCAGTGAGAAAAACAACACGGGGTGGTGCGCACTGTATGGGTGTGTGTTACATTACATTCACTAGTAGGAGTGAGAAAAACATCACGGGGTGGTGCGCATTGTATGGGTGTGTGTTACATTAGATTCACTAGTAGGAGTGAGAAAAACATCACGGGGTGGTGCGCATTGTATGGGTGTGTGTTACATTACATTCACTAGTAGGAGTGAGAAAAACATCACGGGGTGGTGCGCATTGTATGGGTGTGTGTTACATTACATTCACTAGTAGGAGTGTGAAAAACATCACGGGGTGGTGCGCATTGTATGGGTGTGTGTTACATTACATTCACTAGTAGGAGTGAGAAAAACATCACGGGGTGGTGCGCATTGTATGGGTGTGTGTTACATTACATTCACTAGTAGGAGTGAGAAAAACATCATGGGGTGGTGCGCATTGTATGGGTGTGTGTTACATTACATTCACTAGTAGGAGTGAGAAAAACATCACGGGGTGGTGCGCATTGTATGGGTGTGTGTTACGTTACATTCACTAGTAGGAGTGAGAAAAACATCACGGGGTGGTGCGCATTGTATGGATGTGTGTTACATTACATTCACTAGTAGGAGTGAGAAAAACATCACGGGGTGGTGCGCATTGTATGGGTGTGTGTTACATTACATTCACTAGTAGGAGTGAGAAATCATCACGGGGTGGTGCGCATTGTATGGGTGTGTGTTACATTACATTCACTAGTAGGAGTGAGAAAAACATCACGGGGTGGTGGGCATTGTATGGGTGTGTGTTACATTACATTCACTAGTAGAAGTGAGAAAAACATCACGGGGTGGTGTGAATCGGAGGGTCTGAATTAGGATAGGCAGTGAGTGGCAATGTAGCATGGAGAAAAGCACCGCGGGGTGGTCAGCATGGGGAGGTCAGGGAACATGCAGTGGCAATGTAGGATAGGTTTCTGAAAAACATCGCGGGGTGGTGCGCATTGTATCGGTGAGTGTTACATTAGATTCACTAGTAGGAGTGAGAAAAACATCACGGGGTGGTGCGCATTGTATGGGTGTGTGTTACATTACATTCACTAATAGGAGTGAGAAAAACATCACGGGGTGGTGCGCAATGTATGGGTGTGTGTTACATTACATTCACTAGTAGGAGTGAGAAAAACATCACGGGGTGGTGCGCATTGTATGGGTGTGTGTTACATTAGATTCACTAGTAGGAGTGAGAAAAACATCACGGGGTGGTGCGCATTGTATGGGTGTGTGTTACATTACATTCACTAGTAGGAGTGAGAAAAACATCACGGGGTGGTGCGCATTGTATGGGTGTGTGTTACATTACATTCACTAGTAGGAGTGAGAAAAACATCACGGGGTGGTGCGCATTGTATGGGTGTGTGTTACATTACATTCACTAGTAGGAGTGAGAAAACATCACGGGGTGGTGTGCATTGTATGCGTGTGTTTTACATTACTTTCACTAGTAAGAGTGAGAAAAACATCACGGGGTGGTGCGCATTGTATGGGTGTGTGTTACATTACATTCACTAGTAGGAGTGAGAAAAGAATCACGGGGTGGTGCTCATTGTATGGGTGTGTGTTACATTACATTCACTAGTAGCAGTGAGAAAAACATCACGGGGTGGTGCGCATTGTATGGGTGTGTGTTACATTACATTCACTAGTAGCAGTGAGAAAAACATCACGGTGTGGTGAGCATTGTATGGGTGTGTGTTACATTACATTCACTAGTAGGAGTGAAAAAAACATCACGGGGTGGTGCGCATTGTATGGGTGTGTGTTACATTACATTCACTAGTAGGAGTGAGAAAAACATCACGGGGTGGTGCGCATTGTATGGGTGTGTGTTACATTACATTCACTAGTAGGAGTGAGAAATCATCACGGGGTGGTGCGCATTTTATGGGTGTGTGTTACATTACATTCACTAGTAGGAGTGAGAAAAACATCACGGGGTGGTGCGCATTGTATGGGTGTGTGTTACATTACATTCACTAGTAGGAGTGAGAAAAACATAACGGGGTGGTGCGCATTGTATGCGTGTGTGTTACATTACTTTCACTAGTAAGAGTGAGAAAAACATCACGGGGTGGTGCGCATTGTATGGGTGTGTGTTACATTACATTCACTAGTAGGATTGAGAAAAACATCACGGGGTGGTGCGCATTGTATGGGTGTGTGTTACATTAGATTCACTAGTAGGAGTGAGAAAAACATCACGGGGTGGTGCGCATTGTATGGGTGTGTGTTACATTACATTCACTAGTAGGAGTGAGAAAAACATCACGGGGTGGTGCGCATTGTATGGGTGTGTGTTACATTACATTCACTAGTAGGAGTGTGAAAAACATCACGGGGTGGTGCGCATTGCATGGGTGTGTGTTACATTACATTCACTAGTAGGAGAGAGAAAAACATCACGGGGTGGTGCGCATTGTATGGGTGTGTGTTACATTACATTCACTAGTAGGAGTGAGAAAAACATCATGGGGTGGTGCGCATTGTATGGGTGTGTGTTACATTACATTCACTAGTAGGAGTGAGAAAAACATCACGGGGTGGTGCGCATTGTATGGGTGTGTGTTACGTTACATTCACTAGTAGGAGTGAGAAAAACATCACGGGGTGGTGCGCATTGTATGGATGTGTGTTACATTACATTCACTAGTAGGAGTGAGAAAAACATCACGGGGTGGTGCGCATTGTATGGGTGTGTGTTACATTACATTCACTAGTAGGAGTGAGAAATCATCACGGGGTGGTGCGCATTGTATGGGTGTGTGTTACATTACATTCACTAGTAGGAGTGAGAAAAACATCACGGGGTGGTGGGCATTGTATGGGTGTGTGTTACATTACATTCACTAGTAGAAGTGAGAAAAACATCACGGGGTGGTGTGAATCGGAGGGTCTGAATTAGGATAGGCAGTGAGTGGCAATGTAGCATGGAGAAAAGCACCGCGGGGTGGTCAGCATGGGGAGGTCAGGGAACATGCAGTGGCAATGTAGGATAGGTTTCTGAAAAACATCGCGGGGTGGTGCGCATTGTATCGGTGAGTGTTACATTAGATTCACTAGTAGGAGTGAGAAAAACATCACGGGGTGGTGCGCATTGTATGGGTGTGTGTTACATTACATTCACTAATAGGAGTGAGAAAAACATCACGGGGTGGTGCGCAATGTATGGGTGTGTGTTACATTACATTCACTAGTAGGAGTGAGAAAAACATCACGGGGTGGTGCGCATTGTATGGGTGTGTGTTACATTAGATTCACTAGTAGGAGTGAGAAAAACATCACGGGGTGGTGCGCATTGTATGGATGTGTGTTACATTACATTCACTAGTAGGAGTGAGAAAAACATCACGGGGTGGTGCGCATTGTATGGGTGTGTGTTACATTACATTCACTAGTAGGAGTGAGAAAAACATCACGGGGTGGTGCGCATTGTATGGGTGTGTGTTACATTACATTCACTAGTAGGAGTGAGAAAACATCACGGGGTGGTGTGCATTGTATGCGTGTGTGTTACATTACTTTCACTAGTAAGAGTGAGAAAAACATCACGGGGTGGTGCGCATTGTATGGGTGTGTGTTACATTACATTCACTAGTAGGAGTGAGAAAAGAATCACGGGGTGGTGCTCATTGTATGGGTGTGTGTTACATTACATTCACTAGTAGCAGTGAGAAAAACATCACGGGGTGGTGCGCATTGTATGGGTGTGTGTTACATTACATTCACTAGTAGCAGTGAGAAAAACATCACGGTGTGGTGAGCATTGTATGGGTGTGTGTTACATTACATTCACTAGTAGGAGTGAGAAAAACATCACGGGGTGGTGCGCATTGTATGGGTGTGTGTTACATTACATTCACTAGTAGGAGTGAGAAAAACATCACGGGGTGGTGCGCATTGTATGGGTGTGTGTTACATTACATTCACTAGTAGGAGTGCGAAATCATCACGGGGTGGTGCGCATTGTATGGGTGTGTGTTACATTACATTCACTAGTAGGAGTGAGAAAAACATCACGGGGTGGTGTGCATTATATGGGTGTGTGTTACATTACATTCACTACAAGAAGTGAGAAAAACATCACGGGGTGGTGTGAATCGGAGGGTCTGAATTAGGATAGGCAGTGAGTGGCAATGTAGCATGGAGAAAAGCACCGCGGGGTGGTCAGCATGGGGAGGTCAGGGAACATGCAGTGGCAATGTAGGATAGGTTTCTGAAAATCATCGCGGGGTGGTGCGCATTGTATGGCTGTGTGTTACATTAGTTTCACTACTAGGAGTGAGAAAAACATCACGGGGTGGTGCGCATTGTATGGGTGTGTGTTACATTACATTCACTAATAGGAGTGAGAAAAACAACACGGGTTGGTGCGCATTGTATGGGTGTGTGTTACATTACATTCACTAGTAGGAGTGAGAAAAACATCACGTTGTGGTGCGCATTGTATGGGTGTGTGTTACATTACATTCACTAGTAGGAGTGAGAGAAACATCACGGGGTGGTGCGCATTGTATGCGTGTGTGTTACATTACTTTCACTAGTAAGAGTGAGAAAAACATCACGGGGTGGTGCGCATTGTATGGGTGTGTGTTACATTACATTCACTAGTAGGAGTGAGAAAAAAATCACGGGGTGGTGCGCATTGTATGGGTGTGTGTTACATTAGATTCACTAGTAGGATTGAGAAAAACATCACGGGGTGGTGCGCATTGTATGGGTGTGTGTTACATTACATTCACTAGTAGGAGTGAGAAAAACATCACGGGGTGGTGCGCATTGTATGGGTGTGTGTTACATTACATTCACTAGTAGGAGTGTGAAAAACATCACGGGGTGGTGCACATTGTATGGGTGTGTGTTACATTACATTCACTAGTAGGAGTGAGAAAAACATCACGGGGTGGTGCGCATTGTATGGGTGTGTGTTACATTACACTCACTAGTAGGAGTGAGAAAAACATCATGGGGTGGTGCGCATTGTATGGGTGTGTGTTACGTTACATTCACTAGTAGGAGTGAGAAAAACATCACGGGGTGGTGCGCATTGTATGGGTGTGTGTTACGTTACATTCACTAGTAGGAGTGAGAAAAACATCACGGGGTGTTGCGCATTGTATGGATGTCTGTTACATTACATTCACTAGTAGGAGTGAGAAAAACATCACGGGGTGGTGCGCATTGTATGGGTGTGTGTTACATTACATTCACTAGTAGGATTGAGAAATCATCACGGGGTGGTGCGCATTGTATGGGTATGCGTTACATTACATTCACTAGTAGGAGTGAGAAAAACATCACGGGGTGGTGCGCATTGTATGGGTGTGTGTTACATTACATTCACTAGTAGGATTGAGAAATCATCACGGGGTGGTGCGCATTGTATGGGTATGCGTTACATTACATTCACTAGTAGGAGTGAGAAAAACATCACGGGGTGGTGCGCATTGTATGGGTGTGTGTTACATTACATTCACTAGTAGAAGGGAGAAAAACATCACGGGGTGGTGTGAATCGGAGGGTCTGAATTAGGATAGGCAGTGAGTGGCAATGTAGCATGGAGAAAAGCACTGCGGGATGGTCAGCATGGGGAGGTCAGGGAACATGCAGTGGCAATGTAGGATAGGTTTCTGAAAAACATCGCGGGGTGGTGCGCATTGTATGGGTGTGTGTTACATTAGATTCACTAGTAGGAGTGAGAAAAACATCACGGGGTGGTGCGCATTGTATGGGTGTGTGTTACATTGCATTCACTACTAGGAGTGAGAAAAACATCACGGGGTGGTGCGCATTGTATGGGTGTGTGTTACATTACATTCACTAGTAACAGTGAGAAAAACATCACGGGGGGGTGCGCATTGTATGGGTGTGTGTTACATTACATTCACTAGTAGGAGTGAGAAAAACATCACGGGGTGTTGCGCATTGTATGGGTGTGTGTTACATTACATTCACTAGTAGCAGTGAGAAATACATCACGGGGTGGTGGGCATTGTATGGGTGTGTGTTACATTACATTCACTAGTAGGAGTGAGAAAAACATCACGGGGTGGTGCGCATTGTATGGGTGCGTGTTACATTAGATTCACTAGTAGGAGTGAGAAAAACATCACGGGGTGGTGCGCATTGTATGGGTGTGTGTTACATTAGATTCACTAGTAGGAGTGAGAAAAACATCACGGGGTGGTGCGCATTGTATGGGTGTGTGTAACATTACATTCACTAGTAGGAGTGACAAAAACATCACGGGGTGGTGCGCATTGTATGGGTGTGTGTTACATTACATTCACTAGTAGGAGTGACAAAAACATCACGGGGTGGTGCGCATTGTATGGGTGTGTGTTACATTACATTCACTAGTAGGAGTGAGAAACACATCACGGGGTGGTGCGCATTGTATGGGTGTGTGTTACATTACATTCACTAGTAGACGTGAGAAAAACATCACGGGGTGGTGCGCATTGTATGGGTGTGTGTTACATTAGATTCACTAGTAGGAGTGAGAAAAACATCACGGGGTGGTGCGCATTGTATGGGTGTGTGTTACATTACATTCACTACTAGGAGTGAGAAAAACATCACGGGGTGGTGCGCATTGTATGGGTGTGTGTTACATTACATTCACTAGTAGGAGTGAGAAAAACATCACGGGGTGGTGCACATTGTATGGGTGTGTGTTACATTAGATTCACAAGTAGGAGTGAGAAACACATCACGGGGTGGTGCGCATTGTATGGGTGTGTGTTACATTACATTCACTAGTAGGAGTGAGAAAAACATCACGGTGTTTCTGCACATTGTATGGGTGTGTGTTACATTACTTTCACTAGTAGGAGTGAGAAAAACATCACGGGGTGGTGTGCATTGTATGGGTGTGTGTTACATTAGATTCACAAGTAGGAGTGAGAAAAACATCACGGCGTGGTGCGCATTGTATGGGTGTGTGTTACATTTCATTCACTAGTAGGAGTGAGAAAAACATCACGGGGTGGTGCGCAATGTATGGGTGTTTGTTACATTACATTCACTAGTAGGAGTGAGAAAAACATCACGGAGTGGTGCGCATTGTATGGGGGTGTGTTACATTACATTCACTAGTAGGAGTGAGAAAAACATCACGTGGTGGTGCGCATTGGATGGGTGTGTGTTACATTACTTTCACTAGTAAGAGTGAGAAAAACATCACGGGGTGGTGTGCATTGTATGGGTGTGTGTTACATTAGATTCACAAGTAGGAGTGAGAAAAACATCACGGCGTGGTGCGCATTGTATGGGTGTGTGTTACATTTCATTCACTAGTAGGAGTGAGAAAAACATCACGGGGTGGTGCGCAATGTATGGGTGTTTGTTACATTACATTCACTAGTAGGAGTGAGAAAAACATCACGGAGTGGTGCGCATTGTATGGGTGTGTGTTACATTACATTCACTAGTAGGAGTGAGAAAAACATCACGTGGTGGTGCGCATTGGATGGGTGTGTGTTACATTACTTTCACTAATAGGAGTGTGAAAAACATCACGGGGTGGTGCGCATTGTATGGGTGTGTGTTACATTACATTCACTAGTAGGAGGGAGAAAAACATCACGGGGTGGTGCGCATTGTATGGGTGTGTGTTACATTACATTCACTAGTAGGAGTGAGAAAAACATCATGGGGTGGTGCGCATTGTATGGGTGTGTGTTACGTTACATTCACTAGTAGGAGTGAGAAAAACATCACGGGGTGGTGCGCATTGTATGGGTGTGTGTTACGTTACATTCACTAGTAGGAGTGAGAAAAACACCACGGGTGGTGCGCATTGTATGGATGTCTGTTACATTACATTCACTAGTAGGAGTGAGAAAAACATCACGGTGTGGTGCGCATTGTATGGGTGTGTGTTACATTACATTCACTAGTAGGAGTGAGAAATCATCACGGGGTGGTGCGCATTATATGGGTGTGTGTTACATTACATTCACTAGTAGGAGTGAGAAAAACATCACGGGGTGGTGCGCATTGTATGGGTGTGTGTTACATTACATTCACTAGTAGAAGGGGGAAAAACATCACGGGGTGGTGTGAATCGGAGGGTCTGAATTAGGATAGGCAGTGAGTGGCAATGTAGCATGGAGAAAAGCACTGCGGGTTGGTCAGCATGGGGAGGTCAGGGAACATGCAGTGGCAATGTAGGATAGGTTTCTGAAAAACATCGCGGGGTGGTGCGCATTGTATGGGTGTGTGTTACATTAGATTCACTAGTAGGAGTGAGAAAAACATCACGGGGTGGTGCGCATTGTATGGGTGTGTGTTACATTGCATTCACTACTAGGAGTGAGAAAAACATCACGGGGTGGTGCGCATTGTATGGGTGTGTGTTACATTACATTCACTAGTAGGAGTGAGAAAAACATCACGGTGTTTCTGCACATTGTATGGGTGTGTGTTACATTACTTTCACTAGTAGGAGTGACAAAAACATCAAGGGGTGGTGCGCATTGTATGGGTTTGTGTTACATTAGATTCACAAGTAGGAGTGAGAAAAACATCACGGGGTGATGCGCATTGTATCGGTGTGTGTTACATTACATTCACTAGTAGGAGTGAGAAAAACATCACGGGGTGGTGCGCATTGTATGGGTGTTTGTTACATTACATTCACTAGTAGGAGTGAGAAAAACATCACAGAGTGGTGCGCGTTGTATGGGCGTGTGTTACATTACTTTCACTAGTAGGAGTGAGAAAAACATCATAGGGTGGTGCGCATTGTATGGGTGTGTGTTACATTACATTCACTAGTAGGAGTGAGAAAAACATCACGGGGTGGTGCACATTGTATGGGTGTGTGTTACATTAGATTCACTAGTAGGAGTGAGAAAAACATCACGGGGTGGTGCGCATTTTATGGGTGTGTGTTACATTACATTCACTAGTAGGAGTGAGAAAAACATCACGGGGTGGTGCGCATTGTATGGGTGTGTGTTACATTACATTCACTAGTAGGAGTGAGAAAAACATAACGGGGTGGTGCGCATTGTATGCGTGTGTGTTACATTACTTTCACTAGTAAGAGTGAGAAAAACATCACGGGGTGGTGCGCATTGTATGGGTGTGTGTTACATTACATTCACTAGTAGGATTGAGAAAAACATCACGGGGTGGTGCGCATTGTATGGGTGTGTGTTACATTAGATTCACTAGTAGGAATGAGAAAAACATCACGGGGTGGTGCGCATTGTATGGGTGTGTGTTACATTACATTCACTAGTAGGAGTGAGAAAAACATCACGGGGTGGTGCGCATTGTATGGGTGTGTGTTACATTACATTCACTAGTAGGAGTGTGAAAAACATCACGGGGTGGTGCGCATTGTATGGGTGTGTGTTACATTACATTCACTAGTAGGAGTGAGAAAAACATCACGGGGTGGTGCGCATTGTATGGGTGTGTGTTACATTACATTCACTAGTAGGAGTGAGAAAAACATCATGGGGTGGTGCGCATTGTATGGGTGTGTGTTACATTACATTCACTAGTAGGAGTGAGAAAAACATCACGGGGTGGTGCGCATTGTATGGGTGTGTGTTACGTTACATTCACTAGTAGGAGTGAGAAAAACATCACGGGTTGGTGCGCATTGTATGGATGTGTGTTACATTACATTCACTAGTAGGAGTGAGAAAAACATCACGGGGTGGTGCGCATTGTATGGGTGTGTGTTACATTACATTCACTAGTAGGAGTGAGAAATCATCACGGGGTGGTGCGCATTGTATGGGTGTGTGTTACATTACATTCACTAGTAGGAGTGAGAAAAACATCACGGGGTGGTGGGCATTGTATGGGTGTGTGTTACATTACATTCACTAGTAGAAGTGAGAAAAACATCACGGGGTGGTGTGAATCGGAGGGTCTGAATTAGGATAGGCAGTGAGTGGCAATGTAGCATGGAGAAAAGCACCGCGGGGTGGTCAGCATGGGGAGGTCAGGGAACATGCAGTGGCAATGTAGGATAGGTTTCTGAAAAACATCGCGGGGTGGTGCGCATTGTATCGGTGAGTGTTACATTAGATTCACTAGTAGGAGTGAGAAAAACATCACGGGGTGGTGCGCATTGTATGGGTGTGTGTTACATTACATTCACTAATAGGAGTGAGAAAAACATCACGGGGTGGTGCGCAATGTATGGGTGTGTGTTACATTACATTCACTAGTAGGAGTGAGAAAAACATCACGAGGTGGTGCGCATTGTATGGGTGTGTGTTACATTAGATTCACTAGTAGGAGTGAGAAAAACATCACGGGGTGGTGCGCATTGTATGGGTGTGTGTTACATTACATTCACTAGTAGGAGTGAGAAAAACATCACGGTGTGGTGCGCATTGTATGGGTGTGTGTTACATTACATTCACTAGTAGGAGTGAGAAAACATCACGGGGTGGTGTGCATTGTATGCGTGTGTGTTACATTACTTTCACTAGTAAGAGTGAGAAAAACATCACGGGGTGGTGCGCATTGTATGGGTGTGTGTTACATTACATTCACTAGTAGGAGTGAGAAAAGAATCACGGGGTGGTGCGCATTGTATGGGTGTGTGTTACATTACATTCACTAGTAGCAGTGAGAAAAACATCACGGGGTGGTGCGCATTGTATGGGTGTGTGTTACATTACATTCACTAGTAGCAGTGAGAAAAACATCACGGTGTGGTGCGCATTGTATGGGTGTGTGTTACATTACATTCACTAGTAGGAGTGAGAAAAACATCACGGGGTGGTGCGCATTGTATGGGTGTGTGTTACATTACATTCATTAGTAGGAGTGAGAAAAACATCACGGGGTGGTGCGCATTGTATGGGTGTGTGTTACATTACATTCACTAGTAGGAGTGAGAAATCATCACGGGGTGGTGCGCATTGTATGGGTGTGTGTTACATTACATTCACTAGTAGGAGTGAGAAAAACATCACGGGGTGGTGTGCATTATATGGGTGTGTGTTACATTACATTCACTACAAGAAGTGAGAAAAACATCACGGGGTGGTGTGAATCGGAGGGTCTGAATTAGGATAGGCAGTGAGTGGCAATGTAGCATGGAGAAAAGCACCGCGGGGTGGTCAGCATGGGGAGGTCAGGGAACATGCAGTGGCAATGTAGGATAGGTTTCTGAAAATCATCGCGGGGTGGTGCGCATTGTATGGCTGTGTGTTACATTAGTTTCACTACTAGGAGTGAGAAAAACATCACGGGGTGGTGCGCATTGTATGGGTGTGTGTTACATTACATTCACTAATAGGAGTGAGAAAAACAACACGGGTTGGTGCGCATTGTATGGGTGTGTGTTACATTACATTCACTAGTAGGAGTGAGAAAAACATCACGGTGTGGTGCGCATTGTATGGGTGTGTGTTACATTACATTCACTAGTAGGAGTGAGAAAAACATCACGGGGTGGTGCGCATTGTATGCGTGTGTGTTACATTACTTTCACTAGTAAGAGTGAGAAAAACATCACGGGGTGGTGCGCATTGTATGGGTGTGTGTTACATTACATTCACTAGTAGGAGTGAGAAAAAAATCACGGGGTGGTGCGCATTGTATGGGTGTGTGTTACATTAGATTCACTAGTAGGATTGAGAAAAACATCACGGGGTGGTGCGCATTGTATGGGTGTGTGTTACATTACATTCACTAGTAGGAGTGAGAAAAACATCACGGGGTGGTGCGCATTGTATGGGTGTGTGTTACATTACATTCACTAGTAGGAGTGAGAAAAACATCACGGGGTGGTGCACATTGTATGGGTGTGTGTTACATTACATTCACTAGTAGGAGTGAGAAAAACATCACGGGGTGGTGCGCATTGTATGGGTGTGTGTTACATTACATTCACTAGTAGGAGTGAGAAAAACATCATGGGGTGGTGCGCATTGTATGGGTGTGTGTTACATTACATTCACTAGTAGGAGTGAGAAAAACATCACGGGGTGGTGCGCATTGTATGGGTGTGTGTTACGTTACATTCACTAGTAGGAGTGAGAAAAACATCACGGGGTGGTGCGCATTGTATGGATGTCTGTTACATTACATTCACGAGTAGGAGTGAGAAAAACATCACGGGGTGGTGCGCATTGTATGGGTGTGTGTTACATTACATTCACTAGTAGGAGTGAGAAATCATCACGGGGTGGTGCGCATTGTATGGGTATGCGTTACATTACATTCACTAGTAGGAGTGAGAAAAACATCACGGGGTGGTGCGCATTGTATGGGTGTGTGTTACATTACATTCACTAGTAGAAGGGAGAAAAACATCACGGGGTGGTGTGAATCGGAGGGTCTGAATTAGGATAGGCAGTGAGTGGCAATGTAGCATGGAGAAAAGCACTGCGGGGTGGTCAGCATGGGGAGGTCAGGGAACATGCAGTGGCAATGTAGGATAGGTTTCTGAAAAACATCGCGGGGTGGTGCGCATTGTATGGGTGTGTGTTACATTAGATTCACTAGTAGGAGTGAGAAAAACATCACGGGGTGGTGCGCATTGTATGGGTGTGTGTTACATTGCATTCACTACTAGGAGTGAGAAAAACATCACGGGGTGGTGCGCATTGTATGGGTGTGTGTTACATTACATTCACTACTAGGAGTGAGAAAAACATCACGGGGTGGTGCGCATTGTATGGGTGTGTGTTACATTACATTCACTAGTAGGAGTGAGAAAAACATCACGGGGTGGTGTGCATTATATGGGTGTGTGTTACATTACATTCACTAGTAGAAGTGAGAAAAACATCACGGGGTGGTGTGAATCGGAGGGTCTGAATTAGGATAGGCAGTGAGTGGCAATGTAGCATGGAGAAAAGCACCGCGGGGTGGTCAGCATGGGGAGGACAGGGAACATGCAGTGGCAATGTAGGATAGGTTTCTGAAAATCATCGCGGGGTGGTGCGCATTGTATGGCTGTGTGTTACATTAGTTTCACTAGTAGGAGTGAGAAAAACATCACGGGGTGGTGCGCATTGTATGGGTGTGTGTTACATTACATTCACTAATAGGAGTGAGAAAAACAACACGGGTTCGTGCGCATTGTATGGGTGTGTGTTACATTACATTCACTAGTAGGAGTGAGAAAAACATCACGGTGTGGTGCGCATTGTATGGGTGTGTGTTACATTACATTCACTAGTAGGAGTGAGAAAAACATCACGGGGTGGTGCGCATTGTATGCGTGTGTGTTACATTACTTTCACTAGTAAGAGTGAGAAAAACATCACGGGGTGGTGCGCATTGTATGGGTGTGTGTTACATTACATTCACTAGTAGGAGTGAGAAAAAAATCACGGGGTGGTGCGCATTGTATGGGTGTGTGTTACATTACATTCACTAGTAGGAGTGTGAAAAACATCACGGGGTGGTGCACATTGTATGGGTGTGTGTTACATTACATTCACTAGTAGGAGTGAGAAAAACATCACGGGGTGGTGCGCATTGTATGGGTGTGTGTTACATTACATTCACTAGTAGGAGTGAGAAAAACATCATGGGGTGGTGCGCATTGTATGGGTGTGTGTTACATTACATTCACTAGTAGGAGTGAGAAAACATCACGGGGTGGTGTGCATTGTATGCGTGTGTGTTACATTACTTTCACTAGTAAGAGTGAGAAAAACATCATGGGGTGGTGCGCATTGTATGGGTGTGTGTTACATTACATTCACTAGTAAGAGTGAGAAAAGAATCACGGGGTGGTGCGCATTGTATGGGTGTGTGTTACATTACATTCACTAGTAGCAGTGAGAAAAACATCACGGGGTGGTGCGCATTGTATGGGTGTGTGTTACATTACATTCACTAGTAGCAGTGAGAAAAACATCACGGTGTGGTGCGCATTGTATGGGTGTGTGTTACATTACATTCACTAGTAGGAGTGAGAAAAACATCACGGGGTGGTGCGCATTGTATGGGTGTGTGTTACATTACATTCACTAGTAGGAGTGAGAAAAACATCACGGGGTGGTGCGCATTGTATGGGTGTGTGTTACATTAGATTCACTAGTAGGAGTGAGAAATCATCACGGGGTGGTGCGCATTGTATGGGTGTGTGTTACATTACATTCACTAGTAGGAGTGAGAAAAACATCACGGGGTGGTGTGCATTATATGGGTGTGTGTTACATTACATTCACTAGTAGAAGTGAGAAAAACATCACGGGGTGGTGTGAATCGGAGGGTCTGAATTAGGATAGGCAGTGAGTGGCAATGTAGCATGGAGAAAAGCACCGCGGGGTGGTCAGCATGGGGAGGTCAGGGAACATGCAGTGGCAATGTAGGATAGGTTTCTGAAAATCATCGCGGGGTGGTGCGCATTGTATGGCTGTGTGTTACATTAGTTTCACTAGTAGGAGTGAGAAAAACATCACGGGGTGGTGCGCATTGTATGGGTGTGTGTTACATTACATTCACTAATAGGAGTGAGAAAAACAACACGGGTTGGTGCGCATTGTATGGGTGTGTGTTACATTACATTCACTAGTAGGAGTGAGAAAAACATCACGGTGTGGTGCGCATTGTATGGGTGTGTGTTACATTACATTCACTAGTAGGAGTGAGAAAAACATCACGGGGTGGTGCGCATTGTATGCGTGTGTGTTACATTACTTTCACTAGTAAGAGTGAGAAAAACATCACGGGGTGGTGCGCATTGTATGGGTGTGTGTTACATTACATTCACTAGTAGGAGTGAGAAAAAAATAACGGGGTGGTGCGCATTGTATGGGTGTGTGTTACATTAGATTCACTAGTAGGAGTGAGAAAAACATCACGGGGTGGTGCGCATTGTATGGGTGTGTGTTACATTACATTCACTAGTAGGAGTGAGAAAAACATCATGGGGTGGTGCGCATTGTATGGGTGTGTGTTACATTACATTCACTAGTAGGAGTGAGAAAACATCACGGGGTGGTGTGCATTGTATGCGTGTGTGTTACATTACTTTCACTAGTAAGAGTGAGAAAAACATCACGGGGTGGTGCGCATTGTATGGGTGTGTGTTACATTACTTTCACTAGTAGGAGGGAGAAAAGAATCACGGGGTGGTGCGCATTGTATGGGTGTGTGTTACATTACATTCACTAGTAGCAGTGAGAAAAACATCACGGGGTGGTGCGCATTGTATGGGTGTGTGTTACATTACATTCACTAGTAGCAGTGAGAAAAACATCACGGTGTGGTGCGCATTGTATGGGTGTGTGTTACATTAGATTCACTAGTAGGAGTGAGAAAAACATCACGGGGTGGTGCGCAATTTATGGGTGTGTGTTACATTACATTCACTAGTAGGAGTGAGAAAAACATCACGGGGTGGTGCGCATTGTATGGGTGTGTGTTACATTACGTTCACTAGTAGGAGTGAGAAATCATCACGGGGTGGTGCGCATTGTATGGGTGTGTGTTACATTACATTCACTAGTAGGAGTGAGAAAAACATCACGGGGTGGTGTGCATTATATGGGTGTGTGTTACTTTACATTCACTAGTAGAAGTGAGAAAAACATCACGGCGTGGTGTGAATCGGAGGGTCTGAATAAGGATAGGCAGTGAGTGGCAATGTAGCATGGAGAAAAGCACCGCGGGGTGGTCAGCATGGGGAGGTCAGGGAACATGCAGTGGCAATGTAGGATAGGTTTCTGAAAATCATCGCGGGGTGGTGCGCATTGTATGGCTGTGTGTTACATTAGTTTCACTAGTAGGAGTGAGAAAAACATCACGGGGTGGTGCGCATTGTATGGGTGTGTGTTACATTACATTCACTAATAGGAGTGAGAAAAACATCATGGGGTGGTGCGCATTGTATGGGTGTGTGTTACGTTACATTCACTAGTAGGAGTGAGAAAAACATCACGGGGTGGTGCGCATTGTATGGATGTCTGTTACATTACATTCACTAGTAGGAGTGAGAAAAACATCACGGGGTGGTGCGCATTGTATGGGTGTGTGTTACATTACATTCACTAGTAGGAGTGAGAAATCATCACGGGGTGGTGCACATTGTATGGGTGTTTGTTACATTACATTCACTAGTAGGAGTGAGAAAAACATCACGGGGTGGTGCGCATTGTATGGGTGTGTGTTACATTACATTCACTAGTAGAAGGGAGAAAAACATCACGGGGTGGTGTGAATCGGAGGGTCTGAATTAGGATAGGCAGTGAGTGGCAATGTAGCATGGAGAAAAGCACCGCAGGGTGGTCAGCATGGGGAGGTCAGGGAACATGCAGTGGCAATGTAGGATAGGTTTCTGAAAAACATCGCGGGGTGGTGCGCATTGTATGGGTGTGTGTTACATTAGATTCACTAGTAGGAGTGAGAAAATCATCACGGGGTGGTGCGCATTGTATGGGTGTGTGTTACATTGCATTCACTACTAGGAGTGAGAAAAACATCACGGGGTGGTGTGCATTGTATGGGTGTGTGTTACATTACATTCACTACTAGGAGTGAGAAAAACATCACGGGGTGGTGCGCATTGTATGGGTGTGTGTTACATTACATTCACTAGTAGGAGTGAGAAAAACATCACGGTGTTTCTGCACATTGTATGGGTGTGTGTTACATTACTTTCACTAGTAGGAGTGAGAAAAACATCACGGGGTGGTGCGCATTGTATGGGTGTGTGTTACATTAGATTCACAAGTAGGAGTGAGAAAAACATCACGGCGTGGTGCGCATTGTATGGGTGTGTGTTACATTACATTCACTAGTAGGAGTGAGAAAAATATCACGGGGTGGTGCGCATTGTATGGGTGTGTGTTACATTAGATTCACAAGTAGGAGTGAGAAAAACATCACGGCGTGGTGCGCATTGTATGGGTGTTTGTTACATTACATTCACTAGTAGGAGTGAGAAAAACATCACGGAGTGGTGCGCATTGTATGGGCGTGTGTTACATTACTTTCACTAGTAGGAGTGAGAAAAACATCACGGGGTGGTGCACATTGTATGGGTGTGTGTTACATTACATTCACTAGTAGGAGTGAGAAGAACATCACGGGGTGGTGCGCATTGTATGGGTGTGTGTTACATTACATTCACTAGTAGGAGTGAGAAAAACATCACGGGGTGGTGCGCATTGTATGGGTGTGTGTTACATTACATTCACTAGTAGGAGTGAGAAAAACATCACGGGGTGGTGCGCATTTTATGGGTGTGTGTTACATTACATTCACTAGTAGGAGTGAGAAAAACATCACGGGGTGGTGCGCATTGTATGCGTGTGTGTTACATTACATTCACTAGTAGGAGTGAGAAATACATCACGGGGTGGTGCGCATTGTATGGGTGTGTGTTACGTTACATTCACTAGTAGGAGTGAGAAAAACAACACGGGGTGGTGCGCATTGTATGGATGTCTGTTACATTACATTCACTAGTAGGAGTGAGAAAAACATCACGGGGTGGTGCGCATTGTATGGGTGTGTGTTACATTACATTCACTAGTAGGAGTGAGAAATCATCACGGGGTGGTGCGCATTGTATGGGTGTGTGTTACATTACATTCACTAGTAGAAGGGAGAAAAACATCACGGGGTGGTGTGAATCGGAGGGTCTGAATTAGGATAGGCAGTGAGTGGCAATGTAGCATGGAGAAAAGCACCGCGGGGTGGTCAGCATGGGGAGGTCAGGGAACATGCAGTGGCAATGTAGGATAGGTTTCTAAAAACATCGCGGGGTGGTGCGCATTGTATGGGTGTGTGTTACGTTAGATTCACTAGTAGGAGTGAGAAAATCATCACGGGGTGGTGCGCATTGTATGGGTGTGTGTTACATTGCATTCACTACTAGGAGTGAGAAAAACATCACGGGGTGGTGCGCATTGTATGGGTGTGTGTTACATTACATTCACTACTAGGAGTGAGAAAAACATCACGGGGTGGTGCGCATTGTATGGGTGTGTGTTACATTACATTCACTAGTAGGAGTGAGAAAAACATCACGGTGTTTCTGCACATTGTATGGGTGTGTGTTACATTACTTTCACTAGTAGGAGTGAGAAAAACATCACGGGGTGGTGCGCATTGTATGGGTGTTTGTTACATTACATTCACTAGTAGGAGTGAGAAAAACATCACGGAGTGGTGCGCATTGTATGGGCGTGTGTTACATTACTTTCACTAGTAGGAGTGAGAAAAACATCACGGGGTGGTGCGCATTGTATGGGTGTGTGTTACATTACATTCACTAGTAGGAGTGAGAAGAACATCACGGGGTGGTGCGCATTGTATGGGTGTGTGTTACATTACATTCACTAGTAGGAGTGAGAAAAACATCACGGGGTGGTGCGCATTGTATGGGTGTGTGTTACATTACATTCACTAGTAGGAGTGAGAAAAACATCACGGGGTGGTGCGCATTGTATGGGTGTGTGTTACATTACATTCACTAGTAGGAGTGAGAAAAACATCACGGGGTGGTGCGCATTGTATGCGTGTGTGTTACATTACATTCACTAGTAGGAGTGAGAAAAACATCACGGGGTGGTGCGCATTGTATGGGTGTGTGTTACATTAGATTCACTAGTAGGAGTGAGAAAAACATCACGGGGTGGTGCGCATTTTATGGGTGTGTGTTACATTACATTCACTAGTAGGAGTGTGAAAAACATCACGGGGTGGTGCGCATTGTATGGGAGTGTGTTACATTACATTCACTAGTAGGAGTGAGAAAAACATCACGGGGTGGTGCGCATTGTATGGGTGTGTGTTACATTACATTCACTAGTAGGAGTGAGAAAAACATCATGGGGTGGTGCGCATTGTATGGGTGTGTGTTACATTACATTCACTAGTAGGAGTGAGAAAAACATCACGGCGTGGTGTGAATCGGAGGGTCTGAATTAGGATAGGCAGTGAGTGGCAATGTAGCATGGAGAAAAGCACTGCGGGGTGGTCAGCATGGGGAGGTCAGGGAACATGCAGTGGCAATGTAGGATAGGTTTCTGAAAAACATCGCGGGGTGGTGCGCATTGTATGGGTGTGTGTTACATTAGATTCACTAGTAGGAGTGAGAAAAACATCACGGGGTGGTGCGCATTGTATGGGTGTGTGTTACATTACATTCACTAATAGGAGTGAGAAAAACATCACGGGGTGGTGCGCATTGTATGGGTGTGTGTTACATTACATTCACTAGTAGGAGTGAGAAAAACATCACGGGGTGGTGCGCATTGTATGGGTCTGTGTTACATTAGATTCACTAGTAGGAGTGAGAAAAACATCACGGGGTGGTGCGCATTGTATGGGTGTGTGTAACATTACATTCACTAGTAGGAGTGAGAAAAATGTCACGGGGTGGTGCGCATTGTATGGGTGTGTGTTACATTACATTCACTAGTAGGAGTGAGAAAAACCTCACGGGGTGGTGCGCATTGTATGGGTGTGTGTTACATTACATTCACTAGTAGGAGTGAGAAAACATCACGGGGTGGTGTGCATTGTATGAGTGTGTGTTACATTACTTTCACTAGTAAGAGTGAGAAAAATATCACGGGGTGGTGCGCATTGTATGGGTGTGTGTTACATTACATTCACTAGTAGGAGTGAGAAAAGAATCACGGGGTGGTGCGCATTGTATGGGTGTGTGTTACATTACATTCACTAGTAGCAGTGAGAAAAACATCACAGGGGGGTGTGCATTGTATGGGTGTGTGTTACATTACATTCACTAGTAGCAGTGAGAAAAACATCACGGTGTGGTGCGCATTGTATGGGTGTGTGTTACATTAGATTCACTAGTAGGAGTGAGAAAAACATCACGGGGTGGTGCGCATTTTATGGGTGTGTGTTACATTACATTCACTAGTAGGAGTGAGAAAAACATCACGGGGTGGTGCGCATTGTATGGGTGTGTGTTACATTACATTCACTAGTAGGAGTGAGAAATCATCACGGGGTGGTGCGCATTGTATGGGTGTGTGTTATATTACATTCACTAGTAGGAGTGAGAAAAACATCACGGGGTGGTGTGCATTATATGGGTGTGTGTTACATTACATTCACTAGTAGAAGTGAGAAAAACATCACGGGGTGGTGTGAATCGGAGGGTCTGTATTAGGATAGGCAGTGAGTGGCAATGTAGCATGGAGAAAAGCACCGCGGGGTGGTCAGCATGGGGAGGTCAGGGAACATGCAGTGGCAATGTAGGATAGGTTTCTGAAAATCATCGCGGGGTGGTGCGCATTGTATGGCTGTGTGTTACATTAGTTTCACTAGTAGGAGTGAGAAAAACATCACGGGGTGGTGCGCATTGTATGGGTGTGTGTTACATTACATTCACTAATAGGAGTGAGAAAAACAACACGGGTTGGTGCGCATTGTATGGGTGTGTGTTACATTACATTCACTAGTAGGAGTGAGAAAAACATCACGGTGTGGTGCGCATTGTATGGGTGTGTGTTACATTACATTCACTAGTAGGAGTGAGAAAAATATCACGGGGTGCTGCGCATTGTAAGGGTGTGTGTTACATTACATTCACTAGTAGCAGTGAGAAAAACATCACGGGGTGGTGCGCATTGTATGGGTATGTGTTACATTACATTCACTAGTAGCAGTGAGAAAAACATCATGGCGTGGTGCGCATTGTATGGGTGTGTGTTACATTACATTTACTAGTAGCAGTGAGAAAAACATCACGGGGTGGTGCGCATTGTATGGGTGTGTGTTACATAACATTCACTAGTAGGAGTGAGAAAAACATCACGGGGTGGTGCGCATTGTATGGGTGTGTGTTACATTAGATTCACTAGTAGCAGTGAGAAAAACATCACGGGGTGGTGCGCACTGTATGGGTGTGTGTTACATTACATTCACTAGTAGGAGTGAGAAAAACATCACGGGGTGCTGCGCATTGTATGGCTGTGTGTTACATTAGATTCACTAGTAGGAGTGAGAAAAACATCACGGGGTGGTGCGCATTGTATGGCTGTGTGTTACATTACATTCACTAGTAGGAGTGAGAAAAACATCACGGGGTGGAGCGCATTGTATGGGTGTGTGTTACATTACATTCACTAGTAGGAGTGAGAAAAACATCACGGGGTGGTGCGCATTGTATGGGTGTGTGTTACATTACATTCACTAGTAGGAGTGAGAAAAACATCACGGGGTGGTGCGCATTGTACGCGTGTGTGTTACATTACTTTCACTAGTAAGAGTGAGAAAAACATCACAGGGTGGTGCGCATTGTATGGGTGTGTGTTACATTACATTCACTAGTAGGAGTGAGAAAAACATCACGGGGTGGTGCGCATTGTATGGGTGTTTGTGACATTAGATTCACTAGTAGGAGTGAGAAAAACATCACGGGGTGGTGCGCATTGTATGGGTGTGTGTTACATTACATTCACTAGTAGGCGTGAGAAAAACATCACGGGGTGGTGCGCATTGTATGGGTGTGTGTTACATTACATTCACTAGTAGGAGTGTGAAAAACATCACGGGGTGGTGCGCATTGTATGGGTGTGTGTTACATTACATTCACTAGTAGGAGTGAGAAAAACATCACGGGGTGGTGCGCATTGTATGGGTGTGTGTTACATTACATTCACTAGTAGGAGTGAGAAAAACATCATGGGGTGGTGCGCATTGTATGGGTGTGTGTTACATTACATTCACTAGTAGGAGTGAGAAAAACATCACGGCGTGGTGTGAATCGGAGGGTCTGAATTAGGATAGGCAGTGAGTGGCAATGTAGCATGGAGAAAAGCACTGCGGGGTGGTCAGCATGGGGAGGTCAGGGAACATGCAGTGGCAATGTAGGATAGGTTTCTGAAAAACATCGCGGGGTGGTGCGCATTGTATGGGTGTGTGTTACATTAGATTCACTAGTAGGAGTGAGAAAAACATCACGGGGTGGTGCGCATTGTATGGGTGTGTGTTACATTACATTCACTAATAGGAGTGAGAAAAACATCACGGGGTGGTGCGCATTGTATGGGTGTGTGTTACATTACATTCACTAGTAGGAGTGAGAAAAACATCACGGGGTGGTGCGCATTGTATGGGTCTGTGTTACATTAGATTCACTAGTAGGAGTGAGAAAAACATCACGGGGTGGTGCGCATTGTATGGGTGTGTGTAACATTACATTCACTAGTAGGAGTGAGAAAAATATCACGGGGTGGTGCGCATTGTATGGGTGTGTGTTACATTACATTCACTAGTAGGAGTGAGAAAAACCTCACGGGGTGGTGCGCATTGTATGGGTGTGTGTTACATTACATTCACTAGTAGGAGTGAGAAAACATCACGGGGTGGTGTGCATTGTATGAGTGTGTGTTACATTACTTTCACTAGTAAGAGTGAGAAAAATATCACGGGGTGGTGCGCATTGTATGGGTGTGTGTTACATTACATTCACTAGTAGGAGTGAGAAAAGAATCACGGGGTGGTGCGCATTGTATGGGTGTGTGTTACATTACATTCACTAGTAGCAGTGAGAAAAACATCACAGGGGGGTGTGCATTGTATGGGTGTGTGTTACATTACATTCACTAGTAGCAGTGAGAAAAACATCACGGTGTGGTGCGCATTGTATGGGTGTGTGTTACATTAGATTCACTAGTAGGAGTGAGAAAAACATCACGGGGTGGTGCGCATTTTATGGGTGTGTGTTACATTACATTCACTAGTAGGAGTGAGAAAAACATCACGGGGTGGTGCGCATTGTATGGGTGTGTGTTACATTACATTCACTAGTAGGAGTGAGAAATCATCACGGGGTGGTGCGCATTGTATGGGTGTGTGTTATATTACATTCACTAGTAGGAGTGAGAAAAACATCACGGGGTGGTGTGCATTATATGGGTGTGTGTTACATTACATTCACTAGTAGAAGTGAGAAAAACATCACGGGGTGGTGTGAATCGGAGGGTCTGTATTAGGATAGGCAGTGAGTGGCAATGTAGCATGGAGAAAAGCACCGCGGGGTGGTCAGCATGGGGAGGTCAGGGAACATGCAGTGGCAATGTAGGATAGGTTTCTGAAAATCATCGCGGGGTGGTGCGCATTGTATGGCTGTGTGTTACATTAGTTTCACTAGTAGGAGTGAGAAAAACATCACGGGGTGGTGCGCATTGTATGGGTGTGTGTTACATTACATTCACTAATAGGAGTGAGAAAAACAACACGGGTTGGTGCGCATTGTATGGGTGTGTGTTACATTACATTCACTAGTAGGAGTGAGAAAAACATCACGGTGTGGTGCGCATTGTATGGGTGTGTGTTACATTACATTCACTAGTAGGAGTGAGAAAAATATCACGGGGTGCTGCGCATTGTAAGGGTGTGTGTTACATTACATTCACTAGTAGCAGTGAGAAAAACATCACGGGGTGGTGCGCATTGTATGGGTATGTGTTACATTACATTCACTAGTAGCAGTGAGAAAAACATCATGGCGTGGTGCGCATTGTATGGGTGTGTGTTACATTACATTTACTAGTAGCAGTGAGAAAAACATCACGGGGTGGTGCGCATTGTATGGGTGTGTGTTACATAACATTCACTAGTAGGAGTGAGAAAAACATCACGGGGTGGTGCGCATTGTATGGGTGTGTGTTACATTAGATTCACTAGTAGCAGTGAGAAAAACATCACGGGGTGGTGCGCACTGTATGGGTGTGTGTTACATTACATTCACTAGTAGGAGTGAGAAAAACATCACGGGGTGCTGCGCATTGTATGGCTGTGTGTTACATTAGATTCACTAGTAGGAGTGAGAAAAACATCACGGGGTGGTGCGCATTGTATGGCTGTGTGTTACATTACATTCACTAGTAGGAGTGAGAAAAACATCACGGGGTGGAGCGCATTGTATGGGTGTGTGTTACATTACATTCACTAGTAGGAGTGAGAAAAACATCACGGGGTGGTGCGCATTGTATGGGTGTGTGTTACATTACATTCACTAGTAGGAGTGAGAAAAACATCACGGGGTGGTGCGCATTGTACGCGTGTGTGTTACATTACTTTCACTAGTAAGAGTGAGAAAAACATCACAGGGTGGTGCGCATTGTATGGGTGTGTGTTACATTACATTCACTAGTAGGAGTGAGAAAAACATCACGGGGTGGTGCGCATTGTATGGGTGTTTGTTACATTAGATTCACTAGTAGGAGTGAGAAAAACATCACGGGGTGGTGCGCATTGTATGGGTGTGTGTTACATTACATTCACTAGTAGGCGTGAGAAAAACATCACGGGGTGGTGCGCATTGTATGGGTGTGTGTTACATTACATTCACTAGTAGGAGTGTGAAAAACATCACGGGGTGGTGCGCATTGTATGGGTGTGTGTTACATTACATTCACTAGTAGGAGTGAGAAAAACATCACGGGGTGGTGCGCATTGTATGGGTGTGTGTTACATTACATTCACTAGTAGGAGTGAGAAAAACATCACGGGGTGGTGCGCATTGTATGGGTCTGTGTTACATTAGATTCACTAGTAGGAGTGAGAAAAACATCACGGGGTGGTGCGCATTGTATGGGTGTGTGTAACATTACATTCACTAGTAGGAGTGAGAAAAATATCACGGGGTGGTGCGCATTGTATGGGTGTGTGTTACATTACATTCACTAGTAGGAGTGAGAAAAACCTCACGGGGTGGTGCGCATTGTATGGGTGTGTGTTACATTACATTCACTAGTAGGAGTGAGAAAACATCACGGGGTGGTGTGCATTGTATGAGTGTGTGTTACATTACTTTCACTAGTAAGAGTGAGAAAAACATCACGGGGTGGTGCGCATTGTATGGGTGTGTGTTACATTACATTCACTAGTAGGAGTGAGAAAAGAATCACGGGGTGGTGCGCATTGTATGGGTGTGTGTTACATTACATTCACTAGTAGCAGTGAGAAAAACATCACAGGGGGGTGTGCATTGTATGGGTGTGTGTTACATTACATTCACTAGTAGCAGTGAGAAAAACATCACGGTGTGGTGCGCATTGTATGGGTGTGTGTTACATTAGATTCACTAGTAGGAGTGAGAAAAACATCACGGGGTGGTGCGCATTTTATGGGTGTGTGTTACATTACATTCACTAGTAGGAGTGAGAAAAACATCACGGGGTGGTGCGCATTGTATGGGTGTGTGTTACATTACATTCACTAGTAGGAGTGAGAAATCATCACGGGGTGGTGCGCATTGTATGGGTGTGTGTTATATTACATTCACTAGTAGGAGTGAGAAAAACATCACGGGGTGGTGTGCATTATATGGGTGTGTGTTACATTACATTCACTAGTAGAAGTGAGAAAAACATCACGGGGTGGTGTGAATCGGAGGGTCTGTATTAGGATAGGCAGTGAGTGGCAATGTAGCATGGAGAAAAGCACCGCGGGGTGGTCAGCATGGGGAGGTCAGGGAACATGCAGTGGCAATGTAGGATAGGTTTCTGAAAATCATCGCGGGGTGGTGCGCATTGTATGGCTGTGTGTTACATTAGTTTCACTAGTAGGAGTGAGAAAAACATCACGGGGTGGTGCGCATTGTATGGGTGTGTGTTACATTACATTCACTAGTAGGAGTGAGAAAAACATCACGGTGTGGTGCGCATTGTATGGGTGTGTGTTACATTACATTCACTAGTAGGAGTGAGAAAAATATCACGGGGTGCTGCGCATTGTAAGGGTGTGTGTTACATTACATTCACTAGTAGCAGTGAGAAAAACATCACGGGGTGGTGCGCATTGTATGGGTATGTGTTACATTACATTCACTAGTAGCAGTGAGAAAAACATCATGGCGTGGTGCGCATTGTATGGGTGTGTGTTACATTACATTTACTAGTAGCAGTGAGAAAAACATCACGGGGTGGTGCGCATTGTATGGGTGTGTGTTACATAACATTCACTAGTAGGAGTGAGAAAAACATCACGGGGTGGTGCACATTGTATGGGTGTGTGTTACATTAGATTCACTAGTAGCAGTGAGAAAAACATCACGGGGTGGTGCGCACTGTATGGGTGTGTGTTACATTACATTCACTAGTAGGAGTGAGAAAAACATCACGGGGTGCTGCGCATTGTATGGCTGTGTGTTACATTAGATTCACTAGTAGGAGTGAGAAAAACATCACGGGGTGGTGCGCATTGTATGGCTGTGTGTTACATTACATTCACTAGTAGGAGTGAGAAAAACATCACGGGGTGGAGCGCATTGTATGGGTGTGTGTTACATTACATTCACTAGTAGGAGTGAGAAAAACATCACGGGGTGGTGCGCATTGTATGGGTGTGTGTTACATTACATTCACTAGTAGGAGTGAGAAAAACATCACGGGGTGGTGCGCATTGTACGCGTGTGTGTTACATTACTTTCACTAGTAAGAGTGAGAAAAACATCACAGGGTGGTGCGCATTGTATGGGTGTGTGTTACATTACATTCACTAGTAGGAGTGAGAAAAACATCACGGGGTGGTGCGCATTGTATGGGTGTGTGTTACATTAGATTCACTAGTAGGAGTGAGAAAAACATCACGGGGTGGTGCGCATTGTATGGGTGTGTGTTACATTACATTCACTAGTAGGAGTGAGAAAAACATCACGGGGTGGTGCGCATTGTATGGGTGTGTGTTACATTACATTCACTAGTAGGAGTGTGAAAAACATCACGGGGTGGTGCGCATTGTATGGGTGTGTGTTACATTACATTCACTAGTAGGAGTGAGAAAAACATCACGTGGTGGTGCGCATTGTATGGGTGTGTGTTACATTACATTCACTAGTAGGAGTGAGAAATCATCACGGGGTGGTGCGCATTGTATGGGTGTGTGTTACATTACATTCACTAGTAGGAGTGAGAAAAACATCACGGGGTGGTGCGCATTGTATGGGTGTGTGTTACATTACATTCACTAGTAGGAGTGAGAAAAACATCACGGGGTGGTGCGCATTGTATGGGTGTGTGTTACATTACATTCACTAGTAGGAGTGAGAAAAACATCACGGGGTGGTGCGCATTGTATGGGTGTGTGTTACATTAGAATCAATAGTAGGAGTGAGAAAAACATCACGTGGTGGTGCGCATTGTATGGGTGTGTGTTACATTACATTCACTAGTAGGAGTGAGAAATCATCACGGGGTGGTGCGCATTGTATGGGTGTGTGTTACATTACATTCACTAGTAGGAGTGAGAAAAACATCACGGAGTGGTGCGCATTGTATGGGCGTGTGTTACATTACTTTCACTAGTAGGAGTGAGAAAAACATCACGGGGTGGTGCGCATTGTATGGGTGTGTGTTACATTACATTCACTAGTAGGAGTGAGAAGAACATCACGGGGTGGTGCGCATTGTATGGGTGTGTGTTACATTACATTCACTAGTAGGAGTGAGAAAAACATCACGGGGTGGTGCGCATTGTATGGGTGTGTGTTACATTACATTCACTAGTAGGAGTGAGAAAAACATCACGGGGTGGTGCGCATTGTATGGGTGTGTGTTACATTACATTCACTAGTAGGAGTGAGAAAAACATCACGGGGTGGTGCGCATTGTATGCGTGTGTGTTACATTACATTCACTAGTAGGAGTGAGAAAAACATCACGGGGTGGTGCGCATTGTATGGGTGTGTGTTACATTAGATTCACTAGTAGGAGTGAGAAAAACATCACGGGGTGGTGCGCATTGTATGGGTGTGTGTTACATTACATTCACTAGTAGGAGTGAGAAAAACATCAC
Source organism: Cavia porcellus (assembly GCF_034190915.1). Classification (NCBI taxonomy): domain Eukaryota; kingdom Metazoa; phylum Chordata; class Mammalia; order Rodentia; family Caviidae; genus Cavia; species Cavia porcellus. Next base: position 821,142 of record NW_026947596.1, on the reverse strand, counting down.
GGGGTGGTGCGCATTTTATGGGTGTGTGTTACATTACATTCACTAGTAGGAGTGTGAAAAACATCACGGGGTGGTGCGCATTGTATGGGTGTGTGTTACATTACATTCACTAGTAGGAGTGAGAAAAACATCACGGGGTGGTGCGCATTGTATGGGTGTGTGTTACATTACATTCACTAGTAGGAGTGAGAAAAACATCATGGGGTGGTGCGCATTGTATGGGTGTGTGTTACATTACATTCACTAGTAGGAGTGAGAAAAACATCACGGGGTGGTGTGAATCGGAGGGTCTGAATTAGGATAGGCAGTGAGTGTCAATGTAGCATGGAGAAAAGCACTGCGGGGTGGTCAGCATGGGGAGGTCAGGGAACATGCAGTGGCAATGTAGGATAGGTTTCTGAAAAACATCGCGGGGTGGTGCGCATTGTATGGGTGTGTGTTACATTAGATTCACTAGTAGGAGTGAGAAAAACATCACGGGGTGGTGCGCATTGTATGGGTGTGTGTTACATTACATTCACTAATAGGAGTGAGAAAAACATCACGGGGTGGTGCGCATTGTATGGGTGTGTGTTACATTACATTCACTAGTAGGAGTGAGAAAAACATCACGGGGTGGTGCGCATTGTATGGGTGTGTGTTATATTAGATTCACTAGTAGGAGTGAGAAAAACATCACGGGGTGGTGCGCATTGTATGGGTGTGTGTTACATTACATTCACTAGTAGGAGTGAGAAAAATATCACGGGGTGGTGCGCATTGTATGGGTGTGTGTTACATTACATTCACTAGTAGGAGTGAGAAAAACCTCACGGGGTGGTGCGCATTGTATGGGTGTGTGTTACATTACATTCACTAGTAGGAGTGAGAAAACATCACGGGGTGGTGTGCATTGTATGAGTGTGTGTTACATTACTTTCACTAGTAAGAGTGAGAAAAACATCACGGGGTGGTGCGCATTGTATGGGTGTGTGTTACATTACATTCACTAGTAGGAGTGAGAAAAGAATCACGGGGTGGTGCGCATTGTATGGGTGTGTGTTACATTACATTCACTAGTAGCAGTGAGAAAAACATCACGGGGGGGTGTGCATTGTATGGGTGTGTGTTACATTACATTCACTAGTAGCAGTGAGAAAAACATCACGGTGTGGTGCGCATTGTATGGGTGTGTGTTACATTAGATTCACTAGTAGGAGTGAGAAAAACATCACGGGGTGGTGCGCATTTTATGGGTGTGTGTTACATTACATTCACTAGTAGGAGTGAGAAAAACATCACGGGGTGGTGCGCATTGTATGGGTGTGTGTTACATTACATTCACTAGTAGGAGTGAGAAATCATCACGGGGTGGTGCGCATTGTATGGGTGTGTGTTATATTACATTCACTAGTAGAAGTGAGAAAAACATCACGGGGTGGTGTGAATCGGAGGGTCTGTATTAGGATAGGCAGTGAGTGGCAATGTAGCATGGAGAAAAGCACCGCGGGGTGGTCAGCATGGGGAGGTCAGGGAACATGCAGTGGCAATGTAGGATAGGTTTCTGAAAATCATCGCGGGGTGGTGCGCATTGTATGGCTGTGTGTTACATTAGTTTCACTAGTAGGAGTGAGAAAAACATCACGGGGTGGTGCGCATTGTATGGGTGTGTGTTACATTACATTCACTAATAGGAGTGAGAAAAACAACACGGGTTGGTGCGCATTGTATGGGTGTGTGTTACATTACATTCACTAGTAGGAGTGAGAAAAACATCACGGTGTGGTGCGCATTGTATGGGTGTGTGTTACATTACATTCACTAGTAGGAGTGAGAAAAATATCACGGGGTGCTGCGCATTGTAAGGGTGTGTGTTACATTACATTCACTAGTAGCAGTGAGAAAAACATCACGGGGTGGTGCGCATTGTATGGGTATGTGTTACATTACATTCACTAGTAGCAGTGAGAAAAACATCATGGCGTGGTGCGCATTGTATGGGTGTGTGTTACATTACATTTACTAGTAGCAGTGAGAAAAACATCACGGGGTGGTGCGCATTGTATGGGTGTGTGTTACATAACATTCACTAGTAGGAGTGAGAAAAACATCACGGGGTCGTGCGCATTGTATGGGTGTGTGTTACATTAGATTCACTAGTAGCAGTGAGAAACACATCACGGGGTGGTGCGCACTGTATGGGTGTGTGTTACATTACATTCACTAGTAGGAGTGAGAAAAACATCACGGGGTGCTGCGCATTGTATGGCTGTGTGTTACATTAGATTCACTAGTAGGAGTGAGAAAAACATCACGGGGTGGTGCGCATTGTATGGCTGTGTGTTACATTACATTCACTAGTAGGAGTGAGAAAAACATCACGGGGTGGAGCGCATTGTATGGGTGTGTGTTACATTACATTCACTAGTAGGAGTGAGAAAAACATCACGGGGTGGTGCGCATTGTATGGGTGTGTGTTACATTACATTCACTAGTAGGAGTGAGAAAAACATCACGGGGTGGTGCGCATTGTACGCGTGTGTGTTACATTACTTTCACTAGTAAGAGTGAGAAAAACATCACAGGGTGGTGCGCATTGTATGGGTGTGTGTTACATTACATTCACTAGTAGGAGTGAGAAAAACATCACGGGGTGGTGCGCATTGTATGGGTGTGTGTTACATTAGATTCACTAGTAGGAGTGAGAAAAACATCACGGGGTGGTGCGCATTGTATGGGTGTGTGTTACATTACATTCACTAGTAGGAGTGAGAAAAACATCACGGGGTGGTGCGCATTGTATGGGTGTGTGTTACATTACATTCACTAGTAGGAGTGTGAAAAACATCACGGGGTGGTGCGCATTGTATGGGTGTGTGTTACATTACATTCACTAGTAGGAGTGAGAAAAACATCACGGGGTGGTGCGCATTGTATGGGTGTGTGTTACATTACATTCACTAGTAGGAGTGAGAAAAACATCAAGGGGTGGTGCGCATTGTATGGGTGTGTGTTACATTACATTCACTAGTAGGAGTGAGAAAAACATCACGGGGTGGTGCGCATTGTATGGGTGTGTGTTACATTACATTCACTAGTAGGAGTGAGAAAAACATCACGGGGTGGTGCGCATTGTATGGGTGTGTGTTACATTAGAATCAATAGTAGGAGTGAGAAAAACATCACGTGGTGGTGCGCATTGTATGGGTGTGTGTTACATTACATTCACTAGTAGGAGTGAGAAATCATCACGGGGTGGTGCGCATTGTATGGGTGTGTGTTACATTACATTCACTAGTAGGAGTGAGAAAAACATCATGGGGTGGTGCGCATTGTATGGGTGTGTGTTACATTACATTCACCAGTAGAAGTGAGAAAAACATCACGGGGTGGTGTGAATCGGAGGGTCTGAATTAGGATAGGCAGTGAGTGGCAATTTAGCATGGAGAAAAGCACCGCGGGGTGGTCAGCATGGGGAGGTCAGGGAACATGCAGTGGCAATGTAGGATAGGTTTCTGAAAAACATCGCGGGGTGGTGCGCATTGTATGGGTGTGTGTTACATTAGATTCACTAGTAGGAGTGAGAAAAACATCATGGGGTGGTGCGCATTGTATGGGTGTGTGTTACATTACATTCACTAAGAGGAGTGAGAAAAACATTACGGGGTGGTGCGCATTGTATGGGTGTGTGTTACATTACATTCACTAGTAGGAGTGAGAAAAACATCACGGGGTGGTGCGCATTGTATGGGTGTGTGTTACATTAGATTCACTAGTAGGAGTGAGAAAAACATCACGGGGTGGTGCGCATTGTATGGGTGTGTGTTACATTACATTCACTAGTAGGAGTGAGAAAAACATCACGGGGTGGTGCGCATTGTATGGGTGTGTGTTACATTACATTCACTAGTAGGAGTGAGAAAAACATCACGGGGTGGTGCGCATTGTATGGGTGTGTGTTACATTACATTCACTAGTAGGAGTGAGAAAACATCACGGGGTGGTGTGCATTGTATGCGTGTGTGTTACATTACTTTCACTAGTAAGAGTGAGAAAAACATCACGGTGTGGTGCGCATTGTATGGGTGTGTGTTACATTACATTCACTAGTAGGAGTGAGAAAAGAATCACGGGGTGGTGCGCATTGTATGGGTGTGTGTTACATTACATTCACTAGTAGCAGTGAGAAAAACATCACGGGGCGGTGCGCATTGTATGGGTGTGTGTTACATTACATTCACTAGTAGCAGTGAGAAAAACATCACGGTGTGGTGCGCATTGTATGGGTGTGTGTTACATTAGATTCACTAGTAGGAGTGAGAAAAACATCACGGGGTGGTGCGCATTTTATGGGTGTTGTTACATTATATTCACTAGTAGGAGTGAGAAAAACATCACGGGGTGGTGCGCATTGTATGGGTGTGTGTTACATTACATTCACTAGTAGGAGTGAGAAATCATCACGGGGTGGTGCGCATTGTATGGGTGTGTGTTACATTACATTCACTAGTAGGAGTGAGAAAAACATCACGGGGTGGTGTGCATTATATGGGTGTGTGTTACATTACATTCACTATTAGAAGTGAGAAAAACATCACGGGGTGGTGTGAATCGGAGGGTCTGAATTAGGATAGGCAGTGAGTGGCAATGTAGCATGGAGAAAAGCACCGCGGGGTGGTCAGCATGGGGAGGTCAGGGAACATGCAGTGGCAATGTAGGATAGGTTTCTGAAAATCATCGCGGGGTGGTGCGCATTGTATGGCTGTGTGTTACATTAGTTTCACTAGTAGGAGTGAGAAAAACATCACGGGGTGGTGCGCATTGTATGGGTGTGTGTTACATGACATTCACTAATAGGAGTGAGAAAAACAACACGGGTTGGTGCGCATTGTATGGGTGTGTGTTACATTACATTAACTAGTAGGAGTGAGAAAAACATCACGGTGTGGTGCGCATTGTATGGGTGTGTGTTACATTACATTCACTAGTAGGAGTGAGAAAAATATCACGGGGTGGTGCGCATTGTAAGGGTGTGTGTTACATTACATTCACTAGTAGCAGTGAGAAAAACATCACGGGGTGGTGCGCATTGTATGGGTATGTGTTACATTACATTCACTAGTAGCAGTGAGAAAAACATCATGGCGTGGTGCGCATTGTATGGGTGTGTGTTACATTACATTTACTAGTAGCAGTGAGAAAAACATCACGGGGTGGTGCGCATTGTATGGGTGTGTGTTACATAACATTCACTAGTAGGAGTGAGAAAAACATCACGGGGTGGTGCGCTTTGTATGGGTGTGTGTTACATTAGATTCACTAGTAGCAGTGAGAAAAACATCACGGGGTGGTGCGCACTGTATGGGTGTGTGTTACTTTACATTCACTAGTAGCAGTGAGAAAAACATCACGGGGTGGTGCGCATTGTATGGGTGTGTGTTACATTACATTCACTAGTAGGAGTGAGAAAAACATCACGGGGTGCTGCGCATTGTATGGCTGTGTGTTACATTAGATTCACTAGTAGTAGTGAGAAAAACATCACGGGGTGGTGCGCATTGTATGGCTGTGTGTTACATTACATTCACTAGTAGGAGTGAGAAAAACATCACGGGGTGGAGCGCATTGTATGGGTGTGTGTTACATTACATTCACTAGTAGGAGTGACAAAAACATAACGGGGTGGTGCGCATTGTATGGGTGTGTGTTACATTAGATTCACTAGTAGGAGTGAGAAAAACATCACGGGGTGGTGCGCATTGTATGGGTGTGTGTTACATTAGATTCACTAGTAGGAATGAGAAAAACATCACGGGGTGGTGCGCATTGTATGGGTGTGTGTTACATTACATTCACTAGTAGGAGTGAGAAAAACATCACGATTTGGTGCGCATTTTATGGGTGTGTGTTACATTAGATTCACTAGTAGGAGTGAGAAAAACATCACGGGGTGTTGCGCATTGTATGGGTGTTTGTTACATTACATTCACTAGTAGGAGTGAGGAAAACATCACGGGGTGGTGCGCATTGTATGGGTGTGTGTTACATTAGATTCACTAGTAGGAATGAGAAAAACATCACGGGGTGGTGCGCATTGTATGGGTGTGTGTTACATTACATTCATTAGTAGGAGTGAGAAAAACATCACGGGGTGGTGGACATTGTATGGGTGTGTGTTACATTGGATTGACTAGTAGGAATGAGAAAAACATCACGGGGTGGTGCGCATTGTATGGGTGTGTGTTACTTTACATTCACTAGTAGGAGTGAGAAAAACATCACGGGGTGGTGCGCATTGTATGGGTGTGTGTTACATTAGATTCACTAGTAGGAGTGAGAAACACATCACGGGGTGGTGCGCATTGTATGGGTGTTTGTTACATTACATTCACTAGTAGGAGTGAGAAAAACATCACGGGGTGGTGCGCATTGTATGGGTGTGTGTTACATTAGATTCACTAGTAGAAATGAGAAAAACATCACGGAGTGGTGCGCATTGTATGGGTGTGTGTTACATTACATTCACTAGTAGGAGTGAGAAAAAGAGCACGGGGTGGTGCGCATTGTATGGCTGTGTGTTACATTAGATTCACTAGTGGGAGTGAGAAAAACATCACGGGGTGGTGCGCATTGTATGGGTGTGTGTTACATTACATTCACTAGTAGGAGTGACAAAAACATCAGGGGTGGTCTGCATTGAATGGGTGTGTGTTACATTACATTCACTAGTAGGAGTGACAAAACATCACGGGGTGGTGTGCATTGTATGCGTGTGTGTTACATTACTTTCACTAGTAAGAGTGAGAAAAACATCACGGGGTGGTGCGCATTGTATGGGTGTGTGTTACATTAGATTCACTAGTAGAAATGAGAAATTCATCACGGAGTGGTGCGCATTGTATGGGTGTGTGTTACATTACATTCACTAGTAGGAGTGAGAAAAACATCACGGGGTGGTGCGCATTGTATGGCTGTGTGTTACATTAGATTCACTAGTGGGAGTGAGAAAAACATCACGGGGTGGTGCGCATTGTATGGGTGTGTGTTACATTACATTCACTAGTAGGAGTGACAAAAACATCAGGGGTGGTCTGCATTGTATTGGTGTGTGTTACATTACATTCACTAGTAGGAGTGAGAAAACATCACGGGGTGGTGTGCATTGTATGCGTGTGTGTTACATTACTTTCACTAGTAAGAGTGAGAAAAACATCACGGGGTGGTGCGCATTGTATGGGTGTGTGTTACATTGGATTGACTAGTAGGAATGAGAAAAACATCACGGGGTGGTGCGCATTGTATGGGTGTGTGTTACTTTACATTCACTAGTAGGAGTGAGAAAAACATCACGGGGTGTTGCGCATTGTATGGGTGTTTGTTACATTACATTCACTAGTAGGAGTGAGAAAAACATCACGGGGTGGTGCGCATTGTATGGGTGTGTGTTACATTAGATTCACTAGTAGGAATGAGAAAAACATCACGGGGTGGTGCGCATTGTATGGGTGTGTGTTACATTACATTCACTAGTAGGAGTGAGAAAAACATCACGGGGTGGTGGACATTGTATGGGTGTGTGTTACATTGGATTGACTAGTAGGAATGAGAAAAACATCACGGGGTGGTGCGCATTGTATGGGTGTGTGTTACTTTACATTCACTAGTAGGAGTGAGAAAAACATCACGGGGTGGTGCGCATTGTATGGGTGTGTGTTACATTAGATTCACTAGTAGGAGTGAGAAACACATCACGGGGTGGTGCGCATTGTATGGGTGTTTGTTACATTACATTCACTAGTAGGAGTGAGAAAAACATCACGGGGTGGTGCGCATTGTATGGGTGTGTGTTACATTAGATTCACTAGTAGAAATGAGAAAAACATCACGGAGTGGTGCGCATTGTATGGGTGTGTGTTACATTACATTCACTAGTAGGAGTGAGAAAAACATCACGGGGTGGTGCGCATTGTATGGCTGTGTGTTACATTAGATTCACTAGTGGGAGTGAGAAAAACATCACGGGGTGGTGCGCATTGTATGGGTGTGTGTTACATTACATTCACTAGTAGGAGTGACAAAAACATCAGGGGTGGTCTGCATTGTATGGGTGTGTGTTACATTACATTCACTAGTAGGAGTGAGAAAACATCACGGGGTGGTGTGCATTGTATGCGTGTGTGTTACATTACTTTCACTAGTAAGAGTGAGAAAAACATCACGGGGTGGTGCGCATTATATGGGTGTGTGTTACATTAGATTCACTAGTAGAAATGAGAAAAACATCACGGAGTGGTGCGCATTGTATGGGTGTGTGTTACATTACATTCACTAGTAGGAGTGAGAAAAACATCACGGGGTGGTGCGCATTGTATGGCTGTGTGTTACATTAGATTCACTAGTGGGAGTGAGAAAAACATCACGGGGTGGTGCGCATTGTATGGGTGTGTGTTACATTACATTCACTAGTAGGAGTGACAAAAACATCAGGGGTGGTCTGCATTGTATGGGTGTGTGTTACATTACATTCACTAGTAGGAGTGAGAAAACATCACGGGGTGGTGTGCATTGTATGCGTGTGTGTTACATTACTTTCACTAGTAAGAGTGAGAAAAACATCACGGGGTGGTGCGCATTGTATGGGTGTGTGTTACATTAGATTCACTAGTAGAAATGAGAAAATCATCACGGAGTGGTGCGCATTGTATGGGTGTGTGTTACATTACATTCACTAGTAGGAGTGAGAAAAACATCACGGGGTGGTGCGCATTGTATGGCTGTGTGTTACATTAGATTCACTAGTGGGAGTGAGAAAAACATCACGGGGTGGTGCGCATTGTATGGGTGTGTGTTACATTACATTCACTAGTAGGAGTGAGAAAACATCACGGGGTGGTGTGCATTGTATGCGTGTGTGTTACATTACTTTCACTAGTAAGAGTGAGAAAAACATCACGGGGTGGTGCGCATTGTATGAGTGTGTGTTACATTACATTCACTAGTAGGAGTGAGAAAAGAATCACGGGGTGGTGCGCATTGTATGGGTGTGTGTTACATTACATTCACTAGTAACAGTGAGAAAAACATCACGGGGGGGTGCGCATTGTATGGGTGTGTGTTACATTACATTCACTAGTAGCAGTGAGAAAAACATCACGGTGTGGTGCGCATTGTAAGGGTGTGTGTTACATTACATTCACTAGTAGCAGTGAGAAAAACATCACGGGGTGGTGCGCATTGTATGGGTATGTGTTACATTACATTCACTAGTAGCAGTGAGAAAAATATCATGGCGTGGTGCGCATTGTATGGGTGTGTGTTACATTACATTTACTAGTAGCAGTGAGAAAAACATCACGGGGTGGTGCGCATTGTATGGGTGTGTGTTACATAACATTCACTAGTAGGAGTGAGAAAAACATCACGGGGTGGTGCGCTTTGTATGGGTGTGTGTTACATTAGATTCACTAGTAGCAGTGAGAAAAACATCACGGGGTGGTGCGCACTGTATGGGTGTGTGTTACTTTACATTCACTAGTAGCAGTGAGAAAAACATCACGGTGTGGTGCGCATTGTATGGGTGTGTGTTACATTACATTCACTAGTAGGATTGAGAAAAACATCACGGGGTGCTGCGCATTGTATGGCTGTGTGTTACATTAGATTCACTAGTAGGAGTGTGAAAAACATCACGGGGTGGTGCGCATTGTATGGCTGTGTGTTACATTACATTCACTAGTAGGAGTGAGAAAAACATCACGGGGTGGAGCGCATTGTAAGGGTGTGTGTTACATTACATTCACTAGTAGGAGTGACAAAAACATAACGGGGTGGTGCACATTGTATGGGTGTGTGTTACATTACATTCACTAGTAGGAGTGAGAAAAACATCACGGGGTGGTGCGCATTGTATGGGTGTGTGTTACATTAGATTCAGTAGTAGGAGTGAGAAAAACATCACTTTGTGGTGCGCATTGTATGGGTGTGTGTTACATTAGATTCACTAGTAGGAGTGAGAAAAACATCACGGGGTGGTGCGCATTGTATGGGTGTGTGTTACATTACATTCACTAGTAGGAGTGAGAAAAACATCACGGGGTGGGGCGCATTGTATGGGTGTGTGTTACATTACATTCACTAGTAGGAGTGAGAAAAACATCACGGGGTGGTGCGCATTGTATGGGTGTGTGTTACATTAGATTCACTAGTAGGAATGAGAAAAACATCACGGGGTGGTGCGCATTGTATGGGTGTGTGTTACATTACATTCACTAGTAGGAGTGAGAAAAACATCACGGGGTGGTGCGCATTTTATGGGTGTGTGTTACATTACATTCACTAGTAGGAGTGAGAAAAACATCACGGGGTGGTGCGCATTTTATGGTGTGTGTTACATTAGATTCACTAGTAGGAGTGAGAAAAACATCACGGGGTGGTGCGCATTGTATGGGTGTTTGTTACATTACATTCACTAGTAGGAGTGAGAAAAACATCACGGGGTGGTGCGCATTGTATGGGTGTGTGTTACATTAGATTCACTAGTAGAAATGAGAAAAACATCACAGAGTGGTGCGCATTGTATGGGTGTGTGTTACATTACATTCACTAGTAGGAGTGAGAAAAACATCACGGGGTGGTGCGCATTGTATGGCTGTGTGTTACATTAGATTCAGTAGTGGGAGTGAGAAAAACATCACGGGGTGGTGCGCATTGTATGGGTGTGTGTTACATTACATTCACTAGTAGGAGTGACAAAAACATCAGGGGTGGTCTGCATTGTATGGGTGTGTGTTACATTACATTCACTAGTAGGAGTGAGAAAACATCACGGGGTGGTGTGCATTGTATGCGTGTGTGTTACATTACTTTCACTAGTAAGAGTGAGAAAAACATCACGGGGTGGTGCGCATTGTATGGGTGTGTGTTACATTAGATTCACTAGTAGGAGTGAGAAACACATCACGGGGTGGTGCGCATTGTATGGGTGTTTGTTACATTACATTCACTAGTAGGAGTGAGAAAAACATCACGGGGTGGTGCGCATTGTATGGGTGTGTGTTACATTAGATTCACTAGTAGAAATGAGAAAAACATCACGGAGTGGTGCGCATTGTATGGGTGTGTGTTACATTACATTCACTAGTAGGAGTGAGAAAAACAGCACGGGGTGGTGCGCATTGTATGGCTGTGTGTTACATTAGATTCACTAGTGGGAGTGAGAAAAACATCACGGGGTGGTGCGCATTGTATGGGTGTGTGTTACATTACATTCACTAGTAGGAGTGACAAAAACATCAGGGGTGGTCTGCATTGTATGGGTGTGTGTTACATTACATTCACTAGTAGGAGTGAGAAAACATCACGGGGTGGTGTGCATTGTATGCGTGTGTGTTACATTACTTTCACTAGTAAGAGTGAGAAAAACATCACGGGGTGGTGCGCATTGTATGGGTGTGTGTTACATTAGATTCACTAGTAGAAATGAGAAATTCATCACGGAGTGGTGCGCATTGTATGGGTGTGTGTTACATTACATTCACTAGTAGGAGTGAGAAAAACATCACGGGGTGGTGCGCATTGTATGGCTGTGTGTTACATTAGATTCACTAGTGGGAGTGAGAAAAACATCACGGGGTGGTGCGCATTGTATGGGTGTGTGTTACATTACATTCACTAGTAGGAGTGACAAAAACATCAGGGGTGGGCTGCATTGTATGGGTGTGTGTTACATTACATTCACTAGTAGGAGTGAGAAAACATCACGGGGTGGTGTGCATTGTATGCGTGTGTGTTACATTACTTTCACTAGTAAGAGTGAGAAAAACATCACGGGGTGGTGCGAATTGTATGGGTGTGTGTTACATTAGATTCACTAGTAGAAATGAGAAAAACATCACGGAGTGGTGCGCATTGTATGGGTGTGTGTTACATTACATTCACTAGTAGGAGTGAGAAAAACATCACGGGGTGGTGCGCATTGTATGGCTGTGTGTTACATTAGATTCACTAGTGGGAGTGAGAAAAACATCACGGGGTGGTGCGCATTGTATGGGTGTGTGTTACATTACATTCACTAGTAGGAGTGACAAAAACATCAGGGGTGGTCTGCATTGTATGGGTGTGTGTTACATTACATTCACTAGTAGGAGTGAGAAAACATCACGGGGTGGTGTGCATTGTATGCGTGTGTGTTACATTACTTTCACTAGTAAGAGTGAGAAAAACATCACGGGGTGGTGCGCATTGTATGGGTGTGTGTTACATTACATTCACTAGTAGGAGTGAGAAAACATCACGGGGTGGTGCGCTTTGTATGGGTGTGTGTTACATTAGATTCACTAGTAGCAGTGAGAAAAACATCACGGGGTGGTGCGCACTGTATGGGTGTGTGTTACTTTACATTCACTAGTAGCAGTGAGAAAAACATCACGGTGTGGTGCGCATTGTATGGGTGTGTGTTACATTACATTCACTAGTAGGAGTGAGAAAAACATCACGGGGTGCTGCGCATTGTATGGCTGTGTGTTACATTAGATTCACTAGTAGTAGTGAGAAAAACATCACGGGGTGGTGCGCATTGTATGGCTGTGTGTTACATTACATTCACTAGTAGGAGTGAGAAAAACATCACGGGGTGGAGCGCATTGTATGGGTGTGTGTTACATCACATTCACTAGTAGGAGTGACAAAAACATAACGGGGTGGTGCGCATTGTATGGGTGTGTGTTACATTAGATTCACTAGTAGGAGTGAGAAAAACATCACGGGGTGGTGCGCATTGTATGGGTGTGTGTTACATTAGATTCACTAGTAGGAGTGAGAAAAACATCACGGGGTGGTGCGCATTGTATGGGTGTGCGTTACATTAGATTCACTAGTAGGAGTGAGAAAAACATCACGGGGTGGTGCGCATTGTATGGGTGTGTGTTACATTAGATTCACTAGTAGGAGTGAGAAAAACATCACGGGGTGGGGCGCATTGTATGGGTGTGTGTTACATTACGTTCACTAGTAGGAGTGAGAAAAACATCACGGGGTGGTGCGCATTGTATGGGTGTGTGTTACATTAGATTCACTAGTAGGAATGAGAAAAACATCACGGGGTGGTGCGCATTGTATGGGTGTGTGTTACATTACATTCACTAGTAGGAGTGAGAAAAACATCACGGGGTGGTGCGCATTTTATGGTGTGTGTTACATTAGATTCACTAATAGGAGTGAGAAAAACATCACGGGGTGTTGCGCATTGTATGGGTGTTTGTTACATTACATTCACTAGTAGGAGTGAGAAAAACATCACGGGGTGGTGCGCATTGTATGGGTGTGTGTTACATTAGATTCACTAGTAGGAATGAGAAAAACATCACGGGGTGGTGCGCATTGTATGGGTGTGTGTTACATTACATTCACTAGTAGGAGTGAGAAAAACATCACGGGGTGGTGGACATTGTATGGGTGTGTGTTACATTGGATTGACTAGTAGGAATGAGAAAAACATCACGGGGTGGTGCGCATTGTATGGGTGTGTGTTACTTTACATTCACTAGTAGGAGTGAGAAAAACATCACGGGGTGGTGCGCATTGTATGGGTGTGTGTTACATTAGATTCACTAGTAGGAGTGAGAAACACATCACGGGGTGGTGCGCATTGTATGGGTGTTTGTTACATTACATTCACTAGTAGGAGTGAGAAAAACATCACGGGGTGGTGCGCATTGTATGGGTGTGTGTGACATTAGATTCACTAGTAGAAATGAGAAAAACATCACGGAGTGGTGCGCATTGTATGGGTGTGTGTTACATTACATTCACTAGTAGGAGTGAGAAAAACATCACGGGGTGGTGCGCATTGTATGGCTGTGTGTTACATTAGATTCACTAGTGGGAGTGAGAAAAACATCACGGGGTGGTGCGCATTGTATGGGTGTGTGTTACATTACATTCACTAGTAGGAGTGACAAAAACATCAGGGGTGGTCTGCATTGTATGGGTGTGTGTTACATTACATTCACTAGTAGGAGTGAGAAAACATCACGGGTTGGTGTGCATTGTATGCGTGTGTGTTACATTACTTTCACTAGTAAGAGTGAGAAAAACATCACGGGGTGGTGCGCATTGTATGGGTGTGTGTTACATTAGATTCACTAGTAGAAATGAAAAAAACATCACGGAGTGGTGCGCATTGTATGGGTGTGTGTTACATTACATTCACTAGTAGGAGTGAGAAAAACATCACGGGGTGGTGCGCATTGTATGGCTGTGTGTTACATTAGATTCACTAGTGGGAGTGAGAAAAACATCACGGGGTGGTGCGCATTGTATGGGTGTGTGTTACATTACATTCACTAGTAGGAGTGACAAAAACATCAGGTGTGGTCTGCATTGTATGGGTGTGTGTTACATTACATTCACTAGTAGGAGTGAGAAAACATCACGGGGTGGTGTGCATTGTATGCGTGTGTGTTACATTACTTTCACTAGTAAGAGTGAGAAAAACATCACGGGGTGGTGCGCATTGTATGGGTGTGTGTTACATTAGATTCACTAGTAGAAATGAGAAAAACATCACGGAGTGGTGCGCATTGTATGGGTGTGTGTTACATTACATTCACTAGTAGGAGTGAGAAAAACATCACGGGGTGGTGCGCATTGTATGGCTGTGTGTTACATTAGATTCACTAGTGGGAGTGAGAAAAACATCACGGGGTGGTGCGCATTGTATGGGTGTGTGTTACATTACATTCACTAGTAGGAGTGAGAAAACATCACGGGGTGGTGTGCATTGTATGCGTGTGTGTTACATTACTTTCACTAGTAAGAGTGAGAAAAACATCACGGGGTGGTGTGCATTGTATGGGTGTGTGTTACATTACATTCACTAGTAGGAGTGAGAAAAGAATCACGGGGTGGTGCGCATTGTATGGGTGTGTGTTACATTACATTCACTAGTAACAGTGAGAAAAACATCACGGGGGGGTGCGCATTGTATGGGTGTGTGTTACATTACATTCACTAGTAGCAGTGAGAAAAACATCACGGTGTGGTGCGCATTGTAAGGGTGTGTGTTACATTACATTCACTAGTAGCAGTGAGAAAAACATCACGGGGTGGTGCGCATTGTATGGGTATGTGTTACATTACATTCACTAGTAGCAGTGAGAAAAATATCATGGCGTGGTGCGCATTGTATGGGTGTGTGTTACATTACATTTACTAGTAGCAGTGAGAAAAACATCACGGGGTGGTGCGCATTGTATGGGTGTGTGTTACATAACATTCACTAGTAGGAGTGAGAAAAACATCACGGGGTGGTGCGCTTTGTATGGGTGTGTGTTACATTAGATTCACTAGTAGCAGTGAGAAAAACATCACGGGGTGGTGCGCACTGTATGGGTGTGTGTTACTTTACATTCACTAGTAGCAGTGAGAAAAATATCACGGTGTGGTGCGCATTGTATGGGTGTGTGTTACATTACATTCACTAGTAGGATTGAGAAAAACATCACGGGGTGCTGCGCATTGTATGGCTGTGTGTTACATTAGATTCACTAGTAGGAGTGTGAAAAACATCACGGGGTGGTGCGCATTGTATGGCTGTGTGTTACATTACATTCACTAGTAGGAGTGAGAAAAACATCACGGGGTGGAGCGCATTGTATGGGTGTGTGTTACATTACATTCACTAGTAGGAGTGACAAAAACATAACGGGGTGGTGCGCATTGTATGGGTGTGTGTTACATTACATTCACTAGTAGGAGTGAGAAAAACATCACGGGGTGGTGCGCATTGTATGGGTGTGTGTTACATTAGATTCACTAGTAGGAGTGAGAAAAACATCACTTTGTGGTGCGCATTGTATGGGTGTGTGTTACATTACATTCACTAGTAGGAGTGAGAAAAACATCACGGGGTGGTGCGCATTGTATGGGTGTGTGTTACATTACATTCACTAGTAGGAGTGAGAAAAACATCACGGGGTGGGGCGCATTGTATGGGTGTGTGTTACATTACATTCACTAGTAGGAGTGAGAAAAACATCACGGGGTGGTGCGCATTGTATGGGTGTGTGTTACATTAGATTCACTAGTAGGAATGAGAAAAACATCACGGGTTGGTGCGCATTGTATGGGTGTGTGTTACATTACATTCACTAGTAGGAGTGAGAAAAACATCACGGGGTGGTGCGCATTTTATGGGTGTGTGTTACATTACATTCACTAGTAGGAGTGAGAAAAACATCACGGGGTGGTGCGCATTGTATGGGTGTGTGTTACATTAGATTCACTAGTAGGAGTGAGAAAAACATCACGGGGTGGTGCGCATTGTATGGGTGTTTGTTACATTACATTCACTAGTAGGAGTGAGAAAAACATCACGGGGTGGTGCGCATTGTATGGGTGTGTGTTACATTAGATTCACTAGTAGAAATGAGAAAAACATCACAGAGTGGTGCGCATTGTATGGGTGTGTGTTACATTACATTCACTAGTAGGAGTGAGAAAAACATCACGGGGTGGTGCGCATTGTATGGCTGTGTGTTACATTAGATTCAGTAGTGGGAGTGAGAAAAACATCACGGGGTGGTGCGCATTGTATGGGTGTGTGTTACATTACATTCACTAGTAGGAGTGACAAAAACATCAGGGGTGGTCTGCATTGTATGGGTGTGTGTTACATTACATTCACTAGTAGGAGTGAGAAAACATCACGGGGTGGTGTGCATTGTATGCGTGTGTGTTACATTACTTTCACTAGTAAGAGTGAGAAAAACATCACGGGGTGGTGCGCATTGTATGGGTGTGTGTTACATTAGATTCACTAGTAGAAATGAGAAAAACATCACGGGGTGGTGTGCATTGTATGCGTGTGTTTTACATTATTTTCACTAGTAAGAGTGAGAAAAACATCACGGGGTGGTGCGCATTGTATGGGTGTGTGTTACATTACATTCACTAGTAGGAGTGAGAAAAGAATCACGGGGTGGTGCGCATTGTATGGGTGTGTGTTACATTACATTCACTAGTAACAGTGAGAAAAACATCACGGGGGGGTGCGCATTGTATGGGTGTGTGTTACATTACATTCACTAGTAGCAGTGAGAAAAACATCACGGTGTGGTGCGCATTGTAAGGGTGTGTGTTACATTACATTCACTAGTAGCAGTGAGAAAAACATCACGGGGTGGTGGGCATTGTATGGGTATGTGTTACATTACATTCACTAGTAGCAGTGAGAAAAATATCATGGCGTGGTGCGCATTGTATGGGTGTGTGTTTCATTACATTTACTAGTAGCAGTGAGAAAAACATCACGGGGTGGTGCGCATTGTATGGGTGTGTGTTACATAACATTCACTAGTAGGAGTGAGAAAAACATCACGGGGTGGTGCGCTTTGTATGGGTGTGTGTTACATTAGATTCAATAGTAGCAGTGAGAAAAACATCACGGGGTGGTGCGCACTGTATGGGTGTGTGTTACTTTACATTCACTAGTAGCAGTGAGAAAAACATCACGGTGTGGTGCGCATTGTATGGGTGTGTGTTACATTACATTCACTAGTAGGATTGAGAAAAACATCACGGGGTGCTGCGCATTGTATGGCTGTGTGTTACATTAGATTCACTAGAAGGAGTGTGAAAAACATCACGGGGTGGTGCGCATTGTATGGCTGTGTGTTACATTACATTCACTAGTAGGAGTGAGAAAAACATCACGGGGTGGAGCGCATTGTATGGGTGTGTGTTACATTAGATTCACTAGTAGGAGTGAGAAAAACATCACGGGGTGGTGCGCATTGTATGGGTGTGTGTTACATTAGATTCACTAGTAGGAGTGAGAAAAACATCACGGGGTGGTGCGCATTGTATGGGTGTGTGTTACATTAGATTCACTAGTAGGAGTGAGAAAAACATCACGGGGTGGTGCGCATTGTATGGGTGTGTGTTACATTACATTCACTAGTAGGAGTGAGAAAAACATCACGGGGTGGGGCGCATTGTATGGGTGTGTGTTACATTACATTCACTAGTAGGAGTGAGAAAAACATCACGGGGTGTTGCGCATTGTATGGGTGTGTGTTACATTACATTTACTAGTAGCAGTGAGAAAAACATCACGGGGTGGTGCGCATTGTATGGGTGTGTGTTACATAACATTCACTAGTAGGAGTGAGAAAAACATCACGGGGTGGTGCGCATTGTATGGGTGTGTGTTACATTAGATTCACTAGTAGCAGTGAGAAAAACATCACGGGGTGGTGCGCACTGTATGGGTGTGTGTTACATTACATTCACTAGTAGGAGTGAGAAAAACATCACGGGGTGCTGCGCATTGTATGGCTGTGTGTTACATTAGATTCACTAGTAGGAGTGAGAAAAACATCACGGGGTGGTGCGCATTGTATGGCTGTGTGTTACATTACATTCACTAGTAGGAGTGAGAAAAACATCACGGGGTGGAGCGCATTGTATGGGTGTGTGTTACATTACATTCACTAGTAGGAGTGAGAAAAACATCACGGGGTGTTGCGCATTGTATGGGTGTGTGTTACATTACATTCACTAGTAGGAGTGAGAAAAACATCACGGGGTGGTGCGCATTGTACGCGTGTGTGTTACATTACTTTCACTAGTAAGAGTGAGAAAAACATCACAGGGTGGTGCGCATTGTATGGGTGTGTGTTACATTACATTCACTAGTAGGAGTGAGAAAAACATCACGGGGTGGTGCGCATTGTATGGGTGTGTGTTACATTAGATTCACTAGTAGGAGTGAGAAAAACATCACGGGGTGGTGCGCATTGTATGGGTGTGTGTTACATTACATTCACTAGTAGGAGTGAGAAAAACATCACGGGGTGGTGCGCATTGTATGGGTGTGTGTTACATTACATTCACTAGTAGGAGTGTGAAAAACATCACGGGGTGGTGCGCATTGTATGGGTGTGTGTTACATTACATTCAATAGTAGGAGTGAGAAAAACATCACGGGGTGGTGCGCATTGTATGGGTGTGTGTTACATTACATTCACTAGTAGGAGTGAGAAAAACATCATGGGGTGGTGCGCATTGTATGGGTGTGTGTTACATTACATTCACTAGTAGGAGTGAGAAAAACATCACGGGGTGGTGCGCATTGTATGGGTGTGTGTTACATTACATTCACTAGTAGGAGTGAGAAAAACATCACGGGGTGGTGCGCATTTTATGGGTGTGTGTTACATTAGAATCAATAGTAGGAGTGAGAAAAACATCACGTGGTGGTGCGCATTGTATGGGTGTGTGTTACATTACATTCACTAGTAGGAGTGAGAAATCATCACGGGGTGGTGCGCATTGTATGGGTGTGTGTTACATTACATTCACTAGTAGGAGTGAGAAAAACATCATGGGGTGGTGCGCATTGTATGGGTGTGTGTTACATTACATTCACCAGTAGAAGTGAGAAAAACATCACGGGGTGGTGTGAATCGGAGGGTCTGAATTAGGATAGGCAGTGAGTGGCAATTTAGCATGGAGAAAAGCACCGCGGGGTGGTCAGCATGGGGAGGTCAGGGAACATGCAGTGGCAATGTAGGATAGGTTTCTGAAAAACATCGCGGGGTGGTGCGCATTGTATGGTTGTGTGTTACATTAGATTCACTAGTAGGAGTGAGAAAAACATCACGGGGTGGTGCGCATTGTATGGCTGTGTGTTACATTACATTCACTAAGAGGAGTGAGAAAAACATTACGGGGTGGTGCGCATTGTATGGGTGTGTGTTACATTACATTCACTAGTAGGAGTGAGAAAAACATCACGGGGTGGTGCGCATTGTATGGGTGTGTGTTACATTAGATTCACTAGTAGGAGTGAGAAAAACATCACGGGGTGGTGCGCATTGTATGGGTGTGTGTTACATTACATTCACCAGTAGAAGTGAGAAAAACATCACGGGGTGGTGTGAATCGGAGGGTCTGAATTAGGATAGGCAGTGAGTGGCAATTTAGCATGGAGAAAAGCACCGCGGGGTGGTCAGCATGGGGAGGTCAGGGAACATGCAGTGGCAATGTAGGATAGGTTTCTGAAAAACATCGCGGGGTGGTGCGCATTGTATGGTTGTGTGTTACATTAGATTCACTAGTAGGAGTGAGAAAAACATCACGGGGTGGTGCGCATTGTATGGCTGTGTGTTACATTACATTCACTAAGAGGAGTGAGAAAAACATTACGGGGTGGTGCGCATTGTATGGGTGTGTGTTACATTACATTCACTAGTAGGAGTGAGAAAAACATCACGGGGTGGTGCGCATTGTATGGGTGTGTGTTACATTAGATTCACTAGTAGGAGTGAGAAAAACATCACGGGGTGGTGCGCATTGTATGGGTGTGTGTTACATTACATTCACTAGTAGGAGTGAGAAAAACATCACGGGGTGGTGCGCATTGTATGGGTGTGTGTTACATTACATTCACTAGTAGGAGTGAGAAAAACATCACGGGGTGGTGCGCATTGTATGGGTGTGTGTTACATTACATTCACTAGTAGGAGTGAGAAAACATCACGGGGTGGTGTGCATTGTATGCCTGTGTGTTACATTACTTTCACTAGTAAGAGTGAGAAAAACATCACGGTGTGGTGCGCATTGTATGGGTGTGTGTTACATTACATTCACTAGTAGGAGTGAGAAAAGAATCACGGGGTGGTGCGCATTGTATGGGTGTGTGTTACATTACATTCACTAGTAGCAGTGAGAAAAACATCACGGGGCGGTGCGCATTGTATGGGTGTGTGTTACATTACATTCACTAGTAGCAGTGAGAAAAACATCACGGTGTGGTGCGCATTGTATGGGTGTGTGTTACATTAGATTCACTAGTAGGAGTGAGAAAAACATCACGGGGTGGTGCGCATTTTATGGGTGTTGTTACATTATATTCACTAGTAGGAGTGAGAAAAACATCACGGGGTGGTGCGCATTGTATGGGTGTGTGTTACATTACATTCACTAGTAGGAGTGAGAAATCATCACGGGGTGGTGCGCATTGTATGGGTGTGTGTTACATTACATTCACTAGTAGGAGTGAGAAAAACATCACGGGGTGGTGTGCATTATATGGGTGTGTGTTACATTACATTCACTAGTAGAAGTGAGAAAAACATCACGGGGTGGTGTGAATCGGAGGGTCTGAATTAGGATAGGCAGTGAGTGGCAATGTAGCATGGAGAAAAGCACCGCGGGGTGGTCAGCATGGGGAGGTCAGGGAACATGCAGTGGCAATGTAGGATAGGTTTCTGAAAATCATCGCGGGGTGGTGCGCATTGTATGGCTGTGTGTTACATTAGTTTCACTAGTAGGAGTGAGAAAAACATCACGGGGTGGTGCGCATTGTATGGGTGTGTGTTACATGACATTCACTAATAGGAGTGAGAAAAACAACACGGGTTGGTGCGCATTGTATGGGTGTGTGTTACATTACATTCACTAGTAGGAGTGAGAAAAACATCACGGTGTGGTGCGCATTGTATGGGTGTGTGTTACATTACATTCACTAGTAGGAGTGAGAAAAATATCACGGGGTGGTGCGCATTGTAAGGGTGTGTGTTACATTACATTCACTAGTAGCAGTGAGAAAAACATCACGGGGTGGTGCGCATTGTATGGGTATGTGTTACATTACATTCACTAGTAGCAGTGAGAAAAACATCATGGCGTGGTGCGCATTGTATGGGTGTGTGTTACATTACATTTACTAGTAGCAGTGAGAAAAACATCACGGGGTGGTGCGCATTGTATGGGTGTGTGTTACATAACATTCACTAGTAGGAGTGAGAAAAACATCACGGGGTGGTGCGCTTTGTATGGGTGTGTGTTACATTAGATTCACTAGTAGCAGTGAGAAAAACATCACGGGGTGGTGCGCACTGTATGGGTGTGTGTTACTTTACATTCACTAGTAGCAGTGAGAAAAACATCACGGTGTGGTGCGCATTGTATGGGTGTGTGTTACATTACATTCACTAGTAGGAGTGAGAAAAACATCACGGGGTGCTGCGCATTGTATGGCTGTGTGTTACATTAGATTCACTAGTAGTAGTGAGAAAAACATCACGGGGTGGTGCGCATTGTATGGCTGTGTGTTACATTACATTCACTAGTAGGAGTGAGAAAAACATCACGGGGTGGAGCGCATTGTATGGGTGTGTGTTACATTACATTCACTAGTAGGAGTGACAAAAACATAACGGGGTGGTGCGCATTGTATGGGTGTGTGTTACATTAGATTCACTAGTAGGAGTGAGAAAAACATCACGGGGTGGTGCGCATTGTATGGGTGTGTGTTACATTAGATTCACTAGTAGAAGTGAGAAAAACATCACGGGGTGGTGCGCATTGTATGGGTGTGCGTTACATTAGATTCACTAGTAGGAGTGAGAAAAACATCACGGGGTGGTGCGCATTGTATGGGTGTGTGTTACATTAGATTCACTAGTAGGAGTGAGAAAAACATCACGGGGTGGGGCGCATTGTATGGGTGTGTGTTACATTACATTCACTAGTAGGAGTGAGAAAAACATCACGGGGTGGTGCGCATTGTATGGGTGTGTGTTACATTAGATTCACTAGTAGGAATGAGAAAAACATCACGGGGTGGTGCGCATTGTATGGGTGTGTGTTACATTACATTCACTAGTAGGAGTGAGAAAAACATCACGGTTTGGTGCGCATTTTATGGGTGTGTGTTACATTAGATTCACTAGTAGGAGTGAGAAAAACATCACGGGGTGTTGCGCATTGTATGGGTGTTTGTTACATTACATTCACTAGTAGGAGTGAGAAAAACATCACGGGGTGGTGCGCATTGTATGGGTGTGTGTTACATTAGATTCACTAATAGGAATGAGAAAAACATCACGGGGTGGTGCGCATTGTATGGGTGTGTGTTACATTACATTCACTAGTAGGAGTGAGAAAAACATCACGGGGTGGTGGACATTGTATGGGTGTGTGTTACATTGGATTGACTAGTAGGAATGAGAAAAACATCACGGGGTGGTGCGCATTGTATGGGTGTGTGTTACTTTACATTCACTAGTAGGAGAGAGAAAAACATCACGGGGTGGTGCGCATTGTATGGGTGTGTGTTACATTAGATTCACTAGTAGGAGTGAGAAACACATCACGGGGTGGTGCGCATTGTATGGGTGTTTGTTACATTACATTCACTAGTAGGAGTGAGAAAAACATCACGGGGTGGTGCGCATTGTATGGGTGTGTGTTACATTAGATTCACTAGTAGAAATGAGAAAAACATCAAGGAGTGGTGCGCATTGTATGGGTGTGTGTTACATTACATTCACTAGTAGGAGTGAGAAAAACATCACGGGGTGGTGCGCATTGTATGGGTGTGTGTTACATTACATTCACTAGTAGGAGTGAGAAAAACATCACGGGGTGGTGCGCATTGTATGGGTGTGTGTTACATTAGATTCACTAGTAGGAGTGAGAAAAACATCACGGGGTGGTGCGCATTGTATGGGTGTGTGTTACATTAGATTCACTAGTAGGAGTGAGAAAAACATCACGGGGTGGTGCGCATTGTATGGGTGTGTGTTACATTACATTCACTAGTAGGAGTGAGAAAAACATCACGGGGTGGGGCGCATTGTATGGGTGTGTGTTACATTACATTCACTAGTAGGAGTGAGAAAAACATCACGGGGTGTTGCGCATTGTATGGGTGTGTGTTACATTACATTTACTAGTAGCAGTGAGAAAAACATCACGGGGTGGTGCGCATTGTATGGGTGTGTGTTACATAACATTCACTAGTAGGAGTGAGAAAAACATCACGGGGTGGTGCGCATTGTATGGGTGTGTGTTACATTAGATTCACTAGTAGCAGTGAGAAAAACATCACGGGGTGGTGCGCACTGTATGGGTGTGTGTTACATTACATTCACTAGTAGGAGTGAGAAAAACATCACGGGGTGCTGCGCATTGTATGGCTGTGTGTTACATTAGATTCACTAGTAGGAGTGAGAAAAACATCACGGGGTGGTGCGCATTGTATGGCTGTGTGTTACATTACATTCACTAGTAGGAGTGAGAAAAACATCACGGGGTGGAGCGCATTGTATGGGTGTGTGTTACATTACATTCACTAGTAGGAGTGAGAAAAACATCACGGGGTGGTGCGCATTGTATGGGTGTGTGTTACATTACATTCACTAGTAGGAGTGAGAAAAACATCACGGGGTGGTGCGCATTGTACGCGTGTGTGTTACATTACTTTCACTAGTAAGAGTGAGAAAAACATCACAGGGTGGTGCGCATTGTATGGGTGTGTGTTACATTACATTCACTAGTAGGAGTGAGAAAAACATCACGGGGTGGTGCGCATTGTATGGGTGTGTGTTACATTAGATTCACTAGTAGGAGTGAGAAAAACATCACGGGGTGGTGCGCATTGTATGGGTGTGTGTTACATTACATTCACTAGTAGGAGTGAGAAAAACATCACGGGGTGGTGCGCATTGTATGGGTGTGTGTTACATTACATTCACTAGTAGGAGTGTGAAAAACATCACGGGGTGGTGCGCATTGTATGGGTGTGTGTTACATTACATTCACTAGTAGGAGTGAGAAAAACATCACGGGGTGGTGCGCATTGTATGGGTGTGTGTTACATTACATTCACTAGTAGGAGTGAGAAAAACATCATGGGGTGGTGCGCATTGTATGGGTGTGTGTTACATTACATTCACTAGTAGGAGTGAGAAAAACATCACGGGGTGGTGCGCATTGTACGGGTGTGTGTTACATTACATTCACTAGTAGGAGTGAGAAAAACATCACGGGGTGGTGCGCATTGTATGCGTGTGTGTTACATTAGAATCAATAGTAGGAGTGAGAAAAACATCACGTGGTGGTGTGCATTGTATGGGTGTGTGTTACATTACATTCACTAGTAGGAGTGAGAAATCATCACGGGGTGGTGCGCATTGTATGGGTGTGTGTTACATTACATTCACTAGTAGGAGTGAGAAAAACATCATGGGGTGGTGCGCATTGTATGGGTGTGTGTTACATTACATTCACCGGTAGAAGTGAGAAAAACATCACGGGGTGGTGTGAATCGGAGGGTCTGAATTAGGATAGGCAGTGAGTGGCAATTTAGCATGGAGAAAAGCACCGCGGGGTGGTCAGCATGGGGAGGTCAGGGAACATGCAGTGGCAATGTAGGATAGGTTTCTGAAAAACATCGCGGGGTGGTGCGCATTGTATGGGTGTGTGTTACATTAGATTCACTAGTAGGAGTGAGAAAAACATCACGGGGTGGTGCGCATTGTATGGGTGTGTGTTACATTACATTCACTAAGAGGAGTGAGAAAAACATTACGGGGTGGTGCGCATTGTATGGGTGTGTGTTACATTACATTCACTAGTAGGAGTGAGAAAAACATCACGGGGTGGTGCGCATTGTATGGGTGTGTGTTACATTAGATTCACTAGTAGGAGTGAGAAAAACATCACGGGGTGGTGCGCATTGTATGGGTGTGTGTTACATTACATTCACTAGTAGGAGTGAGAAAAACATCACGGGGTGGTGCGCATTGTATGGGTGTGTGTTACATTACATTCACTAGTAGGATTGAGAAAAACATCACGGGGTGGTGCGCATTGTATGGGTGTGTGTTACATTACATTCACTAGTAGGAGTGAGAAAACATCACGGGGTGGTGTGCATTGTATGCCTGTGTGTTACATTACTTTCACTAGTAAGAGTGAGAAAAACATCACGGTGTGGTGCGCATTGTATGGGTGTGTGTTACATTACATTCACTAGTAGGAGTGAGAAAAGAATCACGGGGTGGTGCGCATTGTATGGGTGTGTGTTACATTACATTCACTAGTAGCAGTGAGAAAAACATCACGGGGTGGTGCGCATTGTATGGGTGTGTGTTACATGACATTCACTAATAGGAGTGAGAAAAACAACACGGGTTGGTGCGCATTGTATGGGTGTGTGTTACATTACATTCACTAGTAGGAGTGAGAAAAACATCACGGTGTGGTGCGCATTGTATGGGTGTGTGTTACATTACATTCACTAGTAGGAGTGAGAAAAATATCACGGGGTGGTGCGCATTGTAAGGGTGTGTGTTACATTACATTCACTAGTAGCAGTGAGAAAAACATCACGGGGTGGTGCGCATTGTATGGGTATGTGTTACATTACATTCACTAGTAGCAGTGAGAAAAACATCATGGCGTGGTGCGCATTGTATGGGTGTGTGTTACATTACATTTACTAGTAGCAGTGAGAAAAACATCACGGGGTGGTGCGCATTGTATGGGTGTGTGTTACATAACATTCACTAGTAGGAGTGAGAAAAACATCACGGGGTGGTGCGCTTTGTATGGGTGTGTGTTACATTAGATTCACTAGTAGCAGTGAGAAAAACATCACGGGGTGGTGCGCACTGTATGGGTGTGTGTTACTTTACATTCACTAGTAGCAGTGAGAAAAACATCACGGTGTGGTGCGCATTGTATGGGTGTGTGTTACATTACATTCACTAGTAGGAGTGAGAAAAACATCACGGGGTGCTGCGCATTGTATGGCTGTGTGTTACATTAGATTCACTAGTAGTAGTGAGAAAAACATCACGGGGTGGTGCGCATTGTATGGCTGTGTGTTACATTACATTCACTAGTAGGAGTGAGAAAAACATCACGGGGTGGAGCGCATTGTATGGGTGTGTGTTACATTACATTCACTAGTAGGAGTGACAAAAACATAACGGGGTGGTGCGCATTGTATGGGTGTGTGTTACATTAGATTCACTAGTAGGAGTGAGAAAAACATCACGGGGTGGTGCGCATTGTATGGGTGTGTGTTACATTAGATTCACTAGTAGGAGTGAGAAAAACATCACGGGGTGGTGCGCATTGTATGGGTGTGCGTTACATTAGATTCACTAGTAGGAGTGAGAAAAACATCACGGGGTGGTGCGCATTGTATGGGTGTGTGTTACATTAGATTCACTAGTAGGAGTGAGAAAAACATCACGGGGTGGGGCGCATTGTATGGGTGTGTGTTACATTACATTCACTAGTAGGAGTGAGAAAAACATCACGGGGTGGTGCGCATTGTATGGGTGTGATTTACATTAGATTCACTAGTAGGAATGAGAAAAACATCACGGGGTGGTGCGCATTGTATGGGTGTGTGTTACATTACATTCACTAGTAGGAGTGAGAAAAACATCACGGTTTGGTGCGCATTTTATGGGTGTGTGTTACATTAGATTCACTAGTAGGAGTGAGAAAAACATCACGGGGTGTTGCGCATTGTATGGGTGTTTGTTACATTACATTCACTAGTAGGAGTGAGAAAAACATCACGGGGTGGTGCGCATTGTATGGGTGTGTGTTACATTAGATTCACTAATAGGAATGAGAAAAACATCACGGGGTGGTGCGCATTGTATGGGTGTGTGTTACATTACATTCACTAGTAGGAGTGAGAAAAACATCACGGGGTGGTGGACATTGTATGGGTGTGTGTTACATTGGATTGACTAGTAGGAATGAGAAAAACATCACGGGGTGGTGCGCATTGTATGGGTGTGTGTTACTTTACATTCACTAGTAGGAGAGAGAAAAACATCACGGGGTGGTGCGCATTGTATGGGTGTGTGTTACATTAGATTCACTAGTAGGAGTGAGAAACACATCACGGGGTGGTGCGCATTGTATGGGTGTTTGTTACATTACATTCATAGTAGGAGTGAGAAAAACATCACGGGGTGGTGCGCATTGTATGGGTGTGTGTTACATTAGATTCACTAGTAGAAATGAGAAAAACATCAAGGAGTGGTGCGCATTGTATGGGTGTGTGTTACATTACATTCACTAGTAGGAGTGAGAAAAACATCACGGGGTGGTGCGCATTGTATGGCTGTGTGTTACATTAGATTCACTAGTGGGAGTGAGAAAAACATCACGGGGTGGTGCGCATTGTATGGGTGTGTGTTACATTACATTCACTAGTAGGAGTGACAAAAACATCAGGGGTGGTCTGCATTGTATGTGTGTGTGTTAAATTACATTCACTAGTAGGAGTGAGAAAACATCACGGGGTGGTGTGCATTGTATGCGTGTGTGTTACATTACTTTCACTAGTAAGAGTGAGAAAAACATCACGGGGTGGTGCGCATTGTATGGGTGTGTGTTACATTAGATTCACTAGTAGAAATGAGAAATTCATCACGGAGTGGTGCGCATTGTATGGGTGTGTGTTACATTACATTCACTAGTAGGAGTGAGAAAAACATCACGGGGTGGTGCGCATTGTATGGCTGTGTGTTACATTAGATTCACTAGTGGGAGTGAGAAAAACATCACGGGGTGGTGCGCATTGTATGGGTGTGTGTTACATTACATTCACTAGTAGGAGTGACAAAAACATCAGGGGTGGTCTGCATTGTATGGGTGTGTGTTACATTACATTCACTAGTAGGAGTGAGAAAACATCACGGGGTGGTGTGCATTGTATGCGTGTGTGTTACATTACTTTCACTAGTAAGAGTGAGAAAAACATCACGGGGTGGTGCGCATTGTATGGGTGTGTGTTACATTAGATTCACTAGTAGAAATGAGAAAAACATCACGGAGTGGTGCGCATTGTATGGGTGTGTGTTACATTACATTCACTAGTAGGAGTGAGAAAAACATCACGGGGTGGTGCGCATTGTATGGCTGTGTGTTACATTAGATTCACTAGTGGGAGTGAGAAAAACATCACGGGGTGGTGCGCATTGTATGGGTGTGTGTTACATTACATTCACTAGTAGGAGTGACAAAAACATCAGGGGTGGTCTGCATTGTATGGGTGTGTGTTACATTACATTCACTAATAGGAGTGAGAAAACATCACGGGGTGGTGTGCATTGTATGCGTGTGTGTTACATTACTTTCACTAGTAAGAGTGAGAAAAACATCACGGGGTGGTGCGCATTGTATGGGTGTGTGTTACATTACATTCACTAGTAGGAGTGAGAAAACATCACGATGTGGTGCGCTTTGTATGGGTGTGTGTTACATTAGATTCACTAGTAGCAGTGAGAAAAACATCACGGGGTGGTGCGCACTGTATGGGTGTGTGTTACTTTACATTCACTAGTAGCAGTGAGAAAAACATCACGGTGTGGTGCGCATTGTATGGGTGTGTGTTACATTACATTCACTAGTAGGAGTGAGAAAAACATCACGGGGTGCTGCGCATTGTATGGCTGTGTGTTACATTAGATTCACTAGTAGTAGTGAGAAAAACATCACGGGGTGGTGCGCATTGTATGGCTGTGTGTTACATTACATTCACTAGTAGGAGTGAGAAAAACATCACGGGGTGGTGTGCATTGTATGCGTGTGTGTTACATTACATTCACTAGTGGGAGTGAGAAAAACATCACGGGGTGGTGCGCATTGTATGGGTGTGTGTTACATTACATTCACTAGTAGGAGTGAGAAAACATCACGGGGTGGTGTGCATTGTATGCGTGTGTGTTACATTACTTTCACTAGTAAGAGTGAGAAAAACATCACGGGGTGGTGCGCATTGTATGGGTGTGTGTTACATTACATTCACTAGTAGGAGTGAGAAAAGAATCACGGGGTGGTGCGCATTGTATGGGTGTGTGTTACATTACATTCACTAGTAACAGTGAGAAAAACATCACGGGGGGGTGCGCATTGTATGGGTGTGTGTTACATTACATTCACTAGTAGCAGTGAGAAAAACATCACGGTGTGGTGCGCATTGTAAGGGTGTGTGTTACATTACATTCACTAGTAGCAGTGAGAAAAACATCACGGGGTGGTGCGCATTGTATGGGTATGTGTTACATTACATTCACTAGTAGCAGTGAGAAAAATATCATGGCGTGGTGCGCATTGTATGGGTGTGTGTTACATTACATTTACTAGTAGCAGTGAGAAAAACATCACGGGGTGGTGCGCATTGTATGGGTGTGTGTTACATAACATTCACTAGTAGGAGTGAGAAAAACATCACGGGGTGGTGCGCTTTGTATGGGTGTGTGTTACATTAGATTCACTAGTAGCAGTGAGAAAAACATCACGGGGTGGTGCGCACTGTATGGGTGTGTGTTACTTTACATTCACTAGTAGCAGTGAGAAAAACATCACGGTGTGGTGCGCATTGTATGGGTGTGTGTTACATTACATTCACTAGTAGGATTGAGAAAAACATCACGGGGTGCTGCGCATTGTATGGCTGTGTGTTACATTAGATTCACTAGTAGGAGTGTGAAAAACATCACGGGGTGGTGCGCATTGTATGGGTGTGTGTTACATTACATTCACTAGTAGGAGTGAGAAAAACATCACGGGGTGGAGCGCATTGTATGGGTGTGTGTTACATTACATTCACTAGTAGGAGTGACAAAAACATAACGGGGTGGTGCGCATTGTATGGGTGTGTGTTACATTACATTCACTAGTAGGAGTGAGAAAAACATCACGGGGTGGTGCGCATTGTATGGGTGTGTGTTACATTAGATTCACTAGTAGGAGTGAGAAAAACATCACTTTGTGGTGCGCATTGTATGGGTGTGTGTTACATTAGATTCACTAGTAGGAGTGAGAAAAACATCACGGGGTGGTGCGCATTGTATGGGTGTGTGTTACATTACATTCACTAGTAGGAGTGAGAAAAACATCACGGGGTGGGGCGCATTGTATGGGTGTGTGTTACATTACATTCACTAGTAGGAGAGAGAAAAACATCACGGGGTGGTGCGCATTGTATGGGTGTGTGTTACATTAGATTCACTAGTAGGAATGAGAAAAACATCACGGGGTGGTGCGCATTGTATGGGTGTGTGTTACATTACATTCACTAGTAGGAGTGAGAAAAACATCACGGGGTGGTGCGCATTTTATGGGTGTGTGTTACATTACATTCACTAGTAGGAGTGAGAAAAACATCACGGGGTGGTGCGCATTGTATGGGTGTGTGTTACATTAGATTCACTAGTAGGAGTGAGAAAAACATCACGGGGTGGTGCGCATTGTATGGGTGTTTGTTACATTACATTCACTAGTAGGAGTGAGAAAAACATCACGGGGTGGTGCGCATTGTATGGGTGTGTGTTACATTAGATTCACTAGTAGAAATGAGAAAAACATCACAGAGTGGTGCGCATTGTATGGGTGTGTGTTACATTACATTCACTAGTAGGAGTGAGAAAAACATCACGGGGTGGTGCGCATTGTATGGCTGTGTGTTACATTAGATTCAGTAGTGGGAGTGAGAAAAACATAACGGGGTGGTGCGCATTGTATGGGTGTGTGTTACATTACATTCACTAGTAGGAGTGACAAAAACATCAGGGGTGGTCTGCATTGTATGGGTGTGTGTTACATTACATTCACTAGTAGGAGTGAGAAAACATCACGGGGTGGTGTGCATTGTATGCGTGTGTGTTACATTACTTTCACTAGTAAGAGTGAGAAAAACATCACGGGGTGGTGCGCATTGTATGGGTGTGTGTTACATTAGATTCACTAGTAGAAATGAGAAAAACATCACGGGGTGGTGTGCATTGTATGCGTGTGTTTTACATTACTTTCACTAGTAAGAGTGAGAAAAACATCACGGGGTGGTGCGCATTGTATGGGTGTGTGTTACATTACATTCACTAGTAGGAGTGAGAAAAGAATCACGGGGTGGTGCGCATTGTATGGGTGTGTGTTACATTACATTCACTAGTAACAGTGAGAAAAACATCACGGGGGGGTGCGCATTGTATGGGTGTGTGTTACATTACATTCACTAGTAGCAGTGAGAAAAACATCACGGTGTGGTGCGCATTGTAAGGGTGTGTGTTACATTACATTCACTAGTAGCAGTGAGAAAAACATCACGGGGTGGTGCGCATTGTATGGGTATGTGTTACATTACATTCACTAGTAGCAGTGAGAAAAATATCATGGCGTGGTGCGCATTGTATGGGTGTGTGTTTCATTACATTTACTAGTAGCAGTGAGAAAAACATCACGGGGTGGTGCGCATTGTATGGGTGTGTGTTACATAACATTCACTAGTAGGAGTGAGAAAAACATCACGGGGTGGTGCGCTTTGTATGGGTGTGTGTTACATTAGATTCAATAGTAGCAGTGAGAAAAACATCACGGGGTGGTGCGCACTGTATGGGTGTGTGTTACTTTACATTCACTAGTAGCAGTGAGAAAAACATCACGGTGTGGTGCGCATTGTATGGGTGTGTGTTACATTACATTCACTAGTAGGATTGAGAAAAACATCACGGGGTGCTGCGCATTGTATGGCTGTGTGTTACATTAGATTCACTAGTAGGAGTGTGAAAAACATCACGGGGTGGTGCGCATTGTATGGCTGTGTGTTACATTACATTCACCTGTAGGAGTGAGAAAAACATCACGGGGTGGAGCGCATTGTATGGGTGTGTGTTACATTACATTCACTAGTAGGAGTGAGAAAAACATCACGGGGTGGTGCGCATTGTGTGGGTGTGTGTTACATTACATTCACTAGTAGGAGTGAGAAAAAAATCACGGGGTGGTGCGCATTGTATGGGTGTGTGTTACATTAGATTCACTAGTAGGAGTGAGAAAAACATCACGGGGTGGTGCGCATTGTATGGGTGTGTGTTACATTAGATTCACTAGCAGGAGTGAGAAAAACATCACGGGGTGGTGCGCATTGTATGGGTGTGTGTTACATTACATTCACTAGTAGGAGTGAGAAAAACATCACGGGGTGGGGCGCATTGTATGGGTGTGTGTTACATTACATTCACTAGTAGGAGTGAGAAAAACATCACGGGGTGTTGCGCATTGTATGGGTGTGTGTTACATTACATTTACTAGTAGCAGTGAGAAAAACATCACGGGGTGGTGCGCATTGTATGGGTGTGTGTTACATAACATTCACTAGTAGGAGTGAGAAAAACATCACGGGGTGGTGCGCATTGTATGGGTGTGTGTTACATTAGATTCACTAGTAGCAGTGAGAAAAACATCACGGGGTGGTGCGCACTGTATGGGTGTGTGTTACATTACATTCACTAGTAGGAGTGAGAAAAACATCACGGGGTGCTGCGCATTGTATGGCTGTGTGTTACATTAGATTCACTAGTAGGAGTGAGAAAAACATCACGGGGTGGTGCGCATTGTATGGCTGTGTGTTACATTACATTCACTAGTAGGAGTGAGAAAAACATCACGGGGTGGAGCGCATTGTATGGGTGTGTGTTACATTACATTCACTAGTAGGAGTGACAAAAACATCACGGGGTGGTGCGCATTGTACGCGTGTGTGTTACATTACTTTCACTAGTAAGAGTGAGAAAAACATCACGGGGTGGTGCGCATTGTATGGGTGTGTGTTACATTACATTCACTAGTAGGAGTGAGAAATCATCACGGGGTGGTGCGCATTGTATGGGTGTGTGTTACATTACATTCACTAGTAGGAGTGAGAAAAACATCATGGGGTGGTGCGCATTGTATGGGTGTGTGTTACATTACATTCACCAGTAGAAGTGAGAAAAACATCACGGGGTGGTGTGAATCGGAGGGTCTGAATTAGGATAGGCAGTGAGTGGCAATTTAGCATGGAGAAAAGCACCGCGGGGTGGTCAGCATGGGGAGGTCAAGGAACATGCAGTGGCAATGTAGGATAGGTTTCTGAAAAACATCGCGGGGTGGTGCGCATTGTATGGGTGTGTGTTACATTAGATTCACTAGTAGGAGTGAGAAAAACATCACGGGGTGGTGCGCATTGTATGGGTGTGTGTTACATTACATTCACTAAGAGGAGTGAGAAAAACATTACGGGGTGGTGCGCATTGTATGGGTGTGTGTTACATTACATTCACTAGTAGGAGTGAGAAAAACATTACGGGGTGGTGCGCATTGTATGGGTGTGTGTTACATTAGATTCACTAGTAGGAGTGAGAAAAACATCACGGGGTGGTGCGCATTGTATGGGTGTGTGTTACATTACATTCACTAGTAGGAGTGAGAAAAACATCACGGGGTGGTGCGCATTGTATGGGTGTGTGTTACATTACATTCACTAGTAGGAGTGAGAAAAACATCACGGGGTGGTGCGCATTTTATGGGTGTGTGTTACATTACATTCACTAGTAGGAGTGAGAAAACATCACGGGGTGGTGTGCATTGTATGCGTGTGTGTTACATTACTTTCACTAGTAAGAGTGAGAAATACATCACTGTGTGGTGCGCATTGTATGGGTGTGTGTTACATTACATTCACTAGTAGGAGTGAGAAAAGAATCACGGGGTGGTGCGCATTGTATGGGTGTGTGTTACATTACATTCACTAGTAGCAGTGAGAAAAACATCACGGGGCGGTGCGCATTGTATGGCTGTGTGTTACATTACATTCACTAGTAGCAGTGAGAAAAACATCACGGTGTGGTGCGCATTGTATGGGTGTGTGTTACATTAGATTCACTAGTAGGAGTGAGAAAAACATCACGGGGTGGTGCGCATTTTATGGGTGTTGTTACATTATATTCACTAGTAGGAGTGAGAAAAACATCACGGGGTGGTGCGCATTGTATGGGTGTGTGTTACATTACATTCACTAGTAGGAGTGAGAAATCATCACGGGGTGGTGCGCATTGTATGGGTGTGTGTTACATTACATTCACTAGTAGGAGTGAGAAAAGAATCACGGGGTGGTGCGCACTGTATGGGTGTGTGTTACTTTACATTCACTAGTAGCAGTGAGAAAAACATCACGGTGTGGTGCGCATTGTATGGGTGTGTGTTACATTACATTCACTAGTAGGAGTGAGAAAAACATCACGGGGTGCTGCGCATTGTATGGCTGTGTGTTACATTAGATTCACTAGTAGTAGTGAGAAAAACATCACGGGGTGGTGCGCATTGTATGGCTGTGTGTTACATTACATTCACTAGTAGGAGTGAGAAAAACATCACGGGGTGGAGCGCATTGTATGGTTGTGTGTTACATTACATTCACTAGTAGGAGTGACAAAAACATAACGGGGTGGTGCGCATTGTATGGGTGTGTGTTACATTAGATTCACTAGTAGGAGTGAGAAAAACATCACGGGGTGGTGCGCATTGTATGGGTGTGTGTTACATTAGATTCACTAGTAGGAGTGAGAAAAACATCACGGGGTGGTGCGCATTGTATGGGTGTGCGTTACATTAGATTCACTAGTAGGAGTGAGAAAAACATCACGGGGTGGTGCGCATTGTATGGGTGTGTGTTACATTAGATTCACTAGTAGGAGTGAGAAAAACATCACGGGGTGGGGCGCATTGTATGGGTGTGTGTTACATTACATTCACTAGTAGGAGTGAGAAAAACATCACGGGGTGGTGCGCATTGTATGGGTGTGTGTTACATTAGATTCACTAGTAGGAATGAGAAAAACATCACGGGGTGGTGCGCATTGTATGGGTGTGTGTTACATTACATTCACTAGTAGGAGTGAGAAAAACATCACGGTTAGGTGCGCATTTTATGGGTGTGTGTAACATTAGATTCACTAGTAGGAGTGAGAAAAACATCACGGGGTGTTGCGCATTGTATGGGTGTTTGTTACATTACATTCACTAGTAGGAGTGATAAAAACATCACGGGGTGGTGCGCATTGTATGGGTGTGTGTTACATTAGATTCACTAGTAGGAATGAGAAAAACATCACGGGGTGGTGCGCATTGTA
Organism: Cavia porcellus; assembly: GCF_034190915.1. Classification (NCBI taxonomy): domain Eukaryota; kingdom Metazoa; phylum Chordata; class Mammalia; order Rodentia; family Caviidae; genus Cavia; species Cavia porcellus. Next base: position 785,386 of record NW_026947596.1, on the reverse strand, counting down.
TGGGTGTGTGTTACATTACATTCACTAGTAGGAGTGAGAAAAACATCACGGGGTGGTGGACATTGTATGGGTGTGTGTTACATTGGATTGACTAGTAGGAATGAGAAAAACATCACGGGGTGGTGCGCATTGTATGGGTGTGTGTTACATTAGATTCACTAGTAGGAGTGAGAAAAACATCACGGGGTGGTGCGCATTGTATGGGTGTGTGTTACATTAGATTCACTAGTAGGAGTGAGAAAAACATCACGGGGTGGGGCGCATTGTATGGGTGTGTGTTACATTACATTCACTAGTAGGAGTGAGAAAAACATCACGGGGTGGTGCGCATTGTATGGGTGTGTGTTACATTAGATTCACTAGTAGGAATGAGAAAAACATCACGGGGTGGTGCGCATTGTATGGGTGTGTGTTACATTACATTCACTAGTAGGAGTGAGAAAAACATCACGGTTAGGTGCGCATTTTATGGGTGTGTGTTACATTAGATTCACTAGTAGGAGTGAGAAAAACATCACGGGGTGGGGCGCATTGTATGGGTGTGTGTTACATTACATTCACTAGTAGGAGTGAGAAAAACATCACGGGGTGGTGCGCATTGTATGGGTGTGTGTTACATTAGATTCACTAGTAGGAATGAGAAAAACATCACGGGGTGGTGCGCATTGTATGGGTGTGTGTTACATTACATTCACTAGTAGGAGTGAGAAAAACATCACGGTTAGGTGCGCATTTTATGGGTGTGTGTTACATTAGATTCACTAGTAGGAGTGAGAAAAACATCACGGGGTGTTGCGCATTGTATGGGTGTTTGTTACATTACATTCACTAGTAGGAGTGATAAAAACATCACGGGGTGGTGCGCATTGTATGGGTGTGTGTTACATTAGATTCACTAGTAGGAATGAGAAAAACATCACGGGGTGGTGCGCATTGTATGGGTGTGTGTTACATTACATTCACTAGTAGGAGTGAGAAAAACATCACGGGGTGGTGCGCATTGTATGGGTGTGTGTTACATTACATTCACTAGTAGGAGTGAGAAAAACATCACGGGGTGGTGCGCATTGTATGGGTGTGTGTTACATTACATTCACTAGTAGGAGTGAGAAAAACATCACGGGGTGGTGCGCATTTTATGGGTGTGTGTTACATTACATTCACTAGTAGGAGTGAGAAAACATCACGGGGTGGTGTGCATTGTATGCGTGTGTGTTACATTACTTTCACTAGTAAGAGTGAGAAATACATCACTGTGTGGTGCGCATTGTATGGGTGTGTGTTACATTACATTCACTAGTAGGAGTGAGAAAAGAATCACGGGGTGGTGCGCATTGTATGGGTGTGTGTTACATTACATTCACTAGTAGCAGTGAGAAAAACATCACGGGGCGGTGCGCATTGTATGGCTGTGTGTTACATTACATTCACTAGTAGCAGTGAGAAAAACATCACGGTGTGGTGCGCATTGTATGGGTGTGTGTTACATTAGATTCACTAGTAGGAGTGAGAAAAACATCACGGGGTGGTGCGCATTTTATGGGTGTTGTTACATTATATTCACTAGTAGGAGTGAGAAAAACATCACGGGGTGGTGCGCATTGTATGGGTGTGTGTTACATTACATTCACTAGTAGGAGTGAGAAATCATCACGGGGTGGTGCGCATTGTATGGGTGTGTGTTACATTACATTCACTAGTAGGAGTGAGAAAAGAATCACGGGGTGGTGCGCACTGTATGGGTGTGTGTTACTTTACATTCACTAGTAGCAGTGAGAAAAACATCACGGTGTGGTGCGCATTGTATGGGTGTGTGTTACATTACATTCACTAGTAGGAGTGAGAAAAACATCACGGGGTGCTGCGCATTGTATGGCTGTGTGTTACATTAGATTCACTAGTAGTAGTGAGAAAAACATCACGGGGTGGTGCGCATTGTATGGCTGTGTGTTACATTACATTCACTAGTAGGAGTGAGAAAAACATCACGGGGTGGAGCGCATTGTATGGTTGTGTGTTACATTACATTCACTAGTAGGAGTGACAAAAACATAACGGGGTGGTGCGCATTGTATGGGTGTGTGTTACATTAGATTCACTAGTAGGAGTGAGAAAAACATCACGGGGTGGTGCGCATTGTATGGGTGTGTGTTACATTAGATTCACTAGTAGGAGTGAGAAAAACATCACGGGGTGGTGCGCATTGTATGGGTGTGCGTTACATTAGATTCACTAGTAGGAGTGAGAAAAACATCACGGGGTGGTGCGCATTGTATGGGTGTGTGTTACATTAGATTCACTAGTAGGAGTGAGAAAAACATCACGGGGTGGGGCGCATTGTATGGGTGTGTGTTACATTACATTCACTAGTAGGAGTGAGAAAAACATCACGGGGTGGTGCGCATTGTATGGGTGTGTGTTACATTAGATTCACTAGTAGGAATGAGAAAAACATCACGGGGTGGTGCGCATTGTATGGGTGTGTGTTACATTACATTCACTAGTAGGAGTGAGAAAAACATCACGGTTAGGTGCGCATTTTATGGGTGTGTGTAACATTAGATTCACTAGTAGGAGTGAGAAAAACATCACGGGGTGTTGCGCATTGTATGGGTGTTTGTTACATTACATTCACTAGTAGGAGTGATAAAAACATCACGGGGTGGTGCGCATTGTATGGGTGTGTGTTACATTAGATTCACTAGTAGGAATGAGAAAAACATCACGGGGTGGTGCGCATTGTATGGGTGTGTGTTACATTACATTCACTAGTAGGAGTGAGAAAAACATCACGGGGTGGTGGACATTGTATGGGTGTGTGTTACATTGGATTGACTAGTAGGAATGAGAAAAACATCACGGGGTGGTGCGCATTGTATGGGTGTGTGTTACTTTACATTCACTAGTAGGAGAGAGAAAAACATCACGGGGTGGTGCGCATTGTATGGGTGTGTGTTACATTAGATTCACTAGTAGGAGTGAGAAACACATCACGGGGTGGTGCGCATTGTATGGGTGTTTGTTACATTACATTCACTAGTAGGAGTGAGAAAAACATCACGGGGTGGTGCGCATTGTATGGGTGTGTGTTACATTAGATTCACTAGTAGAAATGAGAAAAACATCAAGGAGTGGTGCGCATTGTATGGGTGTGTGTTACATTACATTCACTAGTAGGAGTGAGAAAAACATCACGGGGTGGTGCGCATTGTATGGCTGTGTGTTACATTAGATTCACTAGTGGGAGTGAGAAAAACATCACGGGGTGGTGCGCATTGTATGGGTGTGTGTTACATTACATTCACTAGTAGGAGTGACAAAAACATCAGGGGTGGTCTGCATTGTATGGGTGTGTGTTACATTACATTCACTAGTAGGAGTGAGAAAACATCACGGGGTGGTGTGCATTGTATGCGTGTGTGTTACATTACTTTCACTAGTAAGAGTGAGAAAAACATCACGGGGTGGTGCGCATTGTATGGGTGTGTGTTACATTACATTCACTAAGAGGAGTGAGAAAAACATTACGGGGTGGTGCGCATTGTATGGGTGTGTGTTACATTACATTCACTAGTAGGAGTGAGAAAAACATCACGGGGTGGTGCGCATTGTATGGGTGTGTGTTACATTAGATTCACTAGTAGGAGTGAGAAAAACATCACGGGGTGGTGCGCATTGTATGGGTGTGTGTTACATTACATTCACTAGTAGGAGTGAGAAAAACATCACGGGGTGGTGCGCATTGTATGGGTGTGTGTTACATTACATTCACTAGTAGCAGTGAGAAAAACATCACGGGGCGGTGCGCATTGTATGGGTGTGTGTTACATTACATTCACTAGTAGCAGTGAGAAAAACATCACGGTGTGGTGCGCATTGTATGGGTGTGTGTTACATTAGATTCACTAGTAGGAGTGAGAAAAACATCACGGGGTGGTGCGCATTTTATGGGTGTTGTTACATTATATTCACTAGTAGGAGTGAGAAAAACATCACGGGGTGGTGCGCATTGTATGGGTGTGTGTTACATTACATTCACTAGTAGGAGTGAGAAATCATCACGGGGTGGTGCGCATTGTATGGGTGTGTGTTACATTACATTCACTAGTAGGAGTGAGAAAAGAATCACGGGGTGGTGCGCACTGTATGGGTGTGTGTTACTTTACATTCACTAGTAGCAGTGAGAAAAACATCACGGTGTGGTGCGCATTGTATGGGTGTGTGTTACATTACATTCACTAGTAGGAGTGAGAAAAACATCACGGGGTGCTGCGCATTGTATGGCTGTGTGTTACATTAGATTCACTAGTAGTAGTGAGAAAAACATCACGGGGTGGTGCGCATTGTATGGCTGTGTGTTACATTACATTCACTAGTAGGAGTGAGAAAAACATCACGGGGTGGAGCGCATTGTATGGTTGTGTGTTACATTACATTCACTAGTAGGAGTGACAAAAACATAACGGGGTGGTGCGCATTGTATGGGTGTGTGTTACATTAGATTCACTAGTAGGAGTGAGAAAAACATCACGGGGTGGTGCGCATTGTATGGGTGTGTGTTACATTAGATTCACTAGTAGGAGTGAGAAAAACATCACGGGGTGGTGCGCATTGTATGGGTGTGCGTTACATTAGATTCACTAGTAGGAGTGAGAAAAACATCACGGGGTGGTGCGCATTGTATGGGTGTGTGTTACATTAGATTCACTAGTAGGAGTGAGAAAAACATCACGGGGTGGGGCGCATTGTATGGGTGTGTGTTACATTACATTCACTAGTAGGAGTGAGAAAAACATCACGGGGTGGTGCGCATTGTATGGGTGTGTGTTACATTAGATTCACTAGTAGGAATGAGAAAAACATCACGGGGTGGTGCGCATTGTATGGGTGTGTGTTACATTACATTCACTAGTAGGAGTGAGAAAAACATCACGGTTAGGTGCGCATTTTATGGGTGTGTGTTACATTAGATTCACTAGTAGGAGTGAGAAAAACATCACGGGGTGTTGCGCATTGTATGGGTGTTTGTTACATTACATTCACTAGTAGGAGTGATAAAAACATCACGGGGTGGTGCGCATTGTATGGGTGTGTGTTACATTAGATTCACTAGTAGGAATGAGAAAAACATCACGGGGTGGTGCGCATTGTATGGGTGTGTGTTACATTACATTCACTAGTAGGAGTGAGAAAAACATCACGGGGTGGTGGACATTGTATGGGTGTGTGTTACATTGGATTGACTAGTAGGAATGAGAAAAACATCACGGGGTGGTGCGCATTGTATGGGTGTGTGTTACTTTACATTCACTAGTAGGAGAGAGAAAAACATCACGGGGTGGTGCGCATTGTATGGGTGTGTGTTACATTAGATTCACTAGTAGGAGTGAGAAACACATCACGGGGTGGTGCGCATTGTATGGGTGTTTGTTACATTACATTCACTAGTAGGAGTGAGAAAAACATCACGGGGTGGTGCGCATTGTATGGGTGTGTGTTACATTAGATTCACTAGTAGAAATGAGAAAAACATCAAGGAGTGGTGCGCATTGTATGGGTGTGTGTTACATTACATTCACTAGTAGGAGTGAGAAAAACATCACGGGGTGGTGCGCATTGTATGGCTGTGTGTTACATTAGATTCACTAGTGGGAGTGAGAAAAACATCACGGGGTGGTGCGCATTGTATGGGTGTGTGTTACATTACATTCACTAGTAGGAGTGACAAAAACATCAGGGGTGGTCTGCATTGTATGGGTGTGTGTTACATTACATTCACTAGTAGGAGTGAGAAAACATCACGGGGTGGTGTGCATTGTATGCGTGTGTGTTACATTACTTTCACTAGTAAGAGTGAGAAAAACATCACGGGGTGGTGCGCATTGTATGGGTGTGTGTTACATTAGATTCACTAGTAGAAATGAGAAATTCATCACGGAGTGGTGCGCATTGTATGGGTGTGTGTTACATTACATTCACTAGTAGGAGTGAGAAAAACATCACGGGGTGGTGCGCATTGTATGGCTGTGTGTTACATTAGATTCACTAGTGGGAGTGAGAAAAACATCACGGGGTGGTGCGCATTGTATGGGTGTGTGTTACATTACATTCACTAGTAGGAGTGACAAAAACATCAGGGGTGGTCTGCATTGTATGGGTGTGTGTTACATTACATTCACTAGTAGGAGTGAGAAAACATCACGGGGTGGTGTGCATTGTATGCGTGTGTGTTACATTACTTTCACTAGTAAGAGTGAGAAAAACATCACGGGGTGGTGCGCATTGTATGGGTGTGTGTTACATTAGATTCACTAGTAGAAATGAGAAAAACATCACGGAGTGGTGCGCATTGTATGGGTGTGTGTTACATTACATTCACTAGTAGGAGTGAGAAAAACATCACGGGGTGGTGCGCATTGTATGGCTGTGTGTTACATTAGATTCACTAGTGGGAGTGAGAAAAACATCACGGGGTGGTGCGCATTGTATGGGTGTGTGTTACATTACATTCACTAGTAGGAGTGACAAAAACATCAGGGGTGGTCTGCATTGTATGGGTGTGTGTTACATTACATTCACTAATAGGAGTGAGAAAACATCACGGGGTGGTGTGCATTGTATGCGTGTGTGTTACATTACTTTCACTAGTAAGAGTGAGAAAAACATCACGGGGTGGTGCGCATTGTATGGGTGTGTGTTACATTACATTCACTAGTAGGAGTGAGAAAACATCACGATGTGGTGCGCTTTGTATGGGTGTGTGTTACATTAGATTCACTAGTAGCAGTGAGAAAAACATCACGGGGTGGTGCGCACTGTATGGGTGTGTGTTACTTTACATTCACTAGTAGCAGTGAGAAAAACATCACGGTGTGGTGCGCATTGTATGGGTGTGTGTTACATTACATTCACTAGTAGGAGTGAGAAAAACATCACGGGGTGCTGCGCATTGTATGGCTGTGTGTTACATTAGATTCACTAGTAGTAGTGAGAAAAACATCACGGGGTGGTGCGCATTGTATGGCTGTGTGTTACATTACATTCACTAGTAGGAGTGAGAAAAACATCACGGGGTGGAGCGCATTGTATGGGTGTGTGTTACATTACATTCACTAGTAGGAGTGACAAAAACATAACGGGGTGGTGCGCATTGTATGGGTGTGTGTTACATTAGATTCACTAGTAGGAGTGAGAAAAACATCACGGGGTGGTGCGCATTGTATGGGTGTGTGTTACATTAGATTCACTAGTAGGAGTGAGAAAAACATCACGGGGTGGTGCGCATTGTATGGGTGTGCGTTACATTAGATTCACTAGTAGGAGTGAGAAAAACATCACGGGGTGGTGCGCATTGTATGGGTGTGTGTTACATTAGATTCACTAGTAGGAGTGAGAAAAACATCACGGGGTGGGGCGCATTGTATGGGTGTGTGTTACATTACATTCACTAGTAGGAGTGAGAAAAACATCACGGGGTGGTGCGCATTGTATGGGTGTGTGTTACATTAGATTCACTAGTAGGAATGAGAAAAACATCACGGGGTGGTGCGCATTGTATGGGTGTGTGTTACATTACATTCACTAGTAGGAGTGAGAAAAACATCACGGTTTGGTGCGCATTTTATGGGTGTGTGTTACATTAGATTCACTAGTAGGAGTGAGAAAAACATCACGGGGTGTTGCGCATTGTATGGGTGTTTGTTACATTACATTCACTAGTAGGAGTGAGAAAAACATCACGGGGTGGTGCGCATTGTATGGGTGTGTGTTACATTAGATTCACTAGTAGGAATGAGAAAAACATCACGGGGTGGTGCGCATTGTATGGGTGTGTGTTACATTACATTCACTAGTAGGAGTGAGAAAAACATCACGGGGTGGTGGACATTGTATGGGTGTGTGTTACATTGGATTGACTAGTAGGAATGAGAAAAACATCACGGGGTGGTGCGCATTGTATGGGTGTGTGTTACTTTACATTCACTAGTAGGAGTGAGAAAAACATCACGGGGTGGTGCGCATTGTATGGGTGTGTGTTACATTAGATTCACTAGTAGGAGTGAGAAACACATCACGGGGTGGTGCGCATTGTATGGGTGTTTGTTACATTACATTCACTAGTAGGAGTGAGAAAAACATCACGGGGTGGTGCGCATTGTATGGGTGTGTGTTACATTAGATTCACTAGTAGAAATGAGAAAAACATCACGGAGTGGTGCGCATTGTATGGGTGTGTGTTACATTACATTCACTAGTAGGAGTGAGAAAAACATCACGGGGTGGTGCGCATTGTATGGCTGTGTGTTACATTAGATTCACTAGTGGGAGTGAGAAAAACATCACGGGGTGGTGCGCATTGTATGGGTGTGTGTTACATTACATTCACTAGTAGGAGTGACAAAAACATCAGGGGTGGTCTGCATTGTATGGGTGTGTGTTACATTACATTCACTAGTAGAAGTGAGAAAACATCACGGGGTGGTGTGCATTGTATGCGTGTGTGTTACATTACTTTCACTAGTAAGAGTGAGAAAAACATCACGGGGTGGTGCGCATTGTATGGGTGTGTGTTACATTAGATTCACTAGTAGAAATGAGAAATTCATCACGGAGTGGTGCGCATTGTATGGGTGTGTGTTACATTACATTCACTAGTAGGAGTGAGAAAAACATCACGGGGTGGTGCGCATTGTATGGCTGTGTGTTACATTAGATTCACTAGTGGGAGTGAGAAAAACATCACGGGGTGGTGCGCATTGTATGGGTGTGTGTTACATTACATTCACTAGTAGGAGTGACAAAAACATCAGGGGTGGTCTGCATTGTATGGGTGTGTGTTACATTACATTCACTAGTAGGAGTGAGAAAACATCACGGGGTGGTGTGCATTGTATGCGTGTGTGTTACATTACTTTCACTAGTAAGAGTGAGAAAAACATCACGGGGTGGTGCGCATTGTATGGGTGTGTGTTACATTAGATTCACTAGTAGAAATGAGAAAAACATCACGGAGTGGTGCGCATTGTATGGGTGTGTGTTACATTACATTCACTAGTAGGAGTGAGAAAAACATCACGGGGTGGTGCGCATTGTATGGCTGTGTGTTACATTAGATTCACTAGTGGGAGTGAGAAAAACATCACGGGGTGGTGCGCATTGTATGGGTGTGTGTTACATTACATTCACTAGTAGGAGTGACAAAAACATCAGGGGTGGTCTGCATTGTATGGGTGTGTGTTACATTACATTCACTAGTAGGAGTGAGAAAACATCACGGGGTGGTGTGCATTGTATACGTGTGTGTTACATTACTTTCACTAGTAAGAGTGAGAAAAACATCACGGGGTGGTGCGCATTGTATGGGTGTGTGTTACATTACATTCACTAGTAGGAGTGAGAAAACATCACGATGTGGTGCGCTTTGTATGGGTGTGTGTTACATTAGATTCACTAGTATCAGTGAGAAAAACATCACGGGGTGGTGCGCACTGTATGGGTGTGTGTTACTTTACATTCACTAGTAGCAGTGAGAAAAACATCACGGTGTGGTGCGCATTGTATGGGTGTGTGTTACATTACATTCACTAGTAGGAGTGAGAAAAACATCACGGGGTGCTGCGCATTGTATGGCTGTGTGTTACATTAGATTCACTAGTAGTAGTGAGAAAAACATCACGGGGTGGTGCGCATTGTATGGCTGTGTGTTACATTACATTCACTAGTAGGAGTGAGAAAAACATCACGGGGTGGAGCGCATTGTATGGGTGTGTGTTACATTACATTCACTAGTAGGAGTGACAAAAACATAACGGGGTGGTGCGCATTGTATGGGTGTGTGTTACATTAGATTCACTAGTAGGAGTGAGAAAAACATCACGGGGTGGTGCGCATTGTATGGGTGTGTGTTACATTAGATTCACTAGTAGGAGTGAGAAAAACATCACGGGGTGGTGCGCATTGTATGGGTGTGTGTTACATTAGATTCACTAGTAGGAGTGAGAAAAACATCACGGGGTGGGGCGCATTGTATGGGTGTGTGTTACATTACATTCACTAGTAGGAGTGAGAAAAACATCACGGGGTGGTGCGCATTGTATGGGTGTGTGTTACATTAGATTCACTAGTAGGAATGAGAAAAACATCACGGGGTGGTGCGCATTGTATGGGTGTGTGTTACATTACATTCACTAGTAGGAGTGAGAAAAACATCACGGGGTGGTGCGCATTTTATGGGTGTGTGTTACATTAGATTCACTAATAGGAGTGAGAAAAACATCACGGGGTGTTGCGCATTGTATGGGTGTTTGTTACATTACATTCACTAGTAGGAGTGAGAAAAACATCACGGGGTGGTGCGCATTGTATGGGTGTGTGTTACATTAGATTCACTAGTAGGAATGAGAAAAACATCACGGGGTGGTGCGCATTGTATGGGTGTGTGTTACATTACATTCACTAGTAGGAGTGAGAAAAACATCACGGGGTGGTGGACATTGTATGGGTGTGTGTTACATTGGATTGACTAGTAGGAATGAGAAAAACATCACGGGGTGGTGCGCATTGTATGGGTGTGTGTTACATTACATTCACTAGTAGGAGTGAGAAAAACATCACGGGGTGGTGCGCATTGTATGGGTGTGTGTTACATTAGATTCACTAGTAGGAGTGAGAAACACATCACGGGGTGGTGCGCATTGTATGGGTGTTTGTTACATTACATTCACTAGTAGGAGTGAGAAAAACATCACGGGGTGGTGCGCATTGTATGGGTGTGTGTTACATTAGATTCACTAGTAGAAATGAGAAAAACATCACGGAGTGGTGCGCATTGTATGGGTGTGTGTTACATTACATTCACTAGTAGGAGTGAGAAAAACATCACGGGGTGGTGCGCATTGTATGGCTGTGTGTTACATTAGATTCACTAGTGGGAGTGAGAAAAACATCACGGGGTGGTGCGCATTGTATGGGTGTGTGTTACATTACATTCACTAGTAGGAGTGACAAAAACATCAGGGGTGGTCTGCATTGTATGGGTGTGTGTTACATTACATTCACTAGTAGGAGTGAGAAAACATCACGGGGTGGTGTGCATTGTATGCGTGTGTGTTACATTACTTTCACTAGTAAGAGTGAGAAAAACATCACGGGGTGGTGCGCATTGTATGGGTGTGTGTTACATTAGATTCACTAGTAGAAATGAGAAAAGCATCACGGAGTGGTGCGCATTGTATGGGTGTGTGTTACATTACATTAACTAGTAGGAGTGAGAAAAACATCACGGGGTGGTGCGCATTGTATGGCTGTGTGTTACATTAGATTCACTAGTGGGAGTGAGAAAAACATCACGGGGTGGTGCGCATTGTATGGGTGTGTGTTACATTACATTCACTAGTAGGAGTGACAAAAACATCAGGGGTGGTCTGCATTGTATGGGTGTGTGTTACATTACATTCACTAGTAGGAGTGAGAAAACATCACGGGGTGGTGTGCATTGTATGCGTGTGTGTTACATTACTTTCACTAGTAAGAGTGAGAAAAACATCACGGGGTGGTGCGCATTGTATGGGTGTGTGTTACATTACATTCACTAGTAGGAGTGAGAAAAACATCACGGGGTGGTGCGCATTGTATGGGTGTGTGTTACATTAGATTCACTAGTAGGAGTGAGAAACACATCACGGGGTGGTGCGCATTGTATGGGTGTGTGTTACATTACATTCACTAAGAGGAGTGAGAAAAACATTACGGGGTGGTGCGCATTGTATGGGTGTTTGTTACATTACATTCACTAGTAGGAGTGATAAAAACATCACGGGGTGGTGCGCATTGTATGGGTGTGTGTTACATTAGATTCACTAGTAGGAATGAGAAAAACATCACGGGGTGGTGCGCATTGTATGGGTGTGTGTTACATTACATTCACTAGTAGGAGTGAGAAAAACATCACGGGGTGGTGGACATTGTATGGGTGTGTGTTACATTGGATTGACTAGTAGGAATGAGAAAAACATCACGGGGTGGTGCGCATTGTATGGGTGTGTGTTACTTTACATTCACTAGTAGGAGAGAGAAAAACATCACGGGGTGGTGCGCATTGTATGGGTGTGTGTTACATTAGATTCACTAGTAGGAGTGAGAAACACATCACGGGGTGGTGCGCATTGTATGGGTGTTTGTTACATTACATTCACTAGTAGGAGTGAGAAAAACATCACGGGGTGGTGCGCATTGTATGGGTGTGTGTTACATTAGATTCACTAGTAGAAATGAGAAAAACATCAAGGAGTGGTGCGCATTGTATGGGTGTGTGTTACATTACATTCACTAGTAGGAGTGAGAAAAACATCACGGGGTGGTGCGCATTGTATGGCTGTGTGTTACATTAGATTCACTAGTGGGAGTGAGAAAAACATCACGGGGTGGTGCGCATTGTATGGGTGTGTGTTACATTACATTCACTAGTAGGAGTGACAAAAACATCAGGGGTGGTCTGCATTGTATGGGTGTGTGTTACATTACATTCACTAGTAGGAGTGAGAAAACATCACGGGGTGGTGTGCATTGTATGCGTGTGTGTTACATTACTTTCACTAGTAAGAGTGAGAAAAACATCACGGGGTGGTGCGCATTGTATGGGTGTGTGTTACATTAGATTCACTAGTAGAAATGAGAAATTCATCACGGAGTGGTGCGCATTGTATGGGTGTGTGTTACATTACATTCACTAGTAGGAGTGAGAAAAACATCACGGGGTGGTGCGCATTGTATGGCTGTGTGTTACATTAGATTCACTAGTGGGAGTGAGAAAAACATCACGGGGTGGTGCGCATTGTATGGGTGTGTGTTACATTACATTCACTAGTAGGAGTGACAAAAACATCAGGGGTGGTCTGCATTGTATGGGTGTGTGTTACATTACATTCACTAGTAGGAGTGAGAAAACATCACGGGGTGGTGTGCATTGTATGCGTGTGTGTTACATTACTTTCACTAGTAAGAGTGAGAAAAACATCACGGGGTGGTGCGCATTGTATGGGTGTGTGTTACATTAGATTCACTAGTAGAAATGAGAAAAACATCACGGAGTGGTGCGCATTGTATGGGTGTGTGTTACATTACATTCACTAGTAGGAGTGAGAAAAACATCACGGGGTGGTGCGCATTGTATGGCTGTGTGTTACATTAGATTCACTAGTGGGAGTGAGAAAAACATCACGGGGTGGTGCGCATTGTATGGGTGTGTGTTACATTACATTCACTAGTAGGAGTGACAAAAACATCAGGGGTGGTCTGCATTGTATGGGTGTGTGTTACATTACATTCACTAATAGGAGTGAGAAAACATCACGGGGTGGTGTGCATTGTATGCGTGTGTGTTACATTACTTTCACTAGTAAGAGTGAGAAAAACATCACGGGGTGGTGCGCATTGTATGGGTGTGTGTTACATTACATTCACTAGTAGGAGTGAGAAAACATCACGATGTGGTGCGCTTTGTATGGGTGTGTGTTACATTAGATTCACTAGTAGCAGTGAGAAAAACATCACGGGGTGGTGCGCACTGTATGGGTGTGTGTTACTTTACATTCACTAGTAGCAGTGAGAAAAACATCACGGTGTGGTGCGCATTGTATGGGTGTGTGTTACATTACATTCACTAGTAGGAGTGAGAAAAACATCACGGGGTGCTGCGCATTGTATGGCTGTGTGTTACATTAGATTCACTAGTGGGAGTGAGAAAAACATCACGGGGTGGTGCGCATTGTATGGGTGTGTGTTACATTACATTCACTAGTAGGAGTGACAAAAACATCAGGGGTGGTCTGCATTGTATGGGTGTGTGTTACATTACATTCACTAGTAGGAGTGAGAAAACATCACGGGGTGGTGTGCATTGTATGCGTGTGTGTTACATTACTTTCACTAGTAAGAGTGAGAAAAACATCACGGGGTGGTGCGCATTGTATGGGTGTGTGTTACATTAGATTCACTAGTAGAAATGAGAAAAACATCACGGAGTGGTGCGCATTGTATGGGTGTGTGTTACATTACATTCACTAGTAGGAGTGAGAAAAACATCACGGGGTGGTGCGCATTGTATGGCTGTGTGTTACATTAGATTCACTAGTGGGAGTGAGAAAAACATCACGGGGTGGTGCGCATTGTATGGGTGTGTGTTACATTACATTCACTAGTAGGAGTGACAAAAACATCAGGGGTGGTCTGCATTGTATGGGTGTGTGTTACATTACATTCACTAGTAGGAGTGAGAAAACATCACGGGGTGGTGTGCATTGTATACGTGTGTGTTACATTACTTTCACTAGTAAGAGTGAGAAAAACATCACGGGGTGGTGCGCATTGTATGGGTGTGTGTTACATTACATTCACTAGTAGGAGTGAGAAAACATCACGATGTGGTGCGCTTTGTATGGGTGTGTGTTACATTAGATTCACTAGTATCAGTGAGAAAAACATCACGGGGTGGTGCGCACTGTATGGGTGTGTGTTACTTTACATTCACTAGTAGCAGTGAGAAAAACATCACGGTGTGGTGCGCATTGTATGGGTGTGTGTTACATTACATTCACTAGTAGGAGTGAGAAAAACATCACGGGGTGCTGCGCATTGTATGGCTGTGTGTTACATTAGATTCACTAGTAGTAGTGAGAAAAACATCACGGGGTGGTGCGCATTGTATGGCTGTGTGTTACATTACATTCACTAGTAGGAGTGAGAAAAACATCACGGGGTGGAGCGCATTGTATGGTTGTGTGTTACATTACATTCACTAGTAGGAGTGACAAAAACATAACGGGGTGGTGCGCATTGTATGGGTGTGTGTTACATTAGATTCACTAGTAGGAGTGAGAAAAACATCACGGGGTGGTGCGCATTGTATGGGTGTGTGTTACATTAGATTCACTAGTAGGAGTGAGAAAAACATCACGGGGTGGTGCGCATTGTATGGGTGTGCGTTACATTAGATTCACTAGTAGGAGTGAGAAAAACATCACGGGGTGGTGCGCATTGTATGGGTGTGTGTTACATTAGATTCACTAGTAGGAGTGAGAAAAACATCACGGGGTGGGGCGCATTGTATGGGTGTGTGTTACATTACATTCACTAGTAGGAGTGAGAAAAACATCACGGGGTGGTGCGCATTGTATGGGTGTGTGTTACATTAGATTCACTAGTAGGAATGAGAAAAACATCACGGGGTGGTGCGCATTGTATGGGTGTGTGTTACATTACATTCACTAGTAGGAGTGAGAAAAACATCACGGTTAGGTGCGCATTTTATGGGTGTGTGTTACATTAGATTCACTAGTAGGAGTGAGAAAAACATCACGGGGTGTTGCGCATTGTATGGGTGTTTGTTACATTACATTCACTAGTAGGAGTGATAAAAACATCACGGGGTGGTGCGCATTGTATGGGTGTGTGTTACATTAGATTCACTAGTAGGAATGAGAAAAACATCACGGGGTGGTGCGCATTGTATGGGTGTGTGTTACATTACATTCACTAGTAGGAGTGAGAAAAACATCACGGGGTGGTGGACATTGTATGGGTGTGTGTTACATTGGATTGACTAGTAGGAATGAGAAAAACATCACGGGGTGGTGCGCATTGTATGGGTGTGTGTTACTTTACATTCACTAGTAGGAGAGAGAAAAACATCACGGGGTGGTGCGCATTGTATGGGTGTGTGTTACATTAGATTCACTAGTAGGAGTGAGAAACACATCACGGGGTGGTGCGCATTGTATGGGTGTTTGTTACATTACATTCACTAGTAGGAGTGAGAAAAACATCACGGGGTGGTGCGCATTGTATGGGTGTGTGTTACATTAGATTCACTAGTAGAAATGAGAAAAACATCAAGGAGTGGTGCGCATTGTATGGGTGTGTGTTACATTACATTCACTAGTAGGAGTGAGAAAAACATCACGGGGTGGTGCGCATTGTATGGCTGTGTGTTACATTAGATTCACTAGTGGGAGTGAGAAAAACATCACGGGGTGGTGCGCATTGTATGGGTGTGTGTTACATTACATTCACTAGTAGGAGTGACAAAAACATCAGGGGTGGTCTGCATTGTATGGGTGTGTGTTACATTACATTCACTAGTAGGAGTGAGAAAACATCACGGGGTGGTGTGCATTGTATGCGTGTGTGTTACATTACTTTCACTAGTAAGAGTGAGAAAAACATCACGGGGTGGTGCGCATTGTATGGGTGTGTGTTACATTAGATTCACTAGTAGAAATGAGAAATTCATCACGGAGTGGTGCGCATTGTATGGGTGTGTGTTACATTACATTCACTAGTAGGAGTGAGAAAAACATCACGGGGTGGTGCGCATTGTATGGCTGTGTGTTACATTAGATTCACTAGTGGGAGTGAGAAAAACATCACGGGGTGGTGCGCATTGTATGGGTGTGTGTTACATTACATTCACTAGTAGGAGTGACAAAAACATCAGGGGTGGTCTGCATTGTATGGGTGTGTGTTACATTACATTCACTAGTAGGAGTGAGAAAACATCACGGGGTGGTGTGCATTGTATGCGTGTGTGTTACATTACTTTCACTAGTAAGAGTGAGAAAAACATCACGGGGTGGTGCGCATTGTATGGGTGTGTGTTACATTAGATTCACTAGTAGAAATGAGAAAAACATCACGGAGTGGTGCGCATTGTATGGGTGTGTGTTACATTACATTCACTAGTAGGAGTGAGAAAAACATCACGGGGTGGTGCGCATTGTATGGCTGTGTGTTACATTAGATTCACTAGTGGGAGTGAGAAAAACATCACGGGGTGGTGCGCATTGTATGGGTGTGTGTTACATTACATTCACTAGTAGGAGTGACAAAAACATCAGGGGTGGTCTGCATTGTATGGGTGTGTGTTACATTACATTCACTAATAGGAGTGAGAAAACATCACGGGGTGGTGTGCATTGTATGCGTGTGTGTTACATTACTTTCACTAGTAAGAGTGAGAAAAACATCACGGGGTGGTGCGCATTGTATGGGTGTGTGTTACATTACATTCACTAGTAGGAGTGAGAAAACATCACGGGGTGGTGTGCATTGTATACGTGTGTGTTACATTACTTTCACTAGTAAGAGTGAGAAAAACATCACGGGGTGGTGCGCATTGTATGGGTGTGTGTTACATTAGATTCACTAGTAGGAGTGAGAAAAACATCACGGGGTGGTGCGCATTGTATGGGTGTGCGTTACATTAGATTCACTAGTAGGAGTGAGAAAAACATCACGGGGTGGTGCGCATTGTATGGGTGTGTGTTACATTAGATTCACTAGTAGGAGTGAGAAAAACATCACGGGGTGGGGCGCATTGTATGGGTGTGTGTTACATTACATTCACTAGTAGGAGTGAGAAAAACATCACGGGGTGGTGCGCATTGTATTGGTGTGTGTTACATTAGATTCACTAGTAGGAATGAGAAAAACATCACGGGGTGGTGCGCATTGTATGGGTGTGTGTTACATTACATTCACTAGTAGGAGTGAGAAAAACATCACGGTTTGGTGCGCATTTTATGGGTGTGTGTTACATTAGATTCACTAGTAGGAGTGAGAAAAACATCACGGGGTGTTGCGCATTGTATGGGTGTTTGTTACATTACATTCACTAGTAGGAGTGAGAAAAACATCACGGGGTGGTGCGCATTGTATGGGTGTGTGTTACATTAGATTCACTAGTAGGAATGAGAAAAACATCACGGGGTGGTGCGCATTGTATGGGTGTGTGTTACATTACATTCACTAGTAGGAGTGAGAAAAACATCACGGGGTGGTGGACATTGTATGGGTGTGTGTTACATTGGATTGACTAGTAGGAATGAGAAAAACATCACGGGGTGGTGCGCATTGTATGGGTGTGTGTTACTTTACATTCACTAGTAGGAGTGAGAAAAACATCACGGTGTGGTGCGCATTGTATGGGTGTGTGTTACATTAGATTCACTAGTAGGAGTGAGAAAAACATCACGGGGTGGTGCGCATTTTATGGGTGTTGTTACATTATATTCACTAGTAGGAGTGAGAAAAACATCACGGGGTGGTGCGCATTGTATGGGTGTGTGTTACATTACATTCACTAGTAGCAGTGAGAAAAACATCACGGTGTGGTGCGCATTGTATGGGTGTGTGTTACATTAGATTCACTAGTAGGAGTGAGAAAAACATCACGGGGTGGTGCGCATTTTATGGGTGTTGTTACATTATATTCACTAGTAGGAGTGAGAAAAACATCACGGGGTGGTGCGCATTGTATGGGTGTGTGTTACATTACATTCACTAGTAGGAGTGAGAAATCATCACGGGGTGGTGCGCATTGTATGGGTGTGTGTTACATTACATTCACTAGTAGGAGTGAGAAAAGAATCACGGGGTGGTGCGCACTGTATGGGTGTGTGTTACTTTACATTCACTAGTAGCAGTGAGAAAAACATCACGGTGTGGTGCGCATTGTATGGGTGTGTGTTACATTACATTCACTAGTAGGAGTGAGAAAAACATCACGGGGTGCTGCGCATTGTATGGCTGTGTGTTACATTAGATTCACTAGTAGTAGTGAGAAAAACATCACGGGGTGGTGCGCATTGTATGGCTGTGTGTTACATTACATTCACTAGTAGGAGTGAGAAAAACATCACGGGGTGGAGCGCATTGTATGGTTGTGTGTTACATTACATTCACTAGTAGGAGTGACAAAAACATAACGGGGTGGTGCGCATTGTATGGGTGTGTGTTACATTAGATTCACTAGTAGGAGTGAGAAAAACATCACGGGGTGGTGCGCATTGTATGGGTGTGTGTTACATTAGATTCACTAGTAGGAGTGAGAAAAACATCACGGGGTGGTGCGCATTGTATGGGTGTGCGTTACATTAGATTCACTAGTAGGAGTGAGAAAAACATCACGGGGTGGTGCGCATTGTATGGGTGTGTGTTACATTAGATTCACTAGTAGGAGTGAGAAAAACATCACGGGGTGGGGCGCATTGTATGGGTGTGTGTTACATTACATTCACTAGTAGGAGTGAGAAAAACATCACGGGGTGGTGCGCATTGTATGGGTGTGTGTTACATTAGATTCACTAGTAGGAATGAGAAAAACATCACGGGGTGGTGCGCATTGTATGGGTGTGTGTTACATTACATTCACTAGTAGGAGTGAGAAAAACATCACGGTTAGGTGCGCATTTTATGGGTGTGTGTTACATTAGATTCACTAGTAGGAGTGAGAAAAACATCACGGGGTGTTGCGCATTGTATGGGTGTTTGTTACATTACATTCACTAGTAGGAGTGATAAAAACATCACGGGGTGGTGCGCATTGTATGGGTGTGTGTTACATTAGATTCACTAGTAGGAATGAGAAAAACATCACGGGGTGGTGCGCATTGTATGGGTGTGTGTTACATTACATTCACTAGTAGGAGTGAGAAAAACATCACGGGGTGGTGGACATTGTATGGGTGTGTGTTACATTGGATTGACTAGTAGGAATGAGAAAAACATCACGGGGTGGTGCGCATTGTATGGGTGTGTGTTACTTTACATTCACTAGTAGGAGAGAGAAAAACATCACGGGGTGGTGCGCATTGTATGGGTGTGTGTTACATTAGATTCACTAGTAGGAGTGAGAAACACATCACGGGGTGGTGCGCATTGTATGGGTGTTTGTTACATTACATTCACTAGTAGGAGTGAGAAAAACATCACGGGGTGGTGCGCATTGTATGGGTGTGTGTTACATTAGATTCACTAGTAGAAATGAGAAAAACATCAAGGAGTGGTGCGCATTGTATGGGTGTGTGTTACATTACATTCACTAGTAGGAGTGAGAAAAACATCACGGGGTGGTGCGCATTGTATGGCTGTGTGTTACATTAGATTCACTAGTGGGAGTGAGAAAAACATCACGGGGTGGTGCGCATTGTATGGGTGTGTGTTACATTACATTCACTAGTAGGAGTGACAAAAACATCAGGGGTGGTCTGCATTGTATGGGTGTGTGTTACATTACATTCACTAGTAGGAGTGAGAAAACATCACGGGGTGGTGTGCATTGTATGCGTGTGTGTTACATTACTTTCACTAGTAAGAGTGAGAAAAACATCACGGGGTGGTGCGCATTGTATGGGTGTGTGTTACATTAGATTCACTAGTAGAAATGAGAAATTCATCACGGAGTGGTGCGCATTGTATGGGTGTGTGTTACATTACATTCACTAGTAGGAGTGAGAAAAACATCACGGGGTGGTGCGCATTGTATGGCTGTGTGTTACATTAGATTCACTAGTGGGAGTGAGAAAAACATCACGGGGTGGTGCGCATTGTATGGGTGTGTGTTACATTACATTCACTAGTAGGAGTGACAAAAACATCAGGGGTGGTCTGCATTGTATGGGTGTGTGTTACATTACATTCACTAGTAGGAGTGAGAAAACATCACGGGGTGGTGTGCATTGTATGCGTGTGTGTTACATTACTTTCACTAGTAAGAGTGAGAAAAACATCACGGGGTGGTGCGCATTGTATGGGTGTGTGTTACATTAGATTCACTAGTAGAAATGAGAAAAACATCACGGAGTGGTGCGCATTGTATGGGTGTGTGTTACATTACATTCACTAGTAGGAGTGAGAAAAACATCACGGGGTGGTGCGCATTGTATGGCTGTGTGTTACATTAGATTCACTAGTGGGAGTGAGAAAAACATCACGGGGTGGTGCGCATTGTATGGGTGTGTGTTACATTACATTCACTAGTAGGAGTGACAAAAACATCAGGGGTGGTCTGCATTGTATGGGTGTGTGTTACATTACATTCACTAATAGGAGTGAGAAAACATCACGGGGTGGTGTGCATTGTATGCGTGTGTGTTACATTACTTTCACTAGTAAGAGTGAGAAAAACATCACGGGGTGGTGCGCATTGTATGGGTGTGTGTTACATTACATTCACTAGTAGGAGTGAGAAAACATCACGGGGTGGTGTGCATTGTATACGTGTGTGTTACATTACTTTCACTAGTAAGAGTGAGAAAAACATCACGGGGTGGTGCGCATTGTATGGGTGTGTGTTACATTAGATTCACTAGTAGGAGTGAGAAAAACATCACGGGGTGGTGCGCATTGTATGGGTGTGCGTTACATTAGATTCACTAGTAGGAGTGAGAAAAACATCACGGGGTGGTGCGCATTGTATGGGTGTGTGTTACATTAGATTCACTAGTAGGAGTGAGAAAAACATCACGGGGTGGGGCGCATTGTATGGGTGTGTGTTACATTACATTCACTAGTAGGAGTGAGAAAAACATCACGGGGTGGTGCGCATTGTATGGGTGTGTGTTACATTAGATTCACTAGTAGGAATGAGAAAAACATCACGGGGTGGTGCGCATTGTATGGGTGTGTGTTACATTACATTCACTAGTAGGAGTGAGAAAAACATCACGGTTTGGTGCGCATTTTATGGGTGTGTGTTACATTAGATTCACTAGTAGGAGTGAGAAAAACATCACGGGGTGTTGCGCATTGTATGGGTGTTTGTTACATTACATTCACTAGTAGGAGTGAGAAAAACATCACGGGGTGGTGCGCATTGTATGGGTGTGTGTTACATTAGATTCACTAGTAGGAATGAGAAAAACATCACGGGGTGGTGCGCATTGTATGGGTGTGTGTTACATTACATTCACTAGTAGGAGTGAGAAAAACATCACGGGGTGGTGGACATTGTATGGGTGTGTGTTACATTGGATTGACTAGTAGGAATGAGAAAAACATCACGGGGTGGTGCGCATTGTATGGGTGTGTGTTACTTTACATTCACTAGTAGGAGTGAGAAAAACATCACGGGGTGGTGCGCATTGTATGGGTGTGTGTTACATTAGATTCACTAGTAGGAGTGAGAAACACATCACGGGGTGGTGCGCATTGTATGGGTGTTTGTTACATTACATTCACTAGTAGGAGTGAGAAAAACATCACGGGGTGGTGCGCATTGTATGGGTTGTGTTACATTACATTCACTAGTAGGAGTGAGAAAAACATCACGGGGTGGGGCGCATTGTATGGGTGTGTGTTACATTACATTCACTAGTAGGAGTGAGAAAAACATCACGGGGTGGTGCGCATTGTATGGGTGTGTGTTACATTAGATTCACTAGTAGGAATGAGAAAAACATCACGGGGTGGTGCGCATTGTATGGGTGTGTGTTACATTAGATTCACTAGTAGAAATGAGAAAAACATCACGGGGTGGTGTGCATTGTATGCGTGTGTGTTACATTACTTTCACTAGTAAGAGTGAGAAAAACATCACGGGGTGGTGCGCATTGTATGGGTGTGTGTTACATTAGATTCACTAGTAGGAATGAGAAAAACATCACGGGGTGGGGCGCATTGTATGGGTGTGTGTTACATTACATTCACTAGTAGGAGTGAGAAAAACATCACGGGGTGGTGTGCATTGTATGCGTGTGTGTTACATTACTTTCACTAGTAAGAGTGAGAAAAACATCACGGGGTGGTGCGCATTGTATGGGTGTGTGTTACATTAGATTCACTAGTAGAAATGAGAAAAACATCACGGGGTGGTGTGCATTGTATGCGTGTGTTTTACATTACTTTCACTAGTAAGAGTGAGAAAAACATCACGGGGTGGTGCGCATTGTATGGGTGTGTGTTACATTACATTCACTAGTAGGAGTGAGAAAAGAATCACGGGGTGGTGCGCATTTTATGGGTGTGTGTTACATTACATTCACTAGTAACAGTGAGAAAAACATCACGGGGGGGTGCGCATTGTATGGGTGTGTGTTACATTACATTCACTAGTAGCAGTGAGAAAAACATCACGGTGTGGTGCGCATTGTAAGGGTGTGTGTTACATTACATTCACTAGTAGCAGTGAGAAAAACATCACGGGGTGGTGCGCATTGTATGGGTATGTGTTACATTACATTCACTAGTAGCAGTGAGAAAAATATCATGGCGTGGTGCGCATTGTATGGGTGTGTGTTTCATTACATTTACTAGTAGCAGTGAGAAAAACATCACGGGGTGGTGCGCATTGTATGGGTGTGTGTTACATAACATTCACTAGTAGGAGTGAGAAAAACATCACGGGGTGGTGCGCTTTGTATGGGTGTGTGTTACATTAGATTCACTAGTAGCAGTGAGAAAAACATCACGGGGTGGTGCGCACTGTATGGGTGTGTGTTACTTTACATTCACTAGTAGCAGTGAGAAAAACATCACGGGGTGGTGCGCATTGTATGGGTGTGTGTTACATTACATTCACTAGTAGGATTGAGAAAAACATCACGGGGTGCTGCGCATTGTATGGCTGTGTGTTACATTAGATTCACTAGTAGGAGTGTGAAAAACTTCACGGGGTGGTGCGCATTGTATGGCTGTGTGTTACATTACATTCACTAGTAGGAGTGAGAAAAACATCACGGGGTGGAGCGCATTGTATGGGTGTGTGTTACATTACATTCACTAGTAGGAGTGAGAAAAACATCACGGGGTGGTGCGCATTGTATGGGTGTGTGTTACATTACATTCACTAGTAGGAGTGAGAAAAACATCACGGGGTGGTGCGCATTGTATGGGTGTGTGTTACATTAGATTCACTAGTAGGAGTGAGAAAAACATCACGGGGTGGTGCGCATTGTATGGGTGTGTGTTACATTAGATTCACTAGTAGGAGTGAGAAAAACATCACGGGGTGGTGCGCATTGTATGGGTGTGTGTTACATTACATTCACTAGTAGGAGTGAGAAAAACATCACGGGGTGGGGCGCATTGTATGGGTGTGTGTTACATTACATTCACTAGTAGGAGTGAGAAAAACATCACGGGGTGGTGCGCATTGTATGGGTGTGTGTTACATTAGATTCACTAGTAGGAATGAGAAAAACATCACGGGGTGGTGCGCATTGTATGGGTGTGTGTTACATTACATTCACTAGTAGGAGTGAGAAAAACATCACGGGGTGGTGCGCATTTTATGGGTGTGTGTTACATTACATTCACTAGTAGGAGTGAGAAAAACATCACGGGGTGGTGCGCATTGTATGGGTGTGTGTTACATTAGATTCACTAGTAGGAGTGAGAAAAACATCACGGGGTGGTGCGCATTGTATGGGTGTTTGTTACATTACATTCACTAGTAGGAGTGAGAAAAACATCACGGGGTGGTGCGCATTGTATGGGTGTGTGTTACATTAGATTCACTAGTAGAAATGAGAAAAACATCACGGAGTGGTGCGCATTGTATGGGTGTGTGTTACATTACATTCACTAGTAGGAGTGAGAAAAACATCACGGGGTGGTGCGCATTGTATGGCTGTGTGTTACATTAGATTCACTAGTGGGAGTGAGAAAAACATCACGGGGTGGTGCGCATTGTATGGGTGTGTGTTACATTACATTCACTAGTAGGAGTGAGAAAAACATCAGGGGTGGTCTGCATTGTATGGGTGTGTGTTACATTACATTCACTAGTAGGAGTGAGAAAACATCACGGGGTGGTGTGCATTGTATGCGTGTGTGTTACATTACTTTCACTAGTAAGAGTGAGAAAAACATCACGGGGTGGTGCGCATTGTATGGGTGTGTGTTACATTACATTCACTAGTAGGAGTGAGAAAAGAATCACGGGGTGGTGCGCATTGTATGGGTGTGTGTTACATTACATTCACTAGTAAAAGTGAGAAAAACATCACGGGGGGGTGCGCATTGTATGGGTGTGTGTTACTTTACATTCACTAGTAGCAGTGCGAAAAACATCACGGTGTGGTGCGCATTGTATGGGTGTGTGTTACATTACATTCACTAGTAGGAGTGAGAAAAACATCACGGGGTGGTGCGCATTTTATGGGTGTGTGTTACATTATATTCACTAGTAGGAGTGAGAAAAACATCACGGGGTGGTGCGCATTGTATGGGTGTGTGTTACATTACATTCACTAGTAGGAGTGAGAAATCATCACGGGGTGGTGCGCATTGTATGGGTGTGTGTTACATTACATTCACTAGTAGGAGTGAGAAAAACATCACGGGGTGGTGCGCATTTTATGGGTGTGTGTTACATTATATTCACTAGTAGGAGTGAGAAAAACATCACGGGGTGGTGCGCATTGTATGGGTGTGTGTTACATTACATTCATTAGTAGGAGTGAGAAATCATCACGGGGTGGTGCGCATTGTATGGGTGTGTGTTACATTACATTCACTAGTAGGAGTGAGAAAAACATCACGGGGTGGTCTGCATTATATGGGTGTGTGTTACATTAGATTCACTAGTACGAGTGAGAAAAACATCACGGGGTGGTGCGCATTTTATGGGTGTGTGTTACATTATATTCAATAGTAGGAGTGAGAAAAACATCACGGGGTGGTGCGCATTGTATGGGTGTGTGTTATATTACATTCACTAGTAGGAGTGAGAAATCATCACGGGGTGGTGCGCATTGTATGGGTGTGTGTTACATTACATTCACTAGTAGGAGTGAGAAAAACATCACGGGGTGGTGTGCATTATATGGGTGTGTGTTACATTACATTCACTAGTAGAAGTGAGAAAAACATCACTGGGTGGTGTGAATCGGAGGGTCTGAATTAGGATAGGCAGTGAGTGGCAATGTAGCATGGAGAAAAGCACCGCGGGGTGTTCAGCATGGGGAGGTCAGGGAACATGCAGTGGCAATGTAGGATAGGTTTCTGAAAATCATCGCGGGGTGGTGCGCATTGTATGGCTGTGTGTTACATTAGTTTCACTACTAGGAGTGAGAAAAACATCACGGGGTGGTGCGCATTGTATGGGTGTGTGTTACATGACATTCACTAATAGGAGTGAGAAAAACAACACGGGTTGGTGCGCATTGTATGGGTGTGTGTTACATTACATTCACTAGTAGGAGTGAGAAAAACATCACGGTGTGGTGCGCATTGTATGGGTGTGTGTTACATTACATTCACTAGTAGGAGTGAGAAAAATATCACGGGGTGGTGCGCATTGTAAGGGTGTGTGTTACATTACATTCACTAGTAGCAGTGAGAAAAACATCACGGGGTGGTGCGCATTGTATGGGTATGTGTTACATTACATTCACTAGTAGCAGTGAGAAAAACATCATGGCGTGGTGCGCATTGTATGGGTGTGTGTCACATTACATTTACTAGTAGCAGTGAGAAAAACATCACGGGGTGGTGCGCATTGTATGGGTGTGTGTTACATAACATTCACTAGTAGGAGTGAGAAAAACATCACGGGGTAGTGCGCTTTGTATGGGTGTGTGTTACATTAGATTCACTAGTAGCAGTGAGAAAAACATCACGGGGTGGTGCGCACTGTATGGGTGTGTGTTACTTTACATTCACTAGTAGCAGTGAGAAAAACATCACGGTGTGGTGCGCATTGTATGGGTGTGTGTTACATTACATTCACTAGTAGGAGTGAGAAAAACATCACGGGGTGCTGCGCATTGTATGGCTGTGTGTTACATTAGATTCACTAGTAGGAGTGAGAAAAACATCACGGGGTGGTGCGCATTGTATGGCTGTGTGTTACATTACATTCACTAGTAGGAGTGAGAAAAACATCACGGGGTGGAGCGCATTGTATGGGTGTGTGTTACATTACATTCACTAGTAGGAGTGACAAAAACATAACGGGGTGGTGCGCATTGTATGGGTGTGTGTTACATTACATTCACTAGTAGGAGTGAGAAAAACATCACGGGGTGGTGCGCATTGTATGGGTGTGTGTTACATTAGATTCACTAGTAGGAGTGAGAAAAACATCACGGGGTGGTGCGCACTGTATGGGTGTGTGTTACATTAGATTCACTAGTAGGAGTGAGAAAAACATCAGGGGTGGTCTGCATTGTATGGGTGTGTGTTACATTACATTCACTAGTAGGAGTGACAAAAACATCACGGGGTGGTGCGCATTGTATGGGTGTGTGTTACATGACATTCACTAGTAGGAGTGAGAAAAACATCACGGGGTGGTGCGCATTGTATGGGTTTGTGTTACATTACATTCACTAGTAGGAGTGAGAAAAACATCACGGCGTGGTGCGCATTGTATGGGTGTGTGTTGCATTACATTCACTAGTAGGAGTGAGAAAAACATCACGGGGTGGTGCGCATTGTTTGGGTGTGTGTTACATTAGATTCACTAGTAGGAGTGAGTAAAACATCACGGGGTCGTGCGCATTGTATGGGTGTGTGTTACATTAGATTCACTAGTAGGAGTGAGAAAAACATCACGGGGTGGTGCGCATTGTATGGGTGTGTGTTACATTAGATTCACTAGTAGGAGTGAGAAAAACATCACGGGGTGGTGCGCATTGTATGGGTGTGTATTACATTACATTCACTAGTAGGAGTGAGAAAAACATCAGGGGTGGTCTGCATTGTATGAGTGTGTGTTACATTACATTCACTAGTAGGAGTGACAAAAACATCACGGGGTGGTTCGCATTGTATGGGTCTGTGTTACATGACATTCACTAGTAGGAGTGAGAAAAACATCACGGGGTGGTGCGCATTGTATGGGTATGTGTTACATTACATTCACTAGTAGGAGTGAGAAAAACATCACGGGGTGGTGCGCATTGTATGGGTGTGTGTTACATTACATTCACTAGTAGGAGTGAGAAAAACATCACGGGGTGGTGCGCATTGTATGGGTGTGTGTTACATTAGATTCACTAGTAGGAGTGAGAAAAACATCACGGGGTGGTGCGCATTGTATGGGTGTGTGTTACATTAGATTCACTAGTAGGAGTGAGAAATACATCCCTGGGTGGTGCGCATTGTATGGGTGTGTGTTACATTAGATTCACTAGTAGGAGTGAGAAAAACATCACGGGGTGGTGCGCATGGTATGGGTGTGTGTTACATTAGATTCACTAGTAGGAGTGAGAAAAACATCACGGGGTGGTGCGCATTGTATGGGTGTGTGTTACATTAGATTCACTAGTAGGGGTGAGAAAAACATCACGGGGTGGTGCGCATTGTATGGGTGTGTGTTACATTACATTCACTAGTAGGAGTTAGAAAAACATCACGGGGTGGTGCGCATTGTATGGGTGTGTGTTACATTAGATTCACCAGTAGGAGTGAGAAAAACATCACGGGGTGGTGCGCATTGTATGGGTGTTTGTTACATTACATTCACTAGAAGGAGTGAGAAAAACATCACGGGGTGGTGCGCATTGTATGGGTGTGTGTTACATTAGATTCACTAGTAGGAGTGAGAAAAACATCACGGGGTGGTGCGCATTGTATGGGTGTGTGTTACATTACATTCACTAGTAGGAGTGAGAAAAACATCACGGGGTGGTGCGCATTGTATGGGTGTGTGTTACATTAGATTCACTAGTAGGAGTGAGAAAAACATCACGGGGTGGTGCGCATTGTATGCGTGTTTGTTACATTACATTCACTAGTAGGAGTGAGAAAAACACCACGGGGTGGTGCGCATTGTATGGGTGTGTGTTACATTAGATTCACTAGTAGGAATGAGAAAAACATCACGGGGTGCTGCGCATTGTATGGGTGTGTGTTACATTACATTCACTAGTAGGAGTGAGAAAAACATCACGGGGTGGTGCGCATTTTATGGGTGTGTGTTACATTAGATTCACTAGTAGGAGTGAGAAAAACATCACGGGGTGTTGCGCATTGTATGGGTGTTTGTTACATTACATTCACTAGTAGGCGTGAGAAAAACATCACAGGGTGGTGCGCATTGTATGGGTGTGTGTTACATTAGATTCACTAGTAGGAATGAGAAAAACATCACGGGGTGGTGCGCATTGTATGGGTGTGTGTTACATTACATTCACTAGTAGGAGTGAGAAAAACATCACGGGGTGTTGCGCAATGTATGGGTGTGTGTTACATTAGATTCACTAGTAGGAGTGAGAAAAACATCACGGGGTGGTGCGCATTGTATGGGTGTGTGTTACATTACATTCACTAGTAGGAGTGAGAAAAACATCACGGGGTGGTGGACATTGTATGGGTGTGTGTTACATTAGATTCACTAGTAGGAGTGAGAAAAACATCACGGGGTGGTGCGCATTGTATGGGTGTGTGTTACATTAGATTCACTAGTAGGAGGGAGAAAAACATCACGGGGTGGTGCGCATTGTATGGGTGTGTGTTACATTAGATTCACTAGTAGGAGTGAGAAAAACATCACGGGGTGGTGCGCATTGTATGGGTGTTTGTTACATTACATTCACTAGTAGGAGTGAGAAAAACATCACGGGGTGGTGCGCATTGTATGGGTGTGTGTTACATTACATTCACTAGTAGGAGTGAGAAAAACATCACGGGGTGGTGCGCATTGTATGGGTGTGTGTTACATTACATTCACTAGTAGGAGTGAGAAAAACATCACGGGGTGGTGCGCATTGTAAGGCTGTGTGTTACATTAGATTCACTAGTAGGAGTGAGAAAAACATCACGGGGTGGTGCGCATTGTATGGGTGTGTGTTACATTACATTCACTAGTAGGACTGACAAAAACATCAGGGGTGGTCTGCATTGTATGGGTGTGTGTTACATTACATTCACTAATAGGAGTGACAAAAACATCACGGGGTGGTGCGCATTTTATGGGTGTGTGTTACAAGACATTCACTAGTAGGAGTGAGAAAAACATCACGGGGTGGTGCACATTGTATGGGTGTGTGCTACATTACATTCACTAGTAGGAGTGAGAAAAACATCACGGGGTGGTGGGCATTGTATGGGTGTGTGTTACATTACATTCACTAGTAGGAGTGAGAAAAACATCACAGGGTGGTGCGCACTGTATGGGTGTGTGTTACATTACATTCACTAGTAGGAGTGAGAAAAACATCACGGGGTGGTGCGCATTGTATGGGTGTGTGTTACATTACATTCACTAGTAGGAGTGAGAAAAACATCACAGGGTGGTGCCCATTGTATTGGTGTGTGTTACATTACATTCACTAGTAGGAGTGAGAAAAACATCACGGGGTGGTGCGCATTGTATGGGTGTGTGTTACATTAGATTCACTAGTAGGAGTGAGAAAAACATCACGGGGTGGTGCGCATTGTATGGGTGTGTGTTACATTACATTCACTAGTAGGAGTGAGAAAAACATCACGGGGTGGTGCGCATTGTATGGGTGTGTGTTGCATTAGATTCACTAGTAGGAGTGAGAAAAACATCACGGGGTGGTGCGCATTGTATGGGTGTGGTTTGCATTACATTCACTAGTAGGAGAGAGAAAAACATCACGGGGTGGTGCGCATTGTATTGGTGTGTGTTGCATTACATTCACTACTAGGAGTGAGAAAAACATCACGGGGTGGTGCGCATTGTATGGGTGTGTGTTACATTACATTCACTAGTAGGAGTGAGAAAAACATCACGGGGTGGTGCGCGTTGTATGGGTGTGTGTTACATTAGATTCACTAGTAGGAGTGAGAAAAACATCACGGGGTGGTGCGCATTGTATGGGTGTGTGTTACATTACATTCACTAGTAGGAGTGAGAAAAACATCACGTGGTGGTGCGCATTGTATGGGTGTGTGTTACATTACATTCACTAGTAGGAGTGAGAAAAACATCACGGGGTGGAGCGCATTGTATGGGTGTGTGTTACATTACATTCACTAGTAGGAGTGAGAAAAACATCACGGGGTGGTGCGCATTGTATGGGTTTGTGTGACATTACATTCACTAGTAGGAGTGAGAAAAACATCACGGGGTGGTGCGCATTGTATGGGTGTGTGTGACATTACATTCACTAGTAGGAGTGAGAAAAACATCACGGGGTGGTGCGCATTGTATGGGTGTGTGTTACATTACATTCCCTAGTAGGAGTGAGAAAAACATCACGGGGTGGTGCGCATTGTATGGGTGTGTGTTACATTACTTTCACTAGTAGGAGTGAGAAAAACATCACGGGGTGGTGCGAATTGTATGGGTGTGTGTTACATTACATTCACTAGTAGGAGTGAGAAAAACATCACGGGGTGGTGCGCATTGTATGGGTGTGTGTTACATTACTTTCACTAGTAGGAGTGAGAAAAACATCACGGGGTGGTGCACATTGTATGGGTGTGTGCTACATTACATTCACTAGTAGGAGTGAGAAAAACATCACGGGGTGGTGGGCATTGTATGGGTGTGTGTTACATTACATTCACTAGTAGCAGTGAGAAAAACATCACGGGGTGGTGCGCATTGTATGGGTGTGTGTTACCTTACATTCACTAGTAGCAGTGAGAAAAACATCACGGGGTGGTGCGCATTGTATGGGTGTGTGTTACATTACATTCACTAGTAGGAGTGAGAAAAACATCACGGGGTGGTGCGCACTGTATGGGTGTGTGTTACATTTCATTCACTAGTAGGAGTGAGAAAAACATCACGGGGTGGTGCGGACTGTATGGGTGTGTGTTACATTACTTTCACTAGTAGGAGTGAGAAAAACATCACGGGGTGGTGCGCACTGTATGGGTGTGTGTTACATTACATTCACTAGTAGGAGTGAGAAAAACATCACGGGGTGGTGCGCATTGTATGGGTGTGTGTTACATTACATTCACTAGTAGGAGTGAGAAAAACATCACGGGGTGGTGCCCATTGTATTGGTGTGTGTTACATTACATTCACTAGTAGGAGTGAGAAAAACATCACGGGGTGGTGCGCATTGTATGGGTGTGTGTTACATTAGATTCACTAGTAGGAGTGAGAAAAACATCACGGGGTGGTGCGCATTGTATGGGTGTGTGTTACATTACATTCACTAGTAGGAGTGAGAAAAACATCACGGGGTGGTGCGCATTGTATGGGTGTGTGTTGCATTAGATTCACTAGTAGGAGTGAGAAAAACATCACGGTGTGGTGCGCATTGTATGGGTGTATGTTGCATTAGATTCACTAGTAGGAGTGAGAAAAACATCACGGGGTGGTGCGCATTGTATGGGTGTGGTTTGCATTACATTCACTAGTAGGAGAGAGAAAAACATCACGGGGTGGTGCGCATTGTATTGGTGTGTGTTGCATTACATTCACTACTAGGAGTGAGAAAAACATCACGGGGTGGTGCGCATTGTATGGGTGTGTGTTACATTACATTCACTAGTAGGAGTGAGAAAAACATCACGGGGTGGTGCGCGTTGTATGGGTGTGTGTTACATTAGATTCACTAGTAGGAGTGAGAAAAACATCACGGGGTGGTGCGCATTGTATGGGTGTGTGTTACATTACATTCACTAGTAGGAGTGAGAAAAACATCACGTGGTGGTGCGCATTGTATGGGTGTGTGTTACATTACATTCACTAGTAGGAGTGAGAAAAACATCACGGGGTGGAGCGCATTGTATGGGTGTGTGTTACATTACATTCACTAGTAGGAGTGAGAAAAACATCACGGGGTGGTGCGCATTGTATGGGTTTGTGTGACATTACATTCACTAGTAGGAGTGAGAAAAACATCACGGGGTGGTGCGCATTGTATGGGTGTGTGTGACATTACATTCACTAGTAGGAGTGAGAAAAACATCACGGGGTGGTGCGCATTGTATGGGTGTGTGTTACATTACATTCCCTAGTAGGAGTGAGAAAAACATCACGGGGTGGTGCGCATTGTATGGGTGTGTGTTACATTACTTTCACTAGTAGGAGTGAGAAAAACATCACGGGGTGGTGCGAATTGTATGGGTGTGTGTTACATTACATTCACTAGTAGGAGTGAGAAAAACATCACGGGGTGGTGCGCATTGTATGGGTGTGTGTTACATTACTTTCACTAGTAGGAGTGAGAAAAACATCACGGGGTGGTGCACATTGTATGGGTGTGTGCTACATTACATTCACTAGTAGGAGTGAGAAAAACATCACGGGGTGGTGGGCATTGTATGGGTGTGTGTTACATTACATTCACTAGTAGCAGTGAGAAAAACATCACGGGGTGGTGCGCATTGTATGGGTGTGTGTTACCTTACATTCACTAGTAGCAGTGAGAAAAACATCACGGGGTGGTGCGCATTGTATGGGTGTGTGTTACATTACATTCACTAGTAGGAGTGAGAAAAACATCACGGGGTGGTGCGCA
Organism: Cavia porcellus; assembly: GCF_034190915.1. Classification (NCBI taxonomy): domain Eukaryota; kingdom Metazoa; phylum Chordata; class Mammalia; order Rodentia; family Caviidae; genus Cavia; species Cavia porcellus. The sequence continues at coordinate 752,213 of NW_026947596.1, read as the reverse complement.
CTGTATGGGTGTGTGTTACATTTCATTCACTAGTAGGAGTGAGAAAAACATCACGGGGTGGTGCGGACTGTATGGGTGTGTGTTACATTACTTTCACTAGTAGGAGTGAGAAAAACATCACGGGGTGGTGCGCACTGTATGGGTGTGTGTTACATTACATTCACTAGTAGGAGTGAGAAAAACATCACGGGGTGGTGCGCATTGTATGGGTGTGTGTTACATTACATTCACTAGTAGGAGTGAGAAAAACATCACGGGGTGGTGCCCATTGTATTGGTGTGTGTTACATTACATTCACTAGTAGGAGTGAGAAAAACATCACGGGGTGGTGCGCATTGTATGGGTGTGTGTTACATTAGATTCACTAGTAGGAGTGAGAAAAACATCACGGGGTGGTGCGCATTGTATGGGTGTGTGTTACATTACATTCACTAGTAGGAGTGAGAAAAACATCACGGGGTGGTGCGCATTGTATGGGTGTGTGTTGCATTAGATTCACTAGTAGGAGTGAGAAAAACATCACGGTGTGGTGCGCATTGTATGGGTGTGTGTTGCATTAGATTCACTAGTAGGAGTGAGAAAAACATCACGGGGTGGTGCGCATTGTATGGGTGTGGTTTGCATTACATTCACTAGTAGGAGAGAGAAAAACATCACGGGGTGGTGCGCATTGTATTGGTGTGTGTTGCATTACATTCACTACTAGGAGTGAGAAAAACATCACGGGGTGGTGCGCATTGTATGGGTGTGTGTTACATTACATTCACTAGTAGGAGTGACAAAAACATCACGGGGTGGTGCGCATTTTATGGGTGTGTGTTACAAGACATTCACTAGTAGGAGTGAGAAAAACATCACGGGGTGGTGCGCATTGTATGGGTGTGTGTTACATTACATTCACTAGGAGGAGTGAGAAAAACATCACGGGGTGGTGCGCATTGTATGGGTGTGTGTTACATTACATTCACTAGTAGGAGTGAGAAAAACATCACGGGGTGGTGCGCATTGTATGGGTGTGTGTTACATTACATTCACTATTAGGAGTGAGTAAAACATCACGGGGTCGTGCGCATTGTATGGGTGTGTGTTACATTAGATTCACTAGTAGGAGTGAGAAAAACATCACAGGGTGGTGCACATTGTATGGGTGTGTGTTACATTAGATTCACTAGTAGGAGTGAGAAAAACATCACGGGGTGGTGCGCATTGTATGGGTGTGTGTTACATTACATTCACTAGTAGGAGTGACAAAAACATCAGGGGTGGTCTGCATTGGATGAGTGTGTGTTACATTACATTCACTAGTAGGAGTGACAAAAACATCACGGTGTGGTGCGCAATGTATGGGTGTGTGTTACATTACATTCACTAGTAGGAGTGACAAAAACATCAGGGGTGGTCTGCATTGTATGAGTGTGTGTTACATTACATTCACTAGTAGGAGTGACAAAAACATCACGGTGTGGTGCGCATTGTATGGGTGTGTGTTACATGACATTCACTAGTAGGAGTGAGAAAAACATCACGGGGTGGTGCGCATTGTATGGGTGTGTGTTACATTACATTCACTAGTAGGAGTGAGAAAAACTTCACGGGGTGGTGCGCATTGTATGGGTGTGTGTTACATTACATTCACTAGTAGGAGTGAGAAAAACATCACGGGGTGGTGCGCATTGTATGGGTGTGTGTTACATTAGATTCACTAGTAGCAGTGAGAAAAACATCACGGGGTGGTGCGCATTGTATGGGTGTGTGTTACATTAGATTCACTAGTAGGAGTGAGAAAAACATCACGGGGTGGTGCGCATTGTATGGGTGTGTGTTACATTAGATTCACTAGTAGGAGTGAGAAAAACATCACGGGGTGGTGCGCACTGTATGGGTGTGTGTTACATTACATTCACTAGTAGGAGTGAGAAAAACATCACGGGGTGGTGCGCACTGTATGGGTGTGTGTTACATTACATTCACTAGTAGGAGTGAGAAAAACATCACGGGGTGGTGCGCACTGTATGGGTGTGTGTTACATTACATTCACTAGTAGGAGTGAGAAAAACATCACGGGGTGGTGCGGACTGTATGGGTGTGTGTTACATTACTTTCACTAGTAGGAGTGAGAAAAACATCACGGGGTGGTGCGCACTGTATGGGTGTGTGTTACATTACATTCACTAGTAGGAGTGAGAAAAACATCACGGGGTGGTGCGCATTGTATGGGTGTGTGTTACATTACATTCACTAGTAGGAGTGAGAAAAACATCACAGGGTGGTGCCCATTGTATTGGTGTGTGTTACATTACATTCACTAGTAGGAGTGAGAAAAACATCACGGGGTGGTGCGCATTGTATGGGTGTGTGTTACATTAGATTCACTAGTAGGAGTGAGAAAAACATCACGGGGTGGTGCGCATTGTATGGGTGTGTGTTACATTACATTCACTAGTAGGAGTGAGAAAAACATCACTGGGTGGTGCGCATTGTATGGGTGTGTGTTGCATTAGATTCACTAGTAGGAGTGAGAAAAACATCACAGGGTGGTGCGCATTGTATGGGTGTGGTTTGCATTACATTCACTAGTAGGAGAGAGAAAAACATCACGGGGTGGTGCGCATTGTATTGGTGTGTGTTGCATTACATTCACTACTAGGAGTGAGAAAAACATCACGGGGTGGTGCGCATTGTATGGGTGTGTGTTACATTACATTCACTAGTAGGAGTGAGAAAAACATCACGGGGTGGTGCGCGTTGTATGGGTGTGTGTTACATTACATTCACTAGTAGGAGTGAGAAAAACATCACGGGGTGGTGCGCGTTGTATGGGTGTGTGTTACATTACATTCACTAGTAGGAGTGAGAAAAACATCACGTGGTGGTGAGCATTGTATGGGTGTGTGTTACATTACATTCACTAGTAGGAGTGAGAAAAACATCACGGGGTGGAGCGCATTGTATGGGTGTGTGTTACATTAGATTCACTAGTAGGAGTGAGAAAAACATCACGGGGTGGTGCGCATTGTATGGGTGTGGTTTGCATTACATTCACTAGTAGGAGAGAGAAAAACATCACGGGGTGGTGCGCATTGTATTGGTGTGTGTTGCATTACATTCACTACTAGAGTGAGAAAAACATCACGGGGTGGTGCGCATTGTATGGGTGTGTGTTACATTACATTCACTAGTAGGAGTGAGAAAAATATCACGGGGTGGTGCACGTTGTATGGGTGTGTGTTACATTACATTCACTAGTAGGAGTGAGAAAAACATCACGGGGTGGTGCGCATTGTATGGGTGTGTGTTACATTACATTCCCTAGTAGGAGTGAGAAAAACATCACGGGGTGGTGCGCATTGTATGGGTGTGTGTTACATTACTTTCACTAGTAGGAGTGAGAAAAACATCACGGGGTGGTGCGAATTGTATGGGTGTGTGTTACATTACATTCACTAGTAGGAGTGAGAAAAACATCACGGGGTGGTGCGCATTGTATGGGTGTGTGTTACATTACTTTCACTAGTAGGAGTGAGAAAAACATCACGGGGTGGTGCGCATTGTATGGGTGTGTGTTACATTACATTCACTAGTAGGAGTGAGAAAAACATCACGGGGTGGTGGGCATTGTATGGGTGTGTGTTACATTACATTCACTAGTAGCAGTGAGAAAAACATCACGGGGTGGTGCGCATTGTATGGGTGTGTGTTACATTACATTCACTAGTAGCAGTGAGAAAAACATCACGGGGTGGTGCGCATTGAATGGGTGTGTGTTACATTACATTCACTAGTAGGAGTGAGAAAAACATCACGGGGTGGTGCGCACTGTATGGGTGTGTGTTACATTTCATTCACTAGTAGGAGTGAGAAAAACATCACGGGGTGGTGCGGACTGTATGGGTGTGTGTTACATTACTTTCACTAGTAGGAGTGAGAAAAACATCACGGTGTGGTGCGCATTGTATGGGTGTGTGTTGCATTAGATTCACTAGTAGGAGTGAGAAAAACATCACGGGGTGGTGCGCATTGTATGGGTGTGGTTTGCATTACATTCACTAGTAGGAGAGAGAAAAACATCACGGGGTGGTGCGCATTGTATTGGTGTGTGTTGCATTACATTCACTACTAGGAGTGAGAAAAACATCACGGGGTGGTGCGCATTGTATGGGTGTGTGTTACATTAGATTCACTAGTAGCAGTGAGAAAAACATCACGGGGTGGTGCGCATTGTATGGGTGTGTGTAACATTAGATTCACTAGTAGGAGTGAGAAAAACATCACGGGGTGGTGCGCATTGTATGGGTGTGTGTTACATTAGATTCACTAGTAGGAGTGAGAAAAACATCACGGGGTGGTGCGCACTGTATGGGTGTGTGTTACATTACATTCACTAGTAGGAGTGAGAAAAACATCACGGGGTGGTGCGCACTGTATGGGTGTGTGTTACATTACATTCACTAGTAGGAGTGAGAAAAACATCACGGGGTGGTGTGCACTGTATGGGTGTGTGTTACATTACATTCACTAGTAGGAGTGAGAAAAACATCACGGGGTGGTGCGGACTGTATGGGTGTGTGTTACATTACTTTCACTAGTAGGAGTGAGAAAAACATCACGGGGTGGTGCGCACTGTATGGGTGTGTGTTACATTACATTCACTAGTAGGAGTGAGAAAAACATCACGGGGTGGTGCGCATTGTATGGGTGTGTGTTACATTACATTCACTAGTAGGAGTGAGAAAAACATCACGGGGTGGTGCCCATTGTATTGGTGTGTGTTACATTACATTCACTAGTAGGAGTGAGAAAAACATCACGGGGTGGTGCGCATTGTATGGGTGTGTGTTGCATTAGATTCACTAGTAGGAGTGAGAAAAACATCACGGTGTGGTGCGCATTGTATGGGTGTGTGTTGCATTAGATTCACTAGTAGGAGTGAGAAAAACATCACGGGGTGGTGCGCATTGTATGGGTGTGGTTTGCATTACATTCACTAGTAGGAGAGAGAAAAACATCACGGGGTGGTGCGCATTGTATTGGTGTGTGTTGCATTACATTCACTACTAGGAGTGAGAAAAACATCACGGGGTGGTGCGCATTGTATGGGTGTGTGTTACATTACATTCACTAGTAGGAGTGAGAAAAACATCACGGGGTGGTGCGCGTTGTATGGGTGTGTGTTACATTAGATTCACTAGTAGGAGTGAGAAAAACATCACGGGGTGGTGCACATTGTATGGGTGTGTGTTACATTATATTCACTAGTAGGAGTGAGAAAAATATCACGTGGTGGTGCGCATTGTATGGGTGTGTGTTACATTACATTCACTAGTAGGAGTGAGAAAAACATCACGGGGTGGAGCGCATTGTATGGGTGTGTGTTACATTACATTCACTAGTAGGAGTGAGAAAAACATCACGGGGTGGTGCGCATTGTATGGGTGTGTGTGACATTACATTCACTAGTAGGAGTGAGAAAAACATCACGGGGTGGTGCGCATTGTATGGGTGTGTGTGACATTACATTCACTAGTAGGAGTGAGAAAAACATCACGGGGTGGTGCGCATTGTATGGGTGTGTGTTACATTACATTCCCTAGTAGGAGTGAGAAAAACATCACGGGGTGGTGCGCATTGTATGGGTGTGTGTTACATTACTTTCACTAGTAGGAGTGAGAAAAACATCACGGGGTGGTGCGAATTTTATGGGTGTGTGTTACATTACATTCACTAGTAGGAGTGAGAAAAACATCACGGGGTGGTGCGCATTGTATGGGTGTGTGTTACATTACTTTCACTAGTAGGAGTGAGAAAAACATCACGGGGTGGTGCACATTGTATGGGTGTGTGTTACATTACATTCACTAGTAGGAGTGAGAAAAACATCACGGGGTGGTGGGCATTGTATGGGTGTGTGTTACATTACATTCACTAGTAGCAGTGAGAAAATCATCACGGGGTGGTGCGCATTGTATGGGTGTGTGTTACATTACATTCACTAGTAGGAGTGAGAAAAACATCATGGGGTGGTGCGCATTGTATGGGTGTGGTTTGCATTACATTCACTAGTAGCAGTGAGAAAATCATCACGGGGTGGTTCGCAATGTATGGGTGTGTGTTACATTACATTCACTAGTAGCAGTGAGAAAAACATCATGGGGTGGTGCGCATTGTATGGGTGTGTGTTACATTACATTCACTAGTAGGAGTGAGAAAAACATCATGGGTGGTGCGCATTGTATGGGTGTGTGTTACATTACATTCACTAGTAGGAGTGACAAAATCATCACGGGGTGGTGCGCAATGTATGGGTGTGTGTTACATTAGATTCACTAGTAGGAGTGAGAAAAACATCACGGGGTGGTGCGCACATTATGGGTGTGTGTTACATTACATTCACTAGTAGGAGTGAGAAAAACATCACGGGGTGGTGCGCACTGTATGGGTGTGTGTTACATTTCATTCACTAGTAGGAGTGAGAAAAACATCACGGGGTGGTGCGGACTGTATGGGTGTGTGTTACATTACTTTCACTAGTAGGAGTGAGAAAAACATCACGGGGTGGTGCGCACTGTATGGGTGTGTGTTACATTACATTCACTAGTAGGAGTGAGAAAAACATCACGGGGTGGTGCGCATTGTATGGGTGTGTGTTACATTACATTCACTAGTAGGAGTGAGAAAAACATCACGGGGTGGTGCCCATTGTATTGGTGTGTGTTACATTACATTCACTAGTAGGAGTGAGAAAAACATCACGGGGTGGTGCGCATTGTATGGGTGTGTGTTACATTAGATTCACTAGTAGGAGTGAGAAAAACATCACGGGGTGGTGCGCATTGTATGGGTGTGTGTTACATTACATTCACTAGTAGGAGTGAGAAAAACATCACGGGGTGGTGCGCATTGTATGGGTGTGTGTTGCATTAGATTCACTAGTAGGAGTGAGAAAAACATCACGGTGTGGTGCGCATTGTATGGGTGTGTGTTGCATTAGATTCACTAGTAGGAGTGAGAAAAACATCACGGGGTGGTGCGCATTGTATGGGTGTGGTTTGCATTACATTCACTAGTAGGAGAGAGAAAAACATCACGGGGTGGTGCGCATTGTATTGGTGTGTGTTGCATTACATTCACTACTAGGAGTGAGAAAAACATCACGGGGTGGTGCGCATTGTATGGGTGTGTGTGACATTACATTCACTAGTAGGAGTGAGAAAAACATCACGGGGTGGTGCGCATTGTATGGGTGTGTGTTACATTACTTTCACTAGTAGGAGTGAGAAAAACATCACGGGGTGGTGCGCATTGTATGGGTGTGTGTTACATTACATTCACTAGTAGGAGTGAGAAAAACATCACGGGGTGGTGCGCATTGTATGGGTGTGTGTTACATTACTTTCACTAGTAGGAGGGAGAAAAACATCACGGGGTGGTGCGCATTGTATGGGTGTGTGTTACATTACATTCACTAGTAGGAGTGAGAAAAGCATCACGGGGTGGTGCGCATTGTATGGGTGTGTGTTACATTAGATTCACTAGTAGGAGTGAGAAAAACATCACGGGGTGGTGCGCATTGTATGGGTGTGTGTTACATTACATTCACTAGTAGCAGTGAGAAAAACATGACGGGGTGGTGCGCATTGTATGGGTGTGTGTTACATTAGATTCACTAGTAGGAGTGAGAAAAACATCACGGGGTGGTGCGCATTGTATGGGTGTGTGTTACATTACATTCACTAGTAGGAGTGAGAAAAACATCATGGGTGGTGCGCATTGTATGGGTGTGTGTTACATTACATTCACTAGTAGGAGTGACAAAATCATCACGGAGTGGTGCGCAATGTATGGGTGTGTGTTACATTAGATTCACTAGTAGGAGTGAGAAAAACATCACGGGGTGGTGCGCACTGTATGGGTGTGTGTTACATTACATTCACTAGTAGGAGTGAGAAAAACATCACGGGGTGGTGCGCACTGTATGGGTGTGTGTTACATTTCATTCACTAGTAGGAGTGAGAAAAACATCACGGGGTGGTGCGGACTGTATGGGTGTGTGTTACATTACTTTCACTAGTAGGAGTGAGAAAAACATCACGGGGTGGTGCGCACTGTATGGGTGTGTGTTACATTACATTCACTAGTAGGAGTGAGAAAAACATCACGGGGTGGTGCGCATTGTATGGGTGTGTGTTACATTACATTCACTAGTAGGAGTGAGAAAAACATCACGGGGTGGTGCCCATTGTATTGGTGTGTGTTACATTACATTCACTAGTAGGAGTGAGAAAAACATCACGGGGTGGTGCGCATTGTATGGGTGTGTGTTATATTAGATTCACTAGTAGGAGTGAGAAAAACATCACGGGGTGGTGCGCATTGTATGGGTGTGTGTTACATTACATTCACTAGTAGGAGTGAGAAAAACATCACGGGGTGGTGCGCATTGTATGGGTGTGTGTTGCATTAGATTCACTAGTAGGAGTGAGAAAAACATCACGGTGTGGTGCGCATTGTATGGGTGTGTGTTGCATTAGATTCACTAGTAGGAGTGAGAAAAACATCACGGGGTGGTGCGCATTGTATGGGTGTGGTTTGCATTACATTCACTAGTAGGAGAGAGAAAAACATCACGGGGTGGTGCGCATTGTATTGGTGTGTGTTGCATTACATTCACTAGTAGGAGTGAGAAAAACATCACGGGGTGGTGCGCATTGTATGGGTGTGTGTGACATTACATTCACTAGTAGGAGTGAGAAAAACATCACGGGGTGGTGCGCATTGTATGGGTGTGTGTTACATTACATTCACTAGTAGGAGTGAGAAAAACATCACGGTGTGGTGCGCATTGTATGGGTGTGTGTTACATTACTTTCACTAGTAGGAGTGAGAAAAACATCACGGGGTGGTGCGCATTGTATGGGTGTGTGTTACATTACATTCACTAGTAGGAGTGAGAAAAACATCACGGGGTGGTGCGCATTGTATGGGTGTGTGTTACATTACTTTCACTAGTAGGAGGGAGAAAAACATCACGGGGTGGTGCGCATTGTATGGGTGTGTGTTACATTACATTCACTAGTAGGAGTGAGAAAAGCATCACGGGGTGGTGCGCATTGTATGGGTGTGTGTTACATTAGATTCACTAGTAGGAGTGAGAAAAACATCACGGGGTGGTGGGCATTGTATGGGTGTGTGTTACATTACATTCACTAGTAGCAGTGAGAAAAACATGACGGGGTGGTGCGCATTGTATGGGTGTGTGTTACATTAGATTCACTAGTAAGAGTGAGAAAAACATCACGGGGTGGTGCGCATTGTATGGGTGTGTGTTACATTAGATTCACTAGTAGGAGTGAGAAAAACATAACGGGGTGGTGCGCACTGTATGGGTGTGTGTTACATTACATTCACTAGTAGGAGTGAGAAAAACATCACGGGGTGGTGCGCACTGTATGGGTGTGTGTTACATTACATTCACTAGTAGGAGTGAGAAAAACATCACGGGGTGGTGCGCATTGTATGGGTGTGGTTTGCATTACATTCACTAGTAGGAGTGAGAAAAACATCACGGGGTGGTGCGCATTGTATGGGTGTGTGTTACATTAGATTCACTAGTAGGAGTGCGAAAAACATCACGGGGTGGTGCGCATTGTATGGGTGTGTGTTACATTAGATTCACTAGTAGGAGTGAGAAAAACATCACGGGGTGGTGCGCATTGTATGGGTGTGTGTTACATTACATTCACTAGTAGGAGTGAGAAAAACATCACGGGGTGGTGCGCATTGTATGGGTGTGTGTTACATTACATTCACTAGTAGGAGTGAGAAAAACATCACGGGGTGGAGCGCATTGTATGGGTGTGTGTGACATTACATTCACTAGTAGGAGTGAGAAAAACATCACGGGGTGGTGCGCATTGTATGGGTGTGTGTGACATTACATTCACTAGTAGGAGTGAGAAAAACATCACGGGGTGGTGCGCATTGTATGGGTGTGTGTGACATTACATTCACTAGTAGGAGTGAGAAAAACATCACGGGGTGGTGCGCATTGTATGGGTGTGTGTGACATTACATTCACTAGTAGGAGTGAGAAAAACATCACGGGGTGGTGCGCATTGTATGGGTGTGTGTGACATTACATTCACTAGTAGGAGTGAGAAAAACATCACGGGGTGGTGCGCATTGTATGGGTGTGTGTTACATTACTTTCACTAGTAGGAGTGAGAAAAACATCACGGGGTGGTGCGCATTGTATGGGTGTGTGTTACATTACATTCACTAGTAGGAGTGAGAAAAACATCACGGGGTGGTGCGCATTGTATGGGTGTGTGTTACATTACTTTCACTAGTAGGAGTGAGAAAAACATCACGGGGTGGTGCACATTGTATGGGTGTGTGTTACATTACATTCACTAGTAGGAGTGAGAAAAACATCACGGGGTGGTGGGCATTGTATGGGTGTGTGTTACATTACATTCACTAGTCGCAGTGAGAAAAACATCACGGGGTGGTGCGCATTGTATGGGTGTGTGTTACATTACATTCACTAGTAGCAGTGAGAAAAACATCACGGGGTGGTGCGCATTGTATGGGTGTGTGTTACATTACATTCACTAGTAGGAGTGAGAAAAACATCACGGGGTGGTGCGCATTGTATGGGTGTGTGTTACATTACATTCACTAGTAGGAGTGAGAAAAACATCACGGGATGGTGCGCATTGTATGGGTGTGTGTTACATTAGATTCACTAGTAGGAGTGAGAAAAACATCACGGGGTTTCTGCGCATTGTATGGGTGTGTGTTACATTACTTTCACTAGTAGGAGTGAGAAAAACATCACGGGGTGGTGGGCATTGTATGGGTGTGTGTTACATTACATTCACTAGTAGCAGTGAGAAAAACATCACGGGGTGGTGCGCATTGTATGGGTGTGTGTTACATTACATTCACTAGTAGCAGTGAGAAAAACATCACGGGGTGGTGCGCATTGTATGGGTGTGTGTTACATTACATTCACTAGTAGGAGTGAGAAAAACATCACGGTGTGGTGCGCATTGTATGGGTGTGTGTTACATTACATTCACTAGTAGGAGTGACAAAAACATCACGGGGTGGTGCGCACTGTATGGGTGTGTGTTACATTAGATTCACTAGTAGGAGTGAGAAAAACATCACGGGGTGGTGCGCACTGTATGGGTGTGTGTTACATTATATTCACTAGTAGGAGTGGGAAAAACATCACGGAGTGGTGCACACTGTATGGGTGTGTGTTACATTACATTCACTAGTAGGAGTGAGAAAAACATCACGGGGTGCTGCGCATTGTATGGGTGTGTGTTACATTACATTCACTAGTAGGAGTGACAAAAACATCACGGGGTGGTGCGCATTGTATGGGTGTGTGTTACATTACATTCACTAGTAGGAGTGACAAAAACATCACGGGGTGGTGCGCATTGTATGTGTGTGTGTTACATTAGATTCACTAGTAGGAGTGAGAAAAACATCACGGGGTGGTACGCATTGTATGGGTGTGTGTTACATTACATTCACTAGTAGGAGTGAGAAAAACATCACGGGGTGGTGCGCATTGTATGGGTGTGTGTTACATTACATTCATTAGTAGGAGTGAGAAAAACATCACGGGGTGGTGCGCATTGTATGGGTGTGTGTTACATTACATTCACTAGTAGGAGTGAGAAAAACATCACTGGGTGGTGCGCATTGTATGGGTGTGTGTTACATTACATTCACTAGTAGGAGTGAGAAAAACATCACGGGGTGGTGCGCATTGTATGGGTGTGTGTTACATTAGATTCACTAGTAGGAGTGAGCAAAACATCACGGGGTGGTGCGCATTGTATGGGTGTGTGTTACATTACATTCACTAGTAGGAGTGAGAAAAACATCACGGGGTGGTGCGCATTGTATGGGTGTGTGTTACATTAGATTCACTAGTAGGAGTGAGAAAAACATCACGGTGTGGTGCGCACTGTATGGGTGTGTGTTGCATTAGATTCACTAGTAGGAGTGAGAAAAACATCACGGGGTGGTGCGCATTGTATGGGTGTGTGTTACATTAGATTCACTAGTAGCAGTGAGGAAAACATCACGGGGTGGTGCGCACTGTTTGGGTGTGTGTTACTTTAGATTCACTAGTAGCAGTGAGAAAAACATCACGGGGTGGTGCGCACTGTTTGGGTGTGTGTTACTTTAGATTCACTAGTAGCAGTGAGAAAAACATCACGGGGTGGAGCGCATTGTATGGGTGTGTGTTACATTACATTCACTAGTAGGAGTGAGAAAAACATCACGGGGTGGTGCGCATTGTATGGGTGTGTGTGACATTACATTCACTAGTAGGAGTGAGAAAAACATCACGGGGTGGTGCGCATTGTATGGGTGTGTGTGACATTACATTCACTAGTAGGAGTGAGAAAAACATCACGGGGTGGTGCGCATTGTATGGGTGTGTGTTACATTACATTCACTAGTAGGAGTGAGAAAAACATCACGGGGTGGTGCGCATTTTATGGGTGTGTGTTACATTACTTTCACTAGTAGGAGTGAGAAAAACATCACGGGGTGGTGCGCATTGTATGGGTGTGTGTTACATTACATTCACTAGTAGGAGTTAGAAAAACATCACGGGGTGGTGCGCATTGTATGGGTGTGTGTTACATTACTTTCACTAGTAGGAGTGAGAAAAACATCACGGGGTGGTGCGCATTGTATGGGTGTGTGTTACATTACATTCACTAGTAGGAGTGAGAAAAACATCACGGGGTGGTGCGCATTGTATGGGTGTGTGTTACATTAGATTCACTAGTAGCAGTGAGAAAAACATCACGGGGTGGTGCGCATTGTATGGGTGTGTGTTACATTACATTCACTAGTAGCAGTGAGAAAAACATCACGGGGTGGTGCGCATTGTATGGGTGTGTGTTACATTAGATTCACTAGTAGGAGTGAGAAAAACATCACGGGGTGGTGCGCATTGTATGGGTGTGTGTTACATTAGATTCACTAGTAGAAGTGAGAAAAACATCACGGGGTGGTGCGCACTGTATGGGTGTGTGTTACATTACATTCACTAGTAGGAGTGAGAAAAACATCACGGGGTGGTGCGCACTGTATGGGTGTGTGTTACATTACATTCACTAGTAGGAGTGAGAAAAACATCACGGGGTGGTGCGCACTGTATGGGTGTGTGTTACATTACATTCACTAGTAGGAGTGAGAAAAACATCACGGGGTGGTGCGGACTGTATGGGTGTGTGTTACATTACTTTCACTAGTAGGAGTGAGAAAAACATCACGGGGTGGTGCGCACTGTATGGGTGTGTGTTACATTACATTCACTAGTAGGAGTGAGAAAAACATCACGGGGTGGTGCCCATTGTATTGGTGTGTGTTACATTACATTCACTAGTAGGAGTGAGAAAAACATCACGGGGTGGTGCGCATTGAATGGGTGTGTGTTACATTAGATTCACTAGTAGGAGTGAGAAAAACATCACGGGGTGGTGCGCATTGTATGGGTGTGTGTTGCATTAGATTCACTAGTAGGAGTGAGAAACACATCACGGGGTGGTGCGCATTGTATGGGTGTGTGTTGCATTAGATTCACTAGTAGGAGTGAGAAAAACATCACGGGGTGGTGCGCATTGTATGGGTGTGGTTTGCATTACATTCACTAGTAGGAGAGAGAAAAACATCACGGGGTGGTGCGCATTGTATTGGTGTGTGTTGCATTACATTCACTACTAGGAGTGAGAAAAACATCACGGGGTGGTGCGCATTGTATGGGTGTGTGTTACATTACATTCACTAGTAGGAGTGAGAAAAACATCACGGGGTGGTGCGCATTGTATGGGTGTGTGTTACATTAGATTCACTAGTAGGAGTGAGAAAAACATCACGGGGTTTCTGCGCATTGTATGGGTGTGTGTTACATTACTTTCACTAGTAGGAGTGAGAAAAACATCACGGGGTGGTGCGCATTGTATGGGTGTGTGTTACATTACATTCACTAGTAGGAGTGAGAAAAACATCACGGGGTGGTGCGCATTGTATGGGTGTGTGTTACATTAGATTCACTAGTAGGAGTGAGAAAAACATCACGGGGTGGTGCGCATTGAATGGGTGTGTGTTACATTAGATTCACTAGTAGGAGTGAGAAAAACATCAGGGGGTGGTGCGCATTGTATGGGTGTGTGTTGCATTAGATTCACTAGTAGGAGTGAGAAACACATCACGGTGTGGTGCGCATTGTATGGGTGTGTGTTGCATTAGATTCACTAGTAGGAGTGAGAAAAACATCACGGGGTGGTGCGCATTGTATGGGTGTGGTTTGCATTACATTCACTAGTAGGAGAGAGAAAAACATCACGGGGTGGTGCGCATTGTATTGGTGTGTGTTGCATTACATTCACTACTAGGAGTGAGAAAAACATCACGGGGTGGTGCGCATTGTATGGGTGTGTGTTACATTACATTCACTAGTAGGAGTGAGAAAAACATCACGGTGTGGTGCGCATTGTATGGGTGTGTGTTGCATTAGATTCACTAGTAGGAGTGAGAAAAACATCACGGGGTGGTGCGCATTGTATGGGTGTGTGTTACATTAGATTCACTAGTAGCAGTGAGGAAAACATCACGGGGTGGTGCGCACTGTTTGGGTGTGTGTTACTTTAGATTCACTAGTAGCAGTGAGAAAAACATCACGGGGTGGTGCGCACTGTTTGGGTGTGTGTTACTTTAGATTCACTAGTAGCAGTGAGAAAAACATCACGGGGTGGAGCGCATTGTATGGGTGTGTGTTACATTACATTCACTAGTAGGAGTGAGAAAAACATCACGGGGTGGTGCGCATTGTATGGGTGTGTGTGACATTACATTCACTAGTAGGAGTGAGAAAAACATCACGGGGTGGTGCGCATTGTATGGGTGTGTGTTACATTACATTCACTAGTAGGAGTGAGAAAAACATCACGGGGTGGTGGGCATTGTATGGGTGTGTGTTACATTACATTCACTAGTAGCAGTGAGAAAAACATCACGGGGTGGTGCGCATTGTATGGGTGTGTGTTACATTACATTCACTAGTAGCAGTGAGAAAAACATCACGGGGTGGTGCGCATTGTATGGGTGTGTGTTACATTACATTCACTAGTAGGAGTGAGAAAAACATCACGGTGTGGTGCGCATTGTATGGGTGTGTGTTACATTACATTCACTAGTAGGAGTGACAAAAACATCACGGGGTGGTGCGCACTGTATGGGTGTGTGTTACATTAGATTCACTAGTAGGAGTGAGAAAAACATCACGGGGTGGTGCGCACTGTATGGGTGTGTGTTACATTATATTCACTAGTAGGAGTGGGAAAAACATCACGGAGTGGTGCACACTGTATGGGTGTGTGTTACATTACATTCACTAGTAGGAGTGAGAAAAACATCACGGGGTGCTGCGCATTGTATGGGTGTGTGTTACATTACATTCACTAGTAGGAATGACAAAAATATCACGGGGTGGTGCGCATTGTATGGGTGTGTGTTACATTACATTCACTAGTAGGAGTGACAAAAACATCACGGGGTGGTGCGCATTGTATGTGCGTGTGTTACATTAGATTCACTAGTAGGAGTGAGAAAAACATCACGGGGTGGTACGCATTGTATGGGTGTGTGTTACATTACATTCACTAGTAGGAGTGAGAAAAACATCACGGGGTGGTGCGCATTGTATGGGTGTGTGTTACATTACATTCACTAGTAGGAGTGAGAAAAACATCACGGGGTGGTGCGCATTGTATGGGTGTGTGTTACATTACATTCACTAGTAGGAGTGAGAAAAACATCACTGGGTGGTGCGCATTGTATGGGTGTGTGTTACATTACATTCACTAGTAGGAGTGAGAAAAACATCACGGGGTGGTGCGCATTGTATGGGTGTGTGTTACATTACATTCACTAGTAGGAGTGAGCAAAACATCACGGGGTGGTGCGCATTGTATGGGTGTGTGTTACATTAGATTCACTAGTAGGAGTGAGAAAAACATCACGGTGTGGTGCGCATTGTATGGGTGTGTGTTGCATTAGATTCACTAGTAGGAGTGAGAAAAACATCACGGGGTGGTGCGCATTGTATGGGTGTGTGTTACATTAGATTCACTAGTAGCAGTGAGGAAAACATCACGGGGTGGTGCGCACTGTTTGGGTGTGTGTTACTTTAGATTCACTAGTAGCAGTGAGAAAAACATCACGGGGTGGTGCGCACAGTTTGGGTGTGTGTTACTTTAGATTCACTAGTAGAAGTGAGAAAAACATCACGGGGTGGAGCGCACTGTATGGGTGTGTGTTACATTACATTCACTAGTAGGAGTGAGAAAAACATCACGGGGTGGTGCGCATTGTATGGGTGTGTGTGACATTACATTCACTAGTAGGAGTGAGAAAAACATCACGGGGTGGTGCGCATTGTATGGGTGTGTGTGACATTACATTCACTAGTAGGAGTGAGAAAAACATCACGGGGTGGTGCGCATTGTATGGGTGTGTGTTACATTACATTCACTAGTAGGAGTGAGAAAAACATCACGGGGTGGTGCGCATTGTATGGGTGTGTGTTACATTACTTTCACTAGTAGGAGTGAGAAAAACATCACGGGGTGGTGCGCATTGTATGGGTGTGTGTTACATTACTTTCACTAGTAGGAGTGAGAAAAACATCACGGTGTGGTGCGCATTGTATGGGTGTGTGTTACATTACATTCACTAGTAGGAGTGAGAAAAACATCACGGGGTGGTGCGCATTGTATGGGTGTGTGTTACATTACTTTCACTAGTAGGAGTGAGAAAAACATCACGGGGTGGTGTGCATTGTATGGGTGTGTGTTACATTAGATTCACTAGTAGGAGTGAGAAAAACATCACGGGGTGGTGCGCATTGTATGGGTGTGTGTTACATTAGATTCACTAGTAGGAGTGAGAAAAACATCACGGGGTGGTGCGCATTGTATGGGTGTGTGTTACATTACATTCACTAGTAGCAGTGAGAAAAACATCACGGGGTGGTGCGCATTGTATGGGTGTGTGTTACATTAGATTCACTAGTAGGAGTGAGAAAAACATGACGGGGTGGTGCACATTGTATGGGTGTGTGTTACATTAGATTCACTAGTAGAAGTGAGAAAAACATCACGGGGTGGTGCGCACTGTATGGGTGTGTGTTACATTACATTCACTAGTAGGAGTGAGAAAAACATCACGGGGTGGTGCGCACTGTATGGGTGTGTGTTACATTACATTCACTAGTAGGAGTGAGAAAAACATCACGGAGTGGTGCGCACTGTATGGGTGTGTGTTACATTACATTCACTAGTAGGAGTGAGAAAAACATCACGGGGTGGTGCGGACTGTATGGGTGTGTGTTACATTACTTTCACTAGTAGGAGTGAGAAAAACATCACGGGGTGGTGCGCACTGTATGGGTGTGTGTTACATTACATTCACTAGTAGGAGTGAGAAAAACATCACGGGGTGGTGCGCACTGTATGGGTGTGTGTTACATTACATTCACTAGTAGGAGTGAGAAAAACATCACGGGGTGGTGCCCATTGTATTGGTGTGTGTTACATTACATTCACTAGTAGGAGTGAGAAAAACATCACGGGGTGGTGCGCATTGTATGGGTGTGTGTTACATTAGATTCACTAGTAGGAGTGAGAAAAACATCACGGGGTGGTGCGCATTGTATGGGTGTGTGTTACATTAGATTCACTAGTAGGAGTGAGAAAAAAATCACGGGGTGGTGCGCATTGTATGGGTGTGTGTTGCATTAGATTCACTAGTAGGAGTGAGAAACACATCACGGTGTGGTGCGCATTGTATGGGTGTGTGTTGCATTAGATTCACTAGTAGGAGTGAGAAAAACATCACGGGGTGGTGCACATTGTATGGGTGTGGTTTGCATTACATTCACTAGTAGGAGAGAGAAAAACATCACGGGGTGGTGCGCATTGTATTGGTGTGTGTTGCATTACATTCACTACTAGGAGTGAGAAAAACATCACGGGTTGGTGCGCATTGTATGGGTGTGTGTTACATTACATTCACTAGTAGGAGTGAGAAAAACATCACGGGGTGGTGCGCATTGTATGGGTGTGTGTTACATTAGATTCACTAGTAGGAGTGAGAAAAACATCACGGGGTGGTGCGCATTGTATGGGTGTGTGTTACATTACATTCACTAGTAGGAGTGAGAAAAACATCACGGGGTGGTGCGCATTGTATGGGTGTGTGTTACATTACATTCACTAGTAGGAGTGAGAAAAACATCACGGGGTGGTGCGCATTGTATGGGTGTGTGTTACATTACATTCACTAGTAGGAGTGAGAAAAACATCACGGGGTGGAGCGCATTGTATGGGTGTGTGTTACATTACATTCACTAGTAGGAGTGAGAAAAACATCACGGGGTGGTGCGCATTGTATGGGTGTGTGTGACATTACATTCACTAGTAGGAGTGAGAAAAACATCACGGGGTGGTGCGCATTGTATGGGTGTGTGTGACATTACATTCACTAGTAGGAGTGAGAAAAACATCACGGGGTGGTGCGCATTGTATGGGTGTGTGTTACATTACATTCACTAGTAGGAGTGAGAAAAACATCACGGGGTGGTGCGCATTGTATGGGTGTGTGTGACATTACATTCACTAGTAGGAGTGAGAAAAACATCACGGGGTGGTGCGCATTGTATGGGTGTGTGTTACATTACTTTCACTAGTAGGAGTGAGAAAAACTTCACGGGGTGGTGCGCATTGTATGGGTGTGTGTTACATTACATTCACTAGTAGGAGTGAGAAAAACATCACGGGGTGGTGCGCATTGTATGGGTGTGTGTTACATTACTTTCACTAGTAGGAGTGAGAAAAACATCACGGGGTGGTGCACATTGTATGGGTGTGTGTTACATTACATTCACTAGTAGGAGTGAGAAAAACATCACGGGGTGGTGGGCATTGTATGGGTGTGTGTTACATTACATTCACTAGTAGCAGTGAGAAAAACATGACGGGGTGGTGCGCATTGTATGGGTGTGTGTTACATTACATTCACTAGTAGCAGTGAGAAAAACATCACGGGGTGGTGCGCATTGTATGGGTGTGTGTTACATTACATTCACTAGTAGGAGTGAGAAAAACATCACGGGGTGGTGCGCATTGTATGGGTGTGTGTTACATTACATTCACTAGTAGGAGTGAGAAAAACATCACGGGATGGTGCGCATTGTATGGGTGTGTGTTACATTACATTCACTAGTAGGAGTGAGAAAAACATCACGGGGTTTCTGCGCATTGTATGGGTGTGTGTTACATTACATTCACTAGTAGCAGTGAGAAAAACATCACGGGGTGGTGCGCATTGTATGGGTGTGTGTTACATTACATTCACTAGTAGGAGTGAGAAAAACATCACGGGGTGGTGCGCATTGTATGGGTGTGTGTTACATTACATTCACTAGTAGGAGTGAGAAAAACATCACGGGGTGGTGCGCATTGTATGGGTGTGTGTTACATTACTTTCACTAGTAGGAGTGAGAAAAACATCACGGGGTGGTGCGCATTGTATGGGTGTGTGTTACATTACTTTCACTAGTAGGAGTGAGAAAAACATCACGGGGTGGTGCGCATTGTATGGGTGTGTGTTACATTACATTCACTAGTAGGAGTGAGAAAAACATCACGGGGTGGTGCGCATTGTATGGGTGTGTGTTACATTACTTTCACTAGTAGGAGTGAGAAAAACATCACGGGGTGGTGCGCATTGTATGGGTGTGTGTTACATTACATTCACTAGTAGGAGTGAGAAAAACATCACGGGGTGGTGCGCATTGTATGGGTGTGTGTTACATTAGATTCACTAGTAGGAGTGAGAAAAACATCACGGGGTGGTGCGCATTGTATGGGTGTGTGTGACATTACATTCACTAGTAGAAGTGAGAAAAACATCACGGGGTGGTGCGCACTGTATGGGTGTGTGTTACATTACATTCACTAGTAGGAGTGAGAAAAACATCACGGGGTGGTGCGCACTGTATGGGTGTGTGTTACATTAGATTCACTAGTAGGAGTGAGAAAAACATCACGGGGTGGTGCGCACTGTATGGGTGTGTGTTACATTACACTCACTAGTAGGAGTGAGAAAAACATCACGGGGTGGTGCGGACTGTATGGGTGTGTGTTACATTACTTTCACTAGTAGGAGTGAGAAAAACATCACGGGGTGGTGCGCACTGTATGGGTGTGTGTTACATTACTTTCACTAGTAGGAGTGAGAAAAACATCACGGGGTGGTGCGCATTGTATGGGTGTGTGTTACATTACATTCACTAGTAGGAGTGAGAAAAACATCACGGGGTGGTGCCCATTGTATGGGTGTGTGTTACATTACATTCACTAGTAGGAGTGAGAAAAACATCACGGGGTGGTGCGCATTGTATGGGTGTGTGTTACATTAGATTCACTAGTAGGAGTGAGAAGAACATCAGGGGGGGTGCGCATTGTATGGGTGTGTGTTACATTAGATTCACTAGTAGGAGTGAGAAAAACATCACGGGGTGGTGCGCATTGTATGGGTGTGTGTTGCATTAGATTCACTAGTAGGAGTGAGAAAAACATCACGGTGTGGTGCGCATTGTATGGGTGTGTGTTGCATTAGATTCACTAGTAGGAGTGAGAAAAACATCACGGGGTGGTGCGCATTGTATGGGTGTGGTTTGCATTACATTCACTAGTAGGAGAGAGAAAAACATCACGGGGTGGTGCGCATTGTATTGGTGTGTGTTGCATTACATTCACTACTAGGAGTGAGAAAAACATCACGGGGTGGTGCGCATTGTATGGGTGTGTGTTACATTACATTCACTAGTAGGAGTGAGAAAAACATCACGGGGTGGTGCGCATTGTATGGGTGTGTGTTACATTAGATTCACTAGTAGGAGTGAGAAAAACATCACGGGGTGGTGCGCATTGTATGGGTGTGTGTTACATTAGATTCACTAGTAGGAGTGAGAAAAACATCACGGGGTGGTGCGCATTGTATGGGTGTGTGTTACATTAGATTCACTAGTAGGAGTGAGAAAAACATCACGGGGTGGGGCGCATTGTATGGGTGTGTGTTACATTACATTCACTAGTAGGAGTGAGAAAAACATCACGGGGTGGAGCGCATTGTATGGGTGTGTGTTACATTACATTCACTAGTAGGAGTGAGAAAAACATCACGGGGTGGTGCGCATTGTATGGGTGTGTGTTACATTACATTCACTAGTAGGAGTGAGAAAAACATCACGGGGTGGTGCGCATTGTATGGGTGTGTGTTACATTACATTCACTAGTAGGAGTGAGAAAAACATCACGGGGTGGAGCGCATTGTATGGGTGTGTGTGACATTACATTCACTAGTAGGAGTGAGAAAAACATCACGGGGTGGTGCGCATTGTATGGGTGTGTGTTACATTACATTCACTAGTAGGAGTGAGAAAAACATCACGGGTGGTGCGCATTGTATGGGTGTGTGTGACATTACATTCACTAGTAGGAGTGAGAAAAACATCACGGGGTGGTGCGCATTGTATGGGTGTGTGTTACATTACTTTCACTAGTAGGAGTGAGAAAAACATCACGGGGTGGTGCGCATTGTATGGGTGTGTGTTACATTACATTCACTAGTAGGAGTGAGAAAAACATCACGGGGTGGTGCGCATTGTATGGGTGTGTGTTACATTACTTTCACTAGTAGGAGTGAGAAAAACATCACGGGGTGGTGCACATTGTATGGGTGTGTGTTACATTACATTCACCAGTAGGAGTGAGAAAAACATCACGGGGTGGTGGGCATTGTATGGGTGTGTGTTACATTACATTCACCAGTAGCAGTGAGAAAAACATCACGGGGTGGTGCGCATTGTATGGGTGTGTGTTACATTACATTCACTAGTAGCAGTGAGAAAAACATCACGGGGTGGTGCGCATTGTATGGGTGTGTGTTACATTACATTCACTAGTAGGAGTGAGAAAAACATCACGGGGTGGTGCGCATTGTATGGGTGTGTGTTACATTACATTCACTAGTAGGAGTGAGAAAAACATCACGGGATGGTGCGCATTGTATGGGTGTGTGTTACATTACATTCACTAGTAGGAGTGAGAAAAACATCACGGGGATTCTGCGCATTGTATGGGTGTGTGTTACATTACTTTCACTAGTAGGAGTGAGAAAAACATCACGGGGTGGTGCGCATTGTATGGGTGTGTGTTACATTACATTCACTAGTAGGAGTGAGAAAAACATCACGGGGTGGTGGGCATTGTATGGGTGTGTGTTACATTACATTCACTAGTAGCAGTGAGAAAAACATCACGGGGTGGTGCGCATTGTATGGGTGTGTGTTACATTACATTCACTAGTAGCAGTGAGAAAAACATCACGGGGTGGTGCGCATTGTATTGGTGTGTGTTACATTACATTCACTAGTAGTAGTGAGAAAAACATCACGGGGTGGTGCGCATTGTATGGGTGTGTGTTACATTACATTCACTAGTAGGAGTGACAAAAACATCACGGGGTGGTGCGCACTGTATGGGTGTGTGTTACATTAGATTCACTAGTAGGAGTGAGAAAAACATCACGGGGTGGTGCGCATGTATGGGTGTGTGTTACATTATATTCACTAGTAGGAGTGGGAAAAACATCACGGAGTGGTGCACACTGTATGGGTGTGTGTTACATTACATTCACTAGTAGGAGTGAGAAAAACATCACGGGGTGGTGCGCATTGTATGGGTGTGTGTTACATTACATTCACTAGTAGGAGTGAGAAATCATCACGGGGTGGTGCGCATTGTATGGGTGTGTGTTACATTACATTCACTAGTAGGAGTCAGAAAAACATCACGGGGTGGTGCGCATTGTATGGGTGTGTGTTACATTACATTCAGTAGTAGAAGTGAGAAAAACATAACGGGGTGGTGTGAATCGGAGGGTCTGAATTAGGATAGGCAGTGAGTGGCAATGTAGCATGGAGAAAAGCACCGCGGGGTGGTCAGCATGGGGAGGTCAGGGAACATGCAGTGGCAATGTAGGATAGGTTTCTGAAAAACATCGCGGGGTGGTGCGCATTGTATTGGTGTGTGTTACATTACATTCACTAGTAGGAGTGACAAAAACATCACGGGGTGGTGCGCATTGTATGGGTGTGTGTTACATTACATTCACTAGTAGGAGTGACAAAAACATCACGGGGTGGTGCGCATTGTATGTGTGTGTGTTACATTAGATTCACTAGTAGGAGTGAGAAAAACATCACGGGGTGGTACGCATTGTATGGGTGTGTGTTACATTACATTCACTAGTAGGAGTGAGAAAAACATCACGGGGTGGTGCGCATTGTATGGGTGTGTGTTACATTACATTCACTAGTAGGAGTGAGAAAAACATCACGGGTGGTGCGCATTGTATGGGTGTGTGTGACATTAGATTCACTAGTAGGAGTGACAAAAACATCACAGTGTGGTGCGCATTGTATGAGTGTGTGTTGCATTAGATTCACTAGTAGGAGTGAGAAAAACATCACGGGGTGGTGCGCATTGTATGGGTCTGTGTTACATTAGATTCACTAGTAGCAGTGAGAAAAACATCAGGGGGTGGTGCGCACTGTTTGGGTGTGTGTTACTTTAGATTCACTAGTAGCAGTGAGAAAAACATCACGGGGTGGTGCGCATTGTATGGGTGTGTGTAACATTACATTCACTAGTAGGAGTGAGAAAAACATCACGGGGTCTTGCGCATTGTATGGGTGTGTGTTACATTACATTCACTAGTAGGAGTGACAAAACATCACGGGGTGGTGCGCATTGTATGGGTGTGTGTTACATTAGATTCACTAGTAGGAGTGAGAAAAACATCACGTGGTGGTGCGCATTGTATGGGTGTGTGTTACATTACATTCACTAGTAGGAGTGAGAAAAACATCACGGGGTGGTGCGCATTGTATGGGTGTGTGTTACATTACATTCACTAGTAGGAGTGAGAAAAACATCACGGGGTGGTGCCCATTGTATGGGTGTGTGATACATTACATTCACTAGTAGGAGTGAGAAAAACATCACGGGGTGGTGCGCATTGTATGGGTGTGTGTTACATTAGATTCACTAGTAGGAGTGAGAAAAACATCACGGGGTGGTGCGCATTGTATGGGTGTGTGTTACATTACATTAACTAGTAGGAGTGAGAAAAACATCACGGGGTGGTGCGCATTGTATGGGTGTGTGTTACATTAGATTCACTAGTAGGAGTGAGAAAAACATCTCGGTGTGGTGCGCATTGTATGGGTGTGTGTTGCATTAGATTCACTAGTAGGAGTGAGAAAAACATCACGGGGTGGTGCGCATTGTATGGGTGTGTGTTACATTAGATTAACTAGTAGCAGTGAGAAAAACATCACGGGGTGGTGCGCACTGTTTGGGTGTGTGTTACTTTAGATTCACTGGTAGCAGTGAGAAAAACATCACGGGGTGGTGCGCATTGTATGGGTGTGTGTTACATTACATTCACTAGTAGGAGTGAGAAAAACATCACGGGGTGGTGCGCATGTATGGGTGTGTGTTACATTATATTCACTAGTAGGAGTGGGAAAAACATCACGGAGTGGTGCACACTGTATGGGTGTGTGTTACATTACATTCACTACTAGGAGTGAGAAAAACATCACGGGGTGGTGCGCATTGTATGGGTGTGTGTTACATTACATTCACTAGTAGGAGTGAGAAAAACATCACAGGGTGGTGGGCATTGTATGGGTGTGTGTTACATTACATTCACTAGTAGGAGTGAGAAAAACATCACGGGGTGGTGCGCATTGTATGGGTGTGTGTTACATTACTTTCACTAGTAGGAGTGAGAAAAACATCACGGGGTGGTGCGCATTGTATGGGTGTGTGTTACATTACTTTCACTAGTAGGAGTGAGAAAAACATCACAGGGTGGTGCGCATTGTATGGGTGTGTGTTACATTACATTCACTAGTAGGAGTGAGAAAAACATCACGGGGTGGTGCGCATTGTATGGGTGTGTGTTACATTACATTCACTAGTAGGAGTGAGAAAAACATCACGGGCTGGTGCGCATTGTATGGGTGTGTGTTACATTACATTCACTAGTAGGAGTGAGAAAAACATCACGGGGTGCTGCGCATTGTATGGGTGTGTGTTACATTACATTCACTAGTAGGAGTGAGAAAAACATCACGGGGTGGTGCGCATTGTATGGGTGTGTGTTACATTACATTCACTAGTAGGAGTGACAAAAACATCACGGGGTGGTGCGCATTGTATGGGTGTGTGTTACATTAGATTCACTAGTAGGAGTGAGAAAAACATCACGGGGTGGTGCGCACTGTATGGGTGTGTGTTACATTATATTCACTAGTAGGAGTGAGAAAAACATCACGGGGTGGTGCGCACTGTATGGGTGTGTGTTACATTACATTCACTAGTAGGAGTGAGAAAAACATCACGGGGTGGTGCGCATTGTATGGGTGTGTGTTACATTACATTCACTAGTAGGAGTGAGAAAAACATCACGGGGTGGTGCGCATTGTATGGGTGTGTGTTACATTACATTCACTAGTAGGAGTGAGAAACACATCACGGGGTGCTGCGCACTGTATGGGTGTGTGTTACATTACATTCACTAGTAGGAGTGAGAAAAACATCACGGGGTGGTGCGCATTGTATGGGTGTGTGTTACATTACATTCACTAGTAGGAGTGACAAAAACATCACGGGGTGGTGCGCATTGTATGGGTGTGTGTTACATTAGATTCACTAGTAGTAGTGAGAAATCATCACGGGGTGGTGCGCATTGTATGGGTGTGTGTTACATTACATTCACTAGTAGGAGTGAGAAAAACATCACGGGTTGGTGCGCATTGTATGGGTGTGTGTTACATTACATTCACTAGTAGGAGTGAGAAATCATCACGGGGTGGTGCGCATTGTATGGGTGTGTGTTACATTACATTCACTAGTAGGAGTCAGAAAAACATCACGGGGTGTTGGGCATTGTATGGGTGTGTGTTACATTACATTCAGTAGTAGAAGTGAGAAAAACATAACGGGGTGGTGTGAATCGGAGGGTCTGAATTAGGATAGGCAGTGAGTGGCAATGTAGCATGGAGAAAAGCACCGCGGGGTGGTCAGCATGGGGAGGTCAGGGAACATGCAGTTCCAATGTAGGATAGGTTTCTGAAAAACATCGCGGGGTGGTGCTCATTGTATGGGTGTGTGTTACATTACATTCACTAGTAGGAGTGAGAAAAACATCACGGGGTGGTGCGCATTGTATGTGTGTGTGTTACATTAGATTCACTAGTAGGAGTGAGAAAAACATCACGGGGTGGTACGCATTGTATGGGTGTGTGTTACATTACATTCACTAGTAGCAGTGAGAAAAACATCACGGGGTGGTGCGCATTGTATGGGTGTGTGTTACATTACATTCACTAGTAGGAGTGAGAAAAACATCACGGGGTGGTGCGCATTGTATGGGTGTGTGTTACATTACATTCACTAGTAGGAGTGAGAAAAACATCACGGGGTGGTGCGCATTGTATGGGTGTGTGTTACATTACATTCACTAGTAGGAGTGAGAAAAACATCACGGGGTGGTGCGCATTGTATGGGTGTGTGTTGCATTAGATTCACTAGTAGGAGTGAGAAAAACATCACGGTGTGGTGCGCATTGTATGGGTGTGTGTTGCATTAGATTCACTAGTAGGAGTGAGAAAAACATCACGGGGTGGAGCGCATTGTATGGGTGTGTGTTACATTAGATTCACTAGTAGCAGTGAGAAAAACATCACGGGGTGGTGCGCACTGTTTGGGTGTGTGTTACTTTAGATTCACTAGTAGCAGTGAGAAAAACATCACGGGGTGGTGCGCATTGTATGGGTGTGTGTAACATTACATTCACTAGTAGGAGTGAGAAAAACATCACGGGGTGGTGCGCATTGTATGGGTGTGTGTTACATTACATTCACTAGTAGGAGTGAGAAAAACATCACAGGGTGGTGGGCATTGTATGGGTGTGTGTTACATTACATTCACTAGTAGGAGTGAGAAAAACATCACGTGGTGGTGCGCATTGTATGGGTGTGTGTTACATTACTTTCACTAGTAGGAGTGAGAAAAACATCACGGGGTGGTGCGCATTGTATGGGTGTGTGTTACATTACATTCACTAGTAGGAGTGAGAAAAACATCACAGGGTGGTGCGCATTGTATGGGTGTGTGTTACATTACATTCACTAGTAGGAGTGAGAAAAACATCACGGGGTGGTGCGCATTGTATGGGTGTGTGTTACATTACATTCACTAGTAGGAGTGAGAAAAACATCACGGCGTGGTGCGCATTGTATGGGTGTGTGTTACATTACATTCACTAGTAGGAGTGAGAAAAACATCACGGGGTGCTGCGCATTGTATGGGTGTGTGTTACATTACATTCACTAGTAGGAGTGAGAAAAACATCACGGGATGGTGCGCATTGTATGGGTGTGTGTTACATTACATTCACTAGTAGGAGTGACAAAAACATCACGGGGTGGTGCGCATTGTATGGGTGTGTGTTACATTAGATTCACTAGTAGGAGTGAGAAAAACATCACGGGGTGGTGCGCACTGTATGGGTGTGTGTTACATTATATTCACTAGTAGGAGTGAGAAAAACATCACGGGGTGGTGCGCACTGTATGGGTGTGTGTTACATTACATTCACTAGTAGGAGTGAGAAATCATCACGGGGTGGTGCGCATTGTATGGGTGTGTGTTACATTACATTCACTAGTAGGAGTCAGAAAAACATCACGGGGTGGTGGGCATTGTATGGGTGTGTGTTACATTACATTCAGTAGTAGAAGTGAGAAAAACATAACGGGGTGGTGTGAATCGGAGGGTCTGAATTAGGATAGGCAGTGAGTGGCAATGTAGCATGGAGAAAAGCACCGCGGGGTGGTCAGCATGGGGAGGTCAGGGAACATGCAGTTCCAATGTAGGATAGGTTTCTGAAAAACATCGCGGGGTGGTGCGCATTGTATGGGTGTGTGTTACATTACATTCACTAGTAGGAGTGAGAAAAACATCACGGGGTGGTGCGCATTGTATGTGTGTGTGTTACATTAGATTCACTAGTAGGAGTGAGAAAAACATCACGGGGTCGTACGCATTGTATGGGTGTGTGTTACATTACATTCACTAGTAGGAGTGAGAAAAACATCACGGGGTGGTGCGCATTGTATGGGTGTGTGTTACATTACATTCACAAGTAGGAGTGAGAAAAACATCACGGGGTGGTGCGCATTGTATGGGTGTGTGTTACATTACATTCACTAGTAGGAGTGAGAAAAACATCACGGGGTGGTGCGCATTGTATGGGTGTGTGTTACATTACATTCACTAGTAGGAGTGAGAAAAACATCACGGGGTGGTGCGCATTGTATGGGTGTGTGTTACATTAGATTCACTAGTAGGAGTGAGAAAAACATCACGGGGTGGTGTGCATTGTATGGGTGTGTGTTACATTACATTCACTAGT
This sequence comes from Cavia porcellus, assembly GCF_034190915.1. Classification (NCBI taxonomy): domain Eukaryota; kingdom Metazoa; phylum Chordata; class Mammalia; order Rodentia; family Caviidae; genus Cavia; species Cavia porcellus. The sequence goes on along the minus strand of NW_026947596.1, from coordinate 723,554 downwards.
AGGAGTGAGAAAAACATCACGGGGTGGTGCGCATTGTATGGGTGTGTGTTACATTAGATTCACTAGTAGGAGTGAGAAAAACATCACGGTGTGGTGCGCATTGTATGGGTGTGTGTTGCATTAGATTCACTAGTAGGAGTGAGAAAAACATCACGGGGTGGAGCGCATTGTATGGGTGTGTGTTACATTAGATTCACTAGTAGCAGTGAGAAAAACATCACGGGGTGGTGCGCACTGTTTGGGTGTGTGTTACTTTAGATTCACTAGTAGCAGTGAGAAAAACATCACGGGGTGGTGCGCATTGTATGGGTGTGTGTAACATTACATTCACTAGTAGGAGTGAGAAAAACATCACGGGGTGGTGCGCATTGTATGGGTGTGTGTTACATTACATTCACTAGTAGGAGTGACAAAAACATCAAGGGGTGGTGCGCATTGTATGGGTGTGTGTTACATTAGATTCATTGGTAGGAGTGAGAAAAACATCACGGGGTGTTGCGCATTGTATGGGTGTGTGTTACATTACATTCACTAGTAGGAGTGAGAAAAACATCACGGGGTGGTACGCATTGTATGGGTGTGTGTTACATTACATTCACTAGTAGGAGTGAGAAAAACATCACGGGGTGGTGCGCATTGTATGGGTGTGTGTTACATTACATTCACTAGTAGGAGTGAGAAAAACATCACGGGGTGGTGCGCATTGTATGGGTGTGTGTTACATTAGATTCACTAGTAGGAGTGAGAAAAACATCACGGGGTGGTGCGCATTGTATGGGTGTGTGTTACATTACATTCACAAGTAGGAGTGAGAAAAACATCACGGGGTGGTGCGCATTGTATGGGTGTGTGTTACATTAGATTCACTAGTAGGAGTGAGAAAAACATCACGGTGTGGTGCGCATTGTATGGGTGTGTGTTGCATTAGATTCAGTAGTAGGAGTGAGAAAAACATCACGGGGTGGTGCGCATTGTATGGGTGTGTGTTACATTAGATTAACTAGTAGCAGTGAGAAAAACATCACGGGGTGGTGCGCACTGTTTGGGTGTGTGTTACTTTAGATTCACTGGTAGCAGTGAGAAAAACATCACGGGGTGGTGCGCATTGTATGGGTGTGTGTTACATTACATTCACTAGTAGGAGTGAGAAAAACATCACGGGGTGGTGCGCATTGTATGGGTGTGTGTTACATTACATTCACTAGTAGGAGTGACAAAAACATCACGGGGTGGTGCGCATTGTATGGGTGTGTGTTACATTACATTCACTAGTAGGAGTGAGAAAAACATCACGGGGTGGTGCGCATTGTATGGGTGTGTGTTACATTACATTCACTAGTAGGAGTGAGCAAAACATCACGGGGTGGTGCGCACTGTATGGGTGTGTGTTACATTACATTCACTAGTAGGAGTCAGAAAAACATCACGGGGTGGTGCGCACTGTATGGGTGTGTGTTACATTACATTCACTAGTAAGAGTGAGAAAAACATCACGGGGTGGTGCGCACTGTATGGGTGTGTGTTACATTACATTCACTAGTAGGAGTGAGAAAAACATCACGGTGTGGTGCGGACTGTATGGGTGTGTGTTACATTACTTTCACTAGTAGGAGTGAGAAAAACATCACGGGGTGGTGCGCACTGTATGGGTGTGTGTTACATTACATTCACTAGTAGGAGTGAGAAAAACATCACGGGGTGGTGCGCATTGTATAGGTGTGTGTTACATTAGATTCACTAGTAGGAGTGAGAAAAACATCACGGGGTGGTGCGCATTGTATGGGTGTGTGTTACATTAGATTCACTAGTAGGAGTGAGAAAAGCATCACGGGGTGGTGCGCATTGTATGGGTGTGTGTTACATTACATTCACTAGTAGGAGTGAGAAAAAATCACGGGGTGGTGCGCATTGTATGGGTGTGTGTTGCATTAGATTCACTAGTAGGAGTGAGAAAAACATCACGGTGTGGTGCGCATTGTATGGGTGTGTGTTGCATTAGATTCACTAGTAGGAGTGAGAAAAACATCACGGGGTGGTGCGCATTGTATGGGTATGGTTTGCATTACATTCACTAGTAGGAGAGAGAAAAACATCACGGGGTGGTGCGCATTGTATTGGTGTGTGTTGCATTACATTCACTACTAGGAGTGAGAAAAACATCACGGGGTGGTGCGCATTGTATTGGTGTGTGTTACATTACATTCACTAGTAGGAGTGAGAAAAACATCACGGGGTGGTGCGCATTGTATGGGTGTGTGTTACATTAGATTCACTAGTAGGAGTGAGAAAAACATCACGGGGTGGTGCGCATTGTATGGGTGTGTGTTGCATTAGATTCACTAGTAGGAGTGAGAAAAACATCACGGGGTGGTGCGCATTGTATGGGTGTGTGTTACATTAGATTCACTAGTAGCAGTGAGAAAAACATCACGGGGTGGTGCGCACTGTTTGGGTGTGTGTTACTTTAGATTCACTAGTAGCAGTGAGAAAAACATCACGGGGTGGTGCGCATTGTATGGGTGTGTGTAACATTACATTCACTAGTAGGAGTGAGAAAAACATCACGGGCTGGTGCGCATTGTATGGGTGTGTGTTACATTACATTCACTAGTAGGAGTGACAAAAACATCACGGGGTGGTGCGCATTGTATGGGTGTGTGTTACATTAGATTCATTGGTAGGAGTGAGAAAAACATCACGGGGTGGTGCGCATTGTATGGGTGTGTGTTACATTACATTCACTAGTAGGAGTGAGAAAAACATCACGGGGTGGTGCGCATTGTATGGGTGTGTGTTACATTACATTCACTAGTAGGAGTGAGAAAAACATCACGGGGTGGTGCGCATTGTATGGGTGTGTGTTACATTATATTCACTAGTAGGAGTGAGAAAAACATCACGGGGTGGTGCGCATTGTATGGGTGTGTGTTACATTAGATTCACTAGTAGGAGTGAGAAAAACATCACGGGGTGGTGCGCATTGTATGGGTGTGTGTTACATTACATTCACAAGTAGGAGTGAGAAAAACATCACGGGGTGGTGCGCATTGTATGGGTGTGTGTTACATTAGATTCACTAGTAGGAGTGAGAAAAACATCACGGTGTGGTGCGCATTGTATGGGTGTGTGTTGCATTAGATTCACTAGTAGGAGTGAGAAAAACATCACGGGGTGGTGCGCATTGTATGGGTGTGTGTTACATTAGATTAACAAGTAGCAGTGAGAAAAACATCACGGGGTGGTGCGCACTGTTTGGGTGTTTGTTACTTTAGATTCACTGGTAGCAGTGAGAAAAACATCACGGGGTGGTGCGCACTGTATGGGTGTGTGTTACATTACATTCACTAGTAGGAGTGAGAAAAACATCACGGGGTGGTGCGCATTGTATGGGTGTGTGATACATTACATTCACTAGTAGGAGTGACAAAAACATCACGGGGTGGTGCGCATTGTATGGGTGTGTGTTACATTACATTCACTAGTAGGAGTGAGAAAAACATCACGGGGTGGTGCGCATTGTATGGGTGTGTGTTACATTACATTCACTATTAGGAGTGAGCAAAACATCACGGGGTGGTGCGCATTGTATGGGTGTGTGTTACATTACATTCACTAGTAGGAGTGAGAAAAACATCACGGGGTGGTGCGCACTGTATGGGTGTGTGTTACATTACATTCACTAGTAGGAGTGAGAAAAACATCACGGGGTGGTGCGCACTGTATGGGTGTGTGTTACATTACATTCACTAGTAGGAGTGAGAAAAACATCACGGGGTGGTGCGGACTGTATGGGTGTGTGTTACATTACTTTCACTAGTAGGAGTGAGAAAAACATCACGGGGTGGTGCGCACTGTATGGGTGTGTGTTACATTACATTCACTAGTAGGAGTGAGAAAAACATCACGGGGTGGTGCGCACTGTATGGGTGTGTGTTACATTACATTCACTAGTAGGAGTGAGAAAAACATCACGGGGTGGTGCGCATTGTATGGGTGTGTGTTACATTACATTCACTAGTAGGAGTGAGAAAAACATCACGGGGTGGTGCGCATTGTATGGGTGTGTGTTACATTAGATTCACTACTAGGAGTGAGAAAAACATCACGGGGTGGTGCGCATTGTATGGGTGTGTGTTACATTACATTCACTAGTAGGAGTGAGAAAAACATCACGGGGTGGTGCGCATTGTATGGGTGTGTGTTGCATTAGATTCACTAGTAGGAGTGAGAAAAACATCACGGTGTGGTGCGCATTGTATGGGTGTGTGTTGCATTAGATTCCCTAGTAGGAGTGAGAAAAACATCACGGGGTGGTGCGCATTGTATGGGTGTGGTTTGCATTACATTCACTAGTAGGAGAGAGAAAAACATCACGGGGTGGTGCGCATTGTATTGGTGTGTGTTGCATTACATTCACTACTAGGAGTGAGAAAAACATCACGGGGTGGTGCGCATTGTATGGGTGTGTGTTACATTACATTCACTAGTAGGAGTGAGAAAAACATCACGGGGTGGTGCGCATTGTATGGGTGTGTGTTACATTAGATTCACTAGTAGGAGTGAGAAAAACATCACGGGGTGGTGCGCATTCTATGGGTGTGTGTTACATTAGATTCACTAGTAGGAGTGAGAAAAACATCACGGGGTGGTGCGCATTGTATGGGTGTGTGTTACATTACATTCACTAGTAGGAGTGAGAAAAACATCACGGAGTGGTGCGCAATGTATGGGTGTGTGTTACATTACATTCACTAGTAGGAGTGAGAAAAACATCACGGGGTGGTGCGCATTGTATGGGTGTGTGTTACATTACATTCACTAGTAGGAGTGAGAAAAACATCACGGGGTGGTGCGCATTGTATGGGTGTGTGTTACATTATATACACTAGTAGGAGTGAGAAAAACATCACGGAGTGGTGCGCAATGTATGGGTGTGTGTTACATTAGATTAACAAGTAGCAGTGAGAAAAACATCACGGGGTGGTGCGCACTGTTTGGGTGTGTGTTACTTTAGATTCACTGGTAGCAGTGAGAAAAACATCACGGGGTGGTGCGCATTGTATGGGTGTGTGTTACATTACATTCACTAGTAGGAGTGAGAAAAACATCACGGGGTGGTGCGCATTGTATGGGTGTGTGTTACATTACATTCACTAGTAGGAGTGAGCAAAACATCACGGGGTGGTGCGCATTGTATGGGTGTGTGTTACATTACATTCACTAGTAGGAGTGAGAAAAACACCACAGGGTGGTGCGCACTGTATGGGTGTGTGTTACATTACATTCACTAGTAGGAGTGAGAAAAACATCACGGGGTGGTGCGCACTGTATGGGTGTGTGTTACATTACATTCACTAGTAGGAGTGAGAAAAACATCACCGGGTGGTGCGGACTGTATGGGTGTGTGTTACATTACTTTCACTAGTAGGAGTGAGAAAAACATCACGGGGTGGTGCGCACTGTATGGGTGTGTGTTACATTACATTCACTAGTAGGAGTGATAAAAACATCACGGGGTGGTGCGCATTGTATGGGTGTGTGTTACATTACATTCACTAGTAGGAGTGAGCAAAACATCACGGGGTGGTGCGCATTGTATGGGTGTGTGTTACATTACATTCACTAGTAGGAGTGAGAAAAACACCACAGGGTGGTGTGCACTGTATGGGTGTGTGTTACATTACATTCACTAGTAGGAGTGAGAAAAACATCACGGGGTGGTGCGCACTGTATGGGTGTGTGTTACATTACATTCACTAGTAGGAGTGAGAAAAACATCACGGGGTGGTGCGGACTGTATTGGTGTGTGTTACATTACTTTCACTAGTAGGAGTGAGAAAAACATCACGGGGTGGTGCGCACTGTATGGGTGTGTGTTACATTACATTCACTAGTAGGAGTGAGAAAAACATCACGGGGTGGTGCGCATTGTATGGGTGTGTGTTACATTACATTCACTAGTAGGAGTGAGAAAAACATCACGGGGTGGTGCGCATTGTATTGGTGTGTGTTACATTACATTCACTACTAGGAGTGAGAAAAACATCACGGGGTGGTGCGCATTGTATGGGTGTGTGTTACATTAGATTCACTAGTAGGAGTGAGAAAAACATCACGGGGTGGTGTGCATTGTATGGGTGTGTGTTACATTACATTCACTAGTAGGAGTGAGAAAAACATCACGGGGTGGTGCGCATTTTATGGGTGTGTGTTGCATTAGATTCACTAGTAGGAGTGAGAAAAACATCACGGTGTGGTGCGCATTGTATGGGTGTGTGTTGCATTAGATTCACTAGTAGGAGTGAGAAAAACATCACGGGGTGGTGCGCATTGTATGGGTGTGGTTTGCATTACATTCACTAGTAGGAGTGAGAAAAACATCACGGGGTGGTGCGCATTGTATGGGTGTGTGTGACATTACATTCACTAGTACGAGTGCGAAAAACATCACGGGGTGGTGCGCATTGTATGGGTGTGTGTGACATTACATTCACTAGTAGGAGTGAGAAAAACATCACGGGGTGGTGCGCATTGTATGGGTGTGTGTTACATTACATTCACTAGTAGGAGTGAGAAAAACATCACGGGGTGGTGCGCATTGTATGGGTGTGTGTTACATTACTTTCACTAGGAGGAGTGAGAAAAACATCACAGGGTGGTGCGCATTGTATGGGTGTGTGTTACATTACATTCACTAGTAGGAGTGAGAAAAATATCACGGGGTGGTGCGGACTGTATGGGTGTGTGTTACATTACTTTCACTAGTAGGAGTGAGAAAAACATCACGGGGTGGTACGCACTGTATGGGTGTGTGTTACATTACATTCACTAGTAGGAGTGAGAAAAACATCACGGGGTGGTGCGCATTGTATGGGTGTGTGTTACATTACATTCACTAGTAGGAGTGAGAAAAACATCACGGGGTGGTGGCCATTGTATTGGTGTGTGTTACATTACATTCACTACTAGGAGTGAGAAAAACATCACGGGGTGGTGCGCATTGTATGGGTGTGTGTTACATTAGATTCACTAGTAGGAGTGAGAAAAACATCACGGGGTGGTGCGCATTGTATGGGTGTGTGTTACATTACATTCACTAGTAGGAGTGAGAAAAACATCACGGGGTGGGGCGCATTGTATGGGTGTGTGTTGCATTAGATTCACTAGTAGGAGTGAGAAAAACATCACGGTGTGGTGCGCATTGTATGGGTGTGTGTTGCATTAGATTCCCTAGTAGGAGTGAGAAAAACATCACGGGGTGGTGCGCATTGTATGGCTGTGGTTTGCATTACATTCACTAGTAGGAGAGAGAAAAACATCACGGGGTGGTGCGCATTGTATTGGTGTGTGTTGCATTACATTCACAAGTAGGAGTGAGAAAAACATCACGGGGTGGTGCGCATTGTATGGGTGTGTGTTACATTAGATTCACTAGTAAGAGTGAGAAAAACATCACGGGGTGGTGCGCATTGTATGGGTGTGTGTTACATTAGATTAACAAGTAGCAGTGAGAAAAACATCACGGGGTGGTGCGCACTGTTTGGGTGTGTGTTACTTTAGATTCACTGGTAGCAGTGAGAAAAACATCACGGGGTGGTGCGCATTGTATGGGTGTGTGTTACATTACATTCACTAGTAGGAGTGAGAAAAACATCACGGGGTGGTGCGCATTGTATGGGTGTGTGTTACATTACATTCACTAGTAGGAGTGAGCAAAACATCACGGGGTGGTGCGCATTGTATGGGTGTGTGTTACATTACATTCACTAGTAGGAGTGAGAAAAACACCACGGGGTGGTGCGCACTGTATGGGTGTGTGTTACATTACATTCACTAGTAGGAGTGAGAAAAACATCACGGGGTGGTGCGCACTGTATGGGTGTGTGTTACCTTACATTCACTAGTAGGAGTGAGAAAAACATCACGGGGTGGTGCGGACTGTATGGGTGTGTGTTACATTACTTTCACTAGTAGGAGTGAGAAAAACATCACGGGGTGGTGCGCACTGTATGGGTGTGTGTTACATTACATTCACTAGTAGGAGTGAGAAAAACATCACGGGGTGGTGTGCATTGTATGGGTGTGTGTTACATTACATTCACTAGTAGGAGGGAGAAAAATATCACGGGGTGGTGCGCATTGTATTGGTGTGTGTTACATTACATTCACTACTAGGAGTGAGAAAAACATCACGGGGTGGTGCGCATTGTATGGGTGTGTGTTACATTAGATTCACTAGTAGGAGTGAGAAAAACATCACGGGGTGGTGCGCATTGTATGGGTGTGTGTTACATTACATTCACTAGTAGGAGTGAGAAAAACATCACGGGGTGGTGCGCATTGTATGGGTGTGTGTTGCATTAGATTCACTAGTAGGAGTGAGAAAAACATCACGGTGTGGTGCGCATTGTATGGGTGTGTGTTGCATTAGATTCACTAGTAGGAGTGAGAAAAACATCACGGGGTGGTGCGCATTGTATGGGTGTGGTTTGCATTACATTCACTAGTAGGAGTGAGAAAAACATCACGGGGTGGTGCGCATTGTATGGGTTTGTGTGACATTACATTCACTAGTAGGAGTGAGAAAAACATCACGGGGTGGTGAGCATTGTATGGGTGTGTGTGACATTACATTCACTAGTAGGAGTGAGAAAAACATCACGGGGTGGTGCGCATTGTATGGGTGTGTGTTACATTACATTCACTAGTAGGAGTGAGCAAAACATCACGGGGTGTTGCGCATTGTATGGGTGTGTGTTACATTACATTCACTAGTAGGAGTGAGAAAAACATCACGGGGTGGTGCGAACTGTATGGGTGTGTGTTACATTACATTCACTAGTAGGAGTGAGAAAAACATCACGGGGTGGTGCGCACTGTATGGGTGTGTGTTACATTACATTCACTAGTAGGAGTGAGAAAAACATCACGGGGTGGTGCGGACTGTATGGGTGTGTGTTACATTACTTTCACTATAGGAGTGAGAAAAACATCACGGGGTGGTGCGCACTGTATGGGTGTGTGTTACATTACATTCACTAGTAGGAGTGAGAAAAACATCACGGGGTGGTGCGCATTGTATGGGTGTGTGTTGCATTACATTCACTAGTAGGAGTGAGAAAAACATCACGGGGTGGTGCGCATTGTATTGGTGTGTGTTACATTACATTCACTACTAGGAGTGAGAAAAACATCACGGGGTGGTGCGCATTGCATGGGTGTGTGTTACATTAGATTCACTAGTAGGAGTGAGAAAAACATCACGGGGTGGTGCGCATTGTATGGGTGTGTGTTACATTACATTCACTAGTAGGAGTGAGAAAAACATCACGGGGTGGTGCGCATTGTATGGGTGTGTGTTGCATTAGATTCACTAGTAGGAGTGAGAAAAACATCACGGTGTGGTGCGCATTGTATGGGTGTGTGTTGCATTAGATTCACTAGTAGGAGTGAGAAAAACATCACGGGGTGGTGCGCATTGTATGGGTGTGGTTTGCATTACATTCACTAGTAGGAGTGAGAAAAACATCACGGGGTGGTGCGCATTGTATGGGTGTGTGTGACATTACATTCACTAGTAGGAGTGCGAAAAACATCACGGGGTGGTGCGCATTGTATGGGTGTGTGTGACATTACATTCACTAGTAGGAGTGAGAAAAACATCACGGGGTGGTGCGCATTGTATGGGTGTGTGTTACATTACATTCACTAGTAGGAGTGAGAAAAACATCACGGGGTGGTGCGCATTGTATGGGTGTGTGTTACATTACTTTCATTAGTAGGAGTGAGAAAAACATCACGGGGTGGTGCGCATTGTATGGGTGTGTGTTACATTACATTCACTAGTAGGAGTGAGAAAAACATCACGGGGTGGTGCGCATTGTATGGGTGTGTGTTACATTACTTTCACTAGTAGGAGTGAGAAAAACATCACGGGGTGGTGCGCATTGTATGGGTGTGTGTTACATTACATTCACTAGTAGGAGTGAGAAAAACATCACGGGGTGGTGCGCATTGTATGGGTGTGTGTTACATTAGATTCACTAGTAGGAGTGAGAAAAACATCACGGGGTGGTGCGCATTGTATGGGTGTGTGTTACATTACATTCACTAGTAGCAGTGAGAAAAACATCACGGGGTGGTGCGCATTGTATGGGTGTGTGTTACATTAGAGTCACCAGTAGGAGTGAGAAAAACATCACGGGGTGGTGCGCATTGTATGGGTGTGTGTTACATTAGATTCACTAGTAGGAGTGAGAAAAACATCACGGGGTGGTGCGCACTGTATGGGTGTGTGTTACATTACATTCACTAGTAGGAGTGAGAAAAACATCACGGGGTGGTGCGCACTGTATGGTTGTGTGTTACATTACATTCACTAGTAGGAGTGAGAAAAACATCACGGGATGGTGCCCATTGTATTGGTGTTTGTTACATTACATTCACTAGTAGGAGTGAGAAAAACATCACGGGGTGGTGCGCATTGTATGGGTGTGTGTTACATTACATTCACTAGTAGGAGTGAGAAAAACATCACGGGGTGGTGCGCATTGTATGGGTGTAGTTTGCATTACATTCACTAGTAGGAGTCAGAAAAACATCACGTGGTGGTGCGCATTGTATGGGTGTGTGTTACATTACATTCAGTAGTAGAAGTGAGAAAAACATAACGGGGTGGTGTGAATCGGAGGGTCTGAATTAGGTTAGGCAGTGAGTGGCAATGTAGCATGGAGAAAAGCACCGCGGGGTGGTCAGCATGGGGAGGTAAGGGAACATGCAGTGGCAATGTAGGATAGGTTTCTGAAAAACATCGCGGGGTGGTGCGCATTGTATGGGTGTGTGTTACATTACATTCACTAGTAGGAGTGACAAAAACATCACGGGGTGGTGCGCTTTGTATGGGTGTGTGTTACATTACATTCACTAGTAGGAGTGACAAAAACATCACGGGGTGGTGCGCATTGTATGTGTGTGTGTTACATTAGATTCACTAGTAGGAGTGAGAAAAACATCACGGGGTGGTACGCATTGTATGGGTGTGTGTTACATTACATTCACTAGTAGGAGTGAGAAAAACATCACGGGGTGGTGCGCATTGTATGGGTGTGTGTTACATTACATTCACTAGTAGGAGTGAGAAAAACATCACGGGGTGGTGCGCATTGTATGGGTGTGTGTTACACTACATTCACTAGTAGGAGTGAGAAAAACATCACTGGGTGGTGCACATTGTATGGGTGTGTGTTACATTACATTCACTAGTAGGAGTGAGAAAAACATCACGGGGTGGTGCGCATTGTATGGGTGTGTGTTACATTAGATTCACTAGTAGGAGTGAGAAAAACATCACGGGGTGGTGCGCATTGTATGGGTGTGTGTTACATTACATTCACTAGTAGGAGTGAGAAAAACATCACGGGGTGGTGCGCATTGTATGGGTGTGTGTTACATTAGATTCACTAGTAGGAGTGAGAAAAACATCACGGTGTGGTGCGCATTGTATGGGTGTGTGTTGCATTAGATTCACTAGTAGGAGTGAGAAAAACATCACGGGGTGGTGCGCATTGTATGGGTGTGTGTTACATTAGATTCACTAGTAGCAGTGAGAAAAACATCACGGGGTGGTGCGCACTGTTTGGGTGTGTGTTACTTTAGATTCACTAGTAGCAGTGAGAAAAACATCACGGGATGGTGCGCATTGTATGGGTGTGTGTTGCATTAGATTCACTAGTAGGAGTGAGAAAAACATCACGGGGTGGTGCGCATTGTATGGGTGTGTGCTACATTAGATTAACTAGTAGCAGTGAGAAAAACATCACGGGGTGGTGCGCACTGTTTGGGTGTGTGTTACTTTAGATTCACTGGTAGCAGTGAGAAAAACATCACGGGGTGGTGCGCATTGTATGGGTGTGTGTTACAATACATTCACTAGTAGGAGTGAGAAAAACATCACGGGGTGGTGCGCATTGTATGGGTGTGTGTTACATTAGATTAACTAGTAGCAGTGAGAAAAACATCACGGGGTGGTGCGCACTGTTTGGGTGTGTGTTACTTTAGATTCACTGGTAGCAGTGAGAAAAACATCACGGGGTGGTGCGCATTGTATGGGTGTGTGTTACATTACATTCACTAGTAGGAGGGAGAAAAACATCACGGGATGGTGCGCATTGTATGGGTGTGTGTTACATTACATTCACTAGTAGGAGTGAGAAAAACATCACGGGGTGGTGCGCATTGTATGGGTGTGTGTTACATTACATTCACTAGTAGCAGTGAGAAAAACATCACGGGGTGGTGCGCATTGTATGGGTGTGTGTTACATTAGAGTCACTAGTAGGAGTGAGAAAAACATCACGGGGTGGTGCGCATTGTATGGGTGTGTGTTACATTAGATTCACTAGTAGGAGTGAGAAAAACATCACGGGGTGGTGCGCACTGTATGGGTGTGTGTTACATTACATTCACTAGTAGGAGTGAGAAAAACATCACGGGGTGGTGCGCACTGTATGGGTGTGTGTTACATTACATTCACTAGTAGGAGTGAGAAAAACATCACGGGGTGGTGCGCACTGTATGGGGGTGTGTTACATTACATTCACTAGTAGGAGTGAGAAAAACATCACGGGGTGGTGCGGACTGTATGGGTGTGTGTTACATTACTTTCACTAGTAGGAGTGAGAAAAACATCACGGGGTGGTGCGCACTGTATGGGTGTGTGTTACATTACATTCACTAGTAGGAGTGAGAAAAACATCACGGGGTGTTGCGCATTGTATGGGTGTGTGTTACATTACATTCACTAGTAGGAGTGAGAAAAACATCACGGGGTGGTGCCCATTGTATTGGTGTTTGTTACATTACATTCACTAGTAGGAGTGAGAAAAACATCACGGGGTGGTGCGCATTGTATGGGTGTGTGTTACATTACATTCAATAGTAGGAGTGAGAAAAACATCACGGGGTGGTGCGCATTGTATGGGTGTGTGTTGCATTACATTCACTAGTAGGAGTGAGAAAAACATCACGGGGTGGTGCGCATTGTATGGGTGTGTGTTGCATTACATTCACTAGTAGGAGTGAGAAAAACATCACGGGGTGGTGCGCATTGTATGGGTGTGTGTTACATTACATTCACTAGTAGGAGTGAGAAAAACATCACGGGGTGGTGCGCATTGTATGGGTGTGTGTTACATTACATTCACTAGTAGGAGTGAGAAAAACATCACGGGGTGGTGCGCATTGTATGGGTGTGTGTTACATTACATTCACTAGTAGGAGTGAGAAAAACATCACGGGGTGGTGCGCATTGTATGGGTGTGTGTTACATTACATTCACTAGTAGGAGTGACAAAAACATCACGGGGTGGTGCGCATTGTATGTGTGTGTGTTACATTAGATTCACTAGTAGGAGTGAGAAAAACATCACGGAGTGGTACACATTGTATGGGTGTGTGTTACATTACATTCACTAGTAGGAGTGAGAAAAACATCACGGGGTGGTGCGCATTGTATGGGTGTGTGTTACATTACATTCACTAGTAGGAGTGAGAAAAACATCACGGGGTGGTGCGCATTGTATGGGTGTGTGTTACATTACGTTCACTAGTAGGAGTGAGAAAAACATCACTGGGTGGTGCGCATTGTATGGGTGTGTGTTACATTACGTTCACTAGTAGGAGTGAGAAAAACATCACGGGGTGGTGCGCATTGTATGGGTGTGTGTTACATTAGATTCACTAGTAGGAGTGAGAAAAACATCACGGGGTGGTGCGCATTGTATGGGTGTGTGTTACATTACATTCACTAGTAGGAGTGAGAAAAACATCACGGGATGGTGCGCATTGTATGGGTGTGTGTTACATTACATTCACTAGTAGGAGTGAGAAATCCATCACGGGGTTTCTGCGCATTGTATGGGTGTGTGTTACATTACTTTCACTAGTAGGAGTGAGAAAAACATCACGGGGTGGTGCGCATTGTATGGGTGTGTGTTACATTACATTCACTAGTAGGAGTGAGAAAAACATCACGGGGTGGTGGGCATTGTATGGGTGTGTGTTACATTACATTCACTAGTAGCAGTGAGAAAAACATCACGGGGTGGTGCGCATTGTATGGGTGTGTGTTACATTACATTCACTAGTAGGAGTCAGAAAAACATCACGGGGTGGTGCGCATTGTATGGGTGTGTGTTACATTACATTCACTAGTAGGAGTGAGAAATCATCACGGGGTGGTGCGCATTGTATGGGTGTGTGTTACATTACATTCACTAGTAGGAGTCAGAAAAACATCACGTGGTGGTGCGCATTGTATGGGTGTGTGTTACATTACATTCAGTAGTAGAAGTGAGAAAAACATAACGGGGTGGTGTGAATCGGAGGGTCTGAATTAGGATAGGCAGTGAGTGACAATGTAGCATGGAGAAAAGCACCGCGGGGTGGTCAGCATGGGGAGGTCAGGGAACATGCAGTGGCAATGTAGGATAGGTTTCTGAAAAACATCGCGGGGTGGTGCGCATTGTATGGGTGTGTGTTACATTACATTCACTAGTAGGAGTGACAAAAACATCACGGGGTGGTGCGCATTGTATGGGTGTGTGTTACATTACATTCACTAGTAGGAGTGACAAAAACATCACGGGGTGGTGCGCATTGTATGTGTGTGTGTTACATTAGATTCACTAGTAGGAGTGAGAAAAACATCACGGGGTGGTACGCATTGTATTGGTGTGTGTTACATTACATTCACTAGTAGGAGTGAGAAAAACATCACGGGGTGGTGCGCATTGTATGGGTGTGTGTTACATTACATTCACTAGTAGGAGTGAGAAAAACATCACGGGGTGGTGCGCATTGTATGGGTGTGTGTTACACTACATTCACTAGTAGGAGTGAGAAAAACATCACTGGGTGGTGCACATTGTATGGGTGTGTGTTACATTACATTCACTAGTAGGAGTGAGAAAAACATCACGGGGTGGTGCGCATTGTATGGGTGTGTGTTACATTAGATTCACTAGTAGGAGTGAGAAAAACATCACGGGGTGGTGCGCATTGTATGGGTGTGTGTTACATTACATTCACTAGTAGGAGTGAGAAAAACATCACGGGGTGGTGCGCATTGTATGGGTGTGTGTTACATTAGATTCACTAGTAGGAGTGAGAAAAACATCACGGTGTGGTGCGCATTGTATGGGTGTGTGTTGCATTAGATTCACTAGTAGGAGTGAGAAAAACATCACGGGGTGGTGCGCATTGTATGGGTGTGTGTTACATTAGATTCACTAGTAACAGTGAGAAAAACATCACGGGGTGGTGCGCACTGTTTGGGTGTGTGTTACTTTAGATTCACTAGTACCAGTGAGAAAAACATCACGGGATGGTGCGCATTGTATGGGTGTGTGTTGCATTAGATTCACTAGTAGGAGTGAGAAAAACATCACGGGGTGGTGCGCATTGTATGGGTGTGTGTTACATTAGATTAACTAGTAGCAGTGAGAAAAACATCACGGGGTGGTGCGCACTGTTTGGGTGTGTGTTACTTTAGATTCACTGGTAGCAGTGAGAAAAACATCACGGGGTGGTGCGCATTGTATGGGTGTGTGTTACATTACATTCACTAGTAGGAGTGAGAAAAACATCACGGGGTGGTTCGCATTGTATGGGTGTGTGTTACATTAGATTAACTAGTAGCAGTGAGAAAAACATCACGGGGTGGTGCGCACTGTTTGGGTGTGTGTTACTTTAGATTCACTGGTAGCAGTGAGAAAAACATCACGGGGTGGTGCGCATTGTATGGGTGTGTGTTACATTACATTCACTAGTAGGAGTGAGAAAAACATCACGGGATGGTGCGCATTGTATGGGTGTGTGTTACATTACATTCACTAGTAGGAGTGAGAAAAACATCACGGGGTGGTGCGCATTGTATGTGTGTGTGTTACATTAGATTCACTAGTAGGAGTGAGAAAAACATCACGGAGTGGTACACATTGTATGGGTGTGTGTTACATTACATTCACTAGTAGGAGTGAGAAAAACATCACGGGGTGGTGCGCATTGTATGGGTGTGTGTTACATTACATTCACTAGTAGGAGTGAGAAAAACATCACGGGGTGGTGCGCATTGTATGGGTGTGTGTTACATTACGTTCACTAGTAGGAGTGAGAAAAACATCACTGGGTGGTGCGCATTGTATGGGTGTGTGTTACATTACGTTCACTAGTAGGAGTGAGAAAAACATCACGGGGTGGTGCGCATTGTATGGGTGTGTGTTACATTAGATTCACTAGTAGGAGTGAGAAAAACATCACGGGGTGGTGCGCATTGTATGGGTGTGTGTTACATTACATTCACTAGTAGGAGTGAGAAAAACATCACGGGATGGTGCGCATTGTATGGGTGTGTGTTACATTACATTCACTAGTAGGAGTGAGAAAAACATCACGGGGTTTCTGCGCATTGTATGGGTGTGTGTTACATTACTTTCACTAGTAGGAGTGAGAAAAACATCACGGGGTGGTGCGCATTGTATGGGTGTGTGTTACATTACATTCACTAGTAGGAGTGAGAAAAACATCACGGGGTGGTGGGCATTGTATGGGTGTGTGTTACATTACATTCACTAGTAGCAGTGAGAAAAACATCACGGGGTGGTGCGCATTGTATGGGTGTGTGTTACATTAGATTCACTAGTAGGAGTGAGAAAAACATCACGGGGTGGTGCGCATTGTATGGGTGTGTGTTACATTACATTCACTAGTAGGAGTGAGAAATCATCACGGGGTGGTGCGCATTGTATGGGTGTGTGTTACATTACATTCACTAGTAGGAGTCAGAAAAACATCACGTGGTGGTGCGCATTGTATGGGTGTGTGTTACATTACATTCAGTAGTAGAAGTGAGAAAAACATAACGGGGTGGTGTGAATCGGAGGGTCTGAATTAGGATAGGCAGTGAGTGGCAATGTAGCATGGAGAAAAGCACCGCGGGGTGGTCAGCATGGGGAGGTCAGGGAACATGCAGTGGCAATGTAGGATAGGTTTCTGAAAAACATCGCGGGGTGGTGCGCATTGTATGGGTGTGTGTTACATTACATTCACTAGTAGGAGTGACAAAAACATCACGGGGTGGTGCGCATTGTATGGGTGTGTGTTACATTACATTCACTAGTAGGAGTGACAAAAACATCACGGGGTGGTGCGCATTGTATGTGTGTGTGTTACATTAGATTCACTAGTAGGAGTGAGAAAAACATCACGGGGTGGTACGCATTGAATGGGTGTGTGTTACATTACATTCACTAGTAGGAGTGAGAAAAACATCACGGGGTGGTGCGCATTGTATGGGTGTGTGTTACATTACATTCACTAGTAGGAGTGAGAAAAACATCACGGGGTGGTGCGCATTGTATAGGTGTGTGTTACACTACATTCACTAGTAGGAGTGAGAAAAACATCACTGGGTGGTGCGCATTGTATGGGTGTGCGTTACATTACATTCACTAGTAGGAGTGAGAAAAACATCACGGGGTGGTGCGCATTGTATGGGTGTGTGTTACATTAGATTCACTAGTAGGAGTGAGAAAAACATCACGGGGTGGTGCGCATTGTATGGGTGTGTGTTACATTACATTCACTAGTAGGAGTGAGAAAAACATCACGGGGTGGTGCGCATTGTATGGGTGTGTGTTACATTAGATTCACTAGTAGGAGTGAGAAAAACATCACGGTGTGGTGCGCATTGTATTGGTGTGTGTTGCATTAGATTCACTAGTAGGAGTGAGAAACACATCACGGGGTGGTGCGCATTGTATGGGTGTGTGTTACATTAGATTCACTAGTAGCAGTGAGAAAAACATCACGGGGTGGTGCGCACTGTTTGGGTGTGTGTTACTTTAGATTCACTAGTAGCAGTGAGAAAAACATCACGGGATGGTGCGCATTGTATGGGTGTGTGTTGCATTAGATTCACTAGTAGGAGTGAGAAAAACATCACGGGGTGGTGCGCATTGTATGGGTGTGTGTTACATTAGATTAACTAGTAGCAGTGAGAAAAACATCACGGGGTGGTGCGCACTGTTTGGGTGTGTGTTACTTTAGATTCACTGGTAGCAGTGAGAAAAACATCACGGGGTGGTGCGCATTGTATGGGTGTGTGTTACATTACATTCACTAGTAGGAGTGAGAAAAACATCACGGGGTGGTGCGCATTGTATGGGTGTGTGTTACATTACATTCACTAGTAGGAGTGACAAAAACATCACGGGGTGCTGCGCATTGTATGGGTGTGTGTTACATTACATTCACTAGTAGGAGTGAGAAAAACATCACAGGGTGGTGCGCATTGTATGGGTGTGTGTTACATTACATTCACTAGTAGGAGTGAGCAAAACATCACGGGGTGGTGCGCATTGTATGGGTGTGTGTTACATTACATTCACTAGTAGGAGTGAGCAAAACATCACGGGGTGGTGCGCATTGTATGGGTGTGTGTTACATTACATTCACTAGTAGGAGTGAGAAAAACATCACGGGGTGCTGCGCATTGTATGGGTGTGTGTTACATTACATTCACTAGTAGGAGTGAGAAAAACATCACGGGGTGGTGCGCATTGTATGGGTGTGTGTTACATTACTTTCACTAGTAGGAGTGAGAAAAACATCACGGGGTGGTGCGCATTGTATGGGTGTGTGTTACATTACATTCACTATTAGGAGTGACAAAAACATCACAGGGTGGTGCGCATTGTATGGGTGTGTGTTACATTACATTCACTAGTAGGAGTGAGAAAAACATCACGGGGTGGTGCGCATTGTATGGGTGTGTGTTACATTACATTCACTAGTAGGAGTGAGAAAAACATCACGGGTGGTGCGCATTGTATGGGTGTGTGTTACATTACATTCACTAGTAGGAGTGAGAAAAACATCACGGGGTGCTGCGCATTGTATGGGTGTGTGTTACATTACATTCACTAGTAGGAGTGAGAAAAACATCACGGGGTGGTGCGCATTGTATGGGTGTGTGTTACATTACATTCACTAGTAGGAGTGACAAAAACATCACGGGGTGGTGCGCACTATATGGGTGTGTGTTACATTAGATTCACTAGTAGGAGTGAGAAAAACATCACGGGGTGGTGCGCACTGTATGGGTGTGTGTTACATTTTATTCACTAGTAGGAGTGAGAAAAACATCACGGGGTGTTGCGCACTGTATGGGTGTGTGTTACATTACATTCACTAGTAGGAGTGAGAAAAACATCACGGGGTGGTGCGCATTGTATGGGTGTGTGTTACATTACATTCACTAGTAGGAGTGAGAAAAACATCACGGGGTGGTGCGCATTGTATGGGTGTGTGTTACATTACATTCAGTAGTAGAAGTGAGAAAAACATAACCCGGTGGTGTGAATCGGAGGGTCTGAATTAGGATAGGCAGTGAGTGGCAATGTAGCATGGAGAAAAGCACCGCGGGGTGGTCAGCATGAGGAGGTCAGGGAACATGCAGTGGCAATGTAGGATAGGTTTCTGAAAAACATCGCGGGGTGGTGCGCATTTTATGGGTGTGTGTTACATTACATTCACTAGTAGGAGTGAGAAAAACATCACGGGGTGGTGCGCACTGTTTGGGTGTGTGTTACTTTAGATTCACTAGTAGCAGTGAGAAAAACATCACGGGATGGTGCGCATTGTATGGGTGTGTGTTGCATTAGATTCACTAGTAGGAGTGAGAAAAACATCACGGGGTGGTGCGCATTGTATGGGTGAGTGTTACATTAGATTAACTAGTAGCAGTGAGAAAAACATCACGGGGTGGTGCGCACTGTTTGGGTGTGTGTTACTTTAGATTCACTGGTAGCAGTGAGAAAAACATCACGGGGTGGTGCGCATTGTATGGGTGTGTGTTACATTACATTCACTAGTAGGAGTGAGAAAAACATCACGGGGTGGTGCGCATTGTATGGGTGTGTGTTACATTACATTCACTAGTAGGAGTGACAAAAACATCACGGGGTGGTGCGCATTGTATGGGTGTGTGTTACATTACATTCACTAGTAGGAGTGAGAAAAACATCACGGGGTGGTGCGCATTGTATGGGTGTGTGTTACATTACATTCACTAGTAGGAGTGAGAAAAACATCACGGGGTGGTGTGCATTGTATGGGTGTGTGTTACATTACATTCCCTAGTAGAAGTGAGAAAAACATCACGGGGTGGTGTGAATCGGAGGGTCTGAATTAGGATAGGCAGTGAGTGGCAATGTAGCATGGAGAAAAGCACCGCGGGGTGGTCAGCATGGGGAGGTCAGGGAACATGCAGTGGCAATGTAGGATAGGTTTTTGAAAAACATCGCGGGGTGGTGCGCATTTTATGGGTGTGTGTTACATTACTTTCACTAGTAGGAGTGAGAAAAACATCACAGGGTGGTGCGCACTGTATGGGTGTGTGTTACATTACATTCACTAGTAGGAGTGAGAAAAACATCACGGGGTGGTGCGCATTGTATGTGTGTGTGTTACATTAGATTCACTAATAGGAGTGAGAAAAACATCACGGGGTGGTACGCATTGTATGGTGTGTGTTACATTACATTCACTAGTAGGAGTGAGAAAAACATCACGGGGTGGTGCGCATTGTATGGGTGTGTGTTACATTACATTCACTAGTAGGAGTGAGAAAAACATCACGGGGTGGTGCGCATTGTATGGGTGTGTGTTACATTACATTCACTAGTAGGAGTGAGAAAAACAACACGGTGTGGTGCGCATTGTATGGGTGTGTGTTACATTACATTCACTAGTAGGAGTGAGAAAAACATCACCGGGTGGTGCGCAGTGTATGGGTGTGTGTTACATTAGATTCACTAGTAGGAGTGAGAAAAACATCACGGGGTGGTGCGCATTGTATGGGTGTGTGTTACATTACATTCACTAGTAAGAGTGAGAAAAACATCACGGGGTGGTGCGCATTGTATGGGTGTGTGTTACATTAGATTCACTAGTAGGAGTGAGAAAAACATCACGGTGTGGTGCGCATTGTATGGGTGTGTGTTGCATTAGATTCACTAGTAGGAGTGAGAAAAACATCACGGGGTGGTGCGCATTGTATGGGTGTGTTTTACATTAGATTCACTAGTAGCAGTGAGAAAAACATCACGGGGTGGTGCGCACTGTTTGGGTGTGTGTTACTTTAGATTCACTAGTAGCAGTGAGAAAAACATCACGGGGTGGTGCGCATTGTATGGGTGTGTGTAACATTACATTCACTAGTAGGAGTGAGAAAAACATCACGGGGTGGTGCGCATTGTATGGGTGTGTGTTACATTAGATTCACTAGTAGGAGTGAGAAAAACATCACGGGGTGGTGCGCATTGTATGGGTGTGTGTTACATTAGATTCACTAGTAGGAGTGAGAAAAACATCACGGGGTGGTGCGCATTGTATGGGTGTGTGTTACATTACATTCACTAGTAGGAGTGAGAAAAACATCACGGGGTGGTGCGCATTGTATGGGTGTGTGTTACATTAGATTCACTAGTAGGAGTGAGAAAAACATCACGGTGTGGTGCGCATTGTATGGGTGTGTGTTGCATTAGATTCACTAGTAGGAGTGAGAAAAACATCACGGGGTGGTGCGCATTGTATGGGTGTGTGTTACATTAGATTAACTAGTAGCAGTGAGAAAAACATCACGGGGTGGTGCGCACTGTTTGGGTGTGTGTTACTTTAGATTCACTGGTAGCAGTGAGAAAAACATCACGGGGTGGTGCGCATTGTATGGGTGTGTGTTACATTACATTCACTAGTAGGAGTGAGAAAAACATCACGGGGTGGTGCGCATTGTATGGGTGTGTGTTACATTACATTCACTAGTAGGAGTGACAAAAACATCACGGGGTGGTGCGCATTGTATGGGTGTGTGTTACATTACATTCACTAGTAGGAGTGAGAAAAACATCACGGGGTGGTGCGCATTGTATGGGTGTGTGTTACATTACATTCACTAGTAGGAGTGAGCAAAACATCACGGGGTGGTGCGCATTGTATGGGTGTGTGTTACATTACATTCACTAGTAGGAGTGAGCAAAACATCAAGGGGTGGTGCGCATTGTATGGGTGTGTGTTACATTACATTCACTAGTAGGAGTGAGAAAAACATCACGGGGTGGTGGGCATTGTATGGGTGTGTGTTACATTACATTCACTAGTAGGAGTGAGAAAAACATCACGGGGTGGTGCGCATTGTATGGGTGTGTGTTACATTACTTTCACTAGTAGGAGTGAGAAAAACATCACGGGGTGGTGCGCATTGTATGGGTGTGTGTTACATTACATTCACTAGTAGGAGTGAGAAAAACATCACGGGGTGGTGCGCATTGTATGGGTGTGTGTTACATTACATTCACTAGTAGGAGTGAGAAAAACATCACGGGGTGGTGCGCATTGTATGGGTGTGTGTTACATTACATTCACTAGTAGGAGTGAGAAAAACATCACGGGGTGGTGCGGATTGTATGGGTGTGTGTTACCTTACATTCACTAGTAGGAGTGAGAAAAACATCACGGGGTGCTGCGCATTGTATGGGTGTGTGTTACATTACATTCACTAGTAGGAGTGAGAAAAACATCATGGGGTGGTGCGCATTGTATGGGTGTGTGTTACATTACATTCACTAGTAGGAGTGACAAAAACATCACGGGGTGGTGCGCACTGTATGGGTGTGTGTTACATTAGATTCACTAGTAGGAGTGAGAAAAACATCACGGTGTGATGCGTACTGTATGGGTGTGTGTTACATTATATTCACTAGTAGGAGTGAGAAAAACATCACGGGGTGGTGCGCACTGTATGGGTGTGTGTTACATTACATTCACTAGTAGGAGTGAGAAAAACATCACGGGGTGGTGCGCATTGTATGGGTGTGTGTTACATTACATTCACTAGTAGGAGTGAGAAATCATCACGGGGTGGTGCGCATTGTATGGGTGTGTGTTACATTACATTCACTAGTAGGAGTCAGAAAAACATCACGGGGTGGTGCGCATTGTATGGGTGTGTGTTACATTACATTCAGTAGTAGAAGTGAGAAAAACATAACGGGGTGGTGTGAATCGGAGGGTCTGAATTAGGATAGGCAGTGAGTGGCAATGTAGCATGGAGAAAAGCACCGCGGGGTGGTCAGCATGGGGAGGTCAGGGAACATGCAGTGGCAATGTAGGATAGGTTTCTGAAAAACATCGCGGGGTGGTGCGCATTGTATGGTTGTGTGTTACATTACATTCACTAGTAGGAGTGACAAAAACATCACGGGGTGGTGCGCATTGTATGGGTGTGTGTTACATTACATTCACTAGTAGGAGTGACAAAAACATCACGGGGTGGTGCGCATTGTATGTGTGTGTGTTACATTAGATTCACTAGTAGGAGTGAGAAAAACATCACGGGGTGGTACGCATTGTATGGGTGTGTGTTACATTACATTCACTAGTAGGAGTGAGAAAAACATCACGGGGTGGTGCGCATTGTATGGGTGTGTGTTACATTACATTCACTAGTAGGAGTGAGAAAAACATCACGGGGTGGTGCGCATTGTATGGGTGTGTGTTACATTACATTCACTAGTAGGAGTTAGAAAAACATCACGGGGTGGTGCGCATTGTATGGGTGTGTGTTACATTACATTCACTAGTAGGAGTGAGAAAAACATCACCGGGTGGTGCACATTGTATGGGTGTGTGTTACATTAGATTCACTAGTAGGAGTGATAAAAACATCACGGGGTGGTGCGCATTGTATGGGTGTGTGTTACATTACATTCACTAGTAAGAGTGAGAAAAACATCACGGGGTGGTGCGCATTGTATGGGTGTGTGTTACATTAGATTCACTAGTAGGAGTGAGATAAACATCACGGTGTGGTGCGCATTGTATGGGTGTGTGTTGCATTAGATTCACTAGTAGGAGTGAGAAAAACATCACGGGGTGGTGCGCATTGTATGGGTGTGTGTTACATTAGATTCACTAGTAGCAGTGAGAAAAACATCACGGGGTGGTGCGCACTGTTTGGGTTTGTGTTACTTTAGATTCACTAGTAGCAGTGAGAAAAACATCACGGGGTGGTGCGCATTGTATGGGTGTGTGTAACATTACATTCACTAGTAGGAGTGAGAAAAACATCACGGGGTGGTGCGCATTGTATGGGTGTGTGTTACATTACATTCACTAGTAGGAGTGAGAAAAACATCACGGGGTGGTGCGCATTGTATGGGTGTGTGTTACATTACATTCACTAGTAGGAGTGAGAAAAACATCACGGGGTGGTGCAAATTGTATGGGTGTGTGTTACATTACATTCACTAGTAGGAGTGAGAAAAACATCACGGGGTGGTGCGCATTGTATGGGTGTGTGTTACATTACATTCACTAGTAGGAGTGAGAAAAACATCACCGGGTGGTGCGCATTGTATGGGTGTGTGTTACATTACATTCACTAGTAGGAGTGAGAAAAACATCACGGGGTGGTGCGCATTGTATGGGTGTGTGTTACATTACATTCACTAGTAGGAGTGAGAAAAACATCACGGGGTGGTGCGCATTGTATGGGTGTGTGTTACATTAGATTCACTAGTAGGAGTGAGAAAAACATCACGGTGTGGTGCGCATTGTATTGGTGTGTGTTGCATTAGATTCACTAGTAGGAGTGAGAAACACATCACGGGGTGGTGCGCATTGTATGGGTGTGTGTTACATTAGATTCACTAGTAGCAGTGAGAAAAACATCACGGGGTGGTGCGCACTGTTTGGGTGTGTGTTACTTTAGATTCACTAGTAGCAGTGAGAAAAACATCACGGGATGGTGCGCATTGTATGGGTGTGTGTTGCATTAGATTCACTAGTAGGAGTGAGAAAAACATCACGGGGTGGTGCGCATTGTATGGGTGTGTGTTACATTAGATTAACTAGTAGCAGTGAGAAAAACATCACGGGGTGGTGCGCACTGTTTGGGTGTGTGTTACTTTAGATTCACTGGTAGCAGTGAGAAAAACATCACGGGGTGGTGCGCATTGTATGGGTGTGTGTTACATTACATTCACTAGTAGGAGTGAGAAAAACATCACGGGGTGGTGCGCATTGTATGGGTGTGTGTTACATTACATTCACTAGTAGGAGTGAGAAAAACATCACAGGGTGGTGCGCATTGTATGGGTGTGTGTTACATTACATTCACTAGTAGGAGTGAGCAAAACATCACGGGGTGGTGCGCATTGTATGGGTGTGTGTTACATTACATTCACTAGTAGGAGTGAGCAAAACATCACGGGGTGGTGCGCATTGTATGGGTGTGTGTTACATTACATTCACTAGTAGGAGTGAGAAAAACATCACGGGGTGCTGCGCATTGTATGGGTGTGTGTTACATTACATTCACTAGTAGGAGTGAGAAAAACATCACGGGGTGGTGCGCATTGTATGGGTGTGTGTTACATTACTTTCACTAGTAGGAGTGAGAAAAACATCACGGGGTGGTGCGCATTGTATGGGTGTGTGTTACATTACATTCACTATTAGGAGTGACAAAAACATCACAGGGTGGTGCGCATTGTATGGGTGTGTGTTACATTACATTCACTAGTAGGAGTGAGAAAAACATCACGGGGTGGTGCGCATTGTATGGGTGTGTGTTACATTACATTCACTAGTAGGAGTGAGAAAAACATCACGGGTGGTGCGCATTGTATGGGTGTGTGTTACATTACATTCACTAGTAGGAGTGAGAAAAACATCACGGGGTGCTGCGCATTGTATGGGTGTGTGTTACATTACATTCACTAGTAGGAGTGAGAAAAACATCACGGGGTGGTGCGCATTGTATGGGTGTGTGTTACATTACATTCACTAGTAGGAGTGACAAAAACATCACGGGGTGGTGCGCACTATATGGGTGTGTGTTACATTAGATTCACTAGTAGGAGTGAGAAAAACATCACGGGGTGGTGCGCACTGTATGGGTGTGTGTTACATTTTATTCACTAGTAGGAGTGAGAAAAACATCACGGGGTGTTGCGCACTGTATGGGTGTGTGTTACATTACATTCACTAGTAGGAGTGAGAAAAACATCACGGGGTGGTGCGCATTGTATGGGTGTGTGTTACATTACATTCACTAGTAGGAGTCAGAAAAACATCACGGGGTGGTGCGCATTGTATGGGTGTGTGTTACATTACATTCAGTAGTAGAAGTGAGAAAAACATAACGGGGTGGTGTGAATCGGAGGGTCTGAATTAGGATAGGCAGTGAGTGGCAATGTAGCATGGAGAAAAGCACCGCGGGGTGGTCAGCATGGGGAGGTCAGGGAACATGCAGTGGCAATGTAGGATAGGTTTCTGAAAAACATCGCGGGGTGGTGCGCATTTTATGGGTGTGTGTTACATTACATTCACTAGTAGGAGTGAGAAAAACATCACGGGGTGGTGCGCACTGTTTGGGTGTGTGTTACTTTAGATTCACTAGTAGCAGTGAGAAAAACATCACGGGATGGTGCGCATTGTATGGGTGTGTGTTGCATTAGATTCACTAGTAGGAGTGAGAAAAACATCACGGGGTGGTGCGCATTGTATGGGTGAGTGTTACATTAGATTAACTAGTAGCAGTGAGAAAAACATCACGGGGTGGTGCGCACTGTTTGGGTGTGTGTTACTTTAGATTCACTGGTAGCAGTGAGAAAAACATCACGGGGTGGTGCGCATTGTATGGGTGTGTGTTACATTACATTCACTAGTAGGAGTGAGAAAAACATCACGGGGTGGTGCGCATTGTATGGGTGTGTGTTACATTACATTCACTAGTAGGAGTGACAAAAACATCACGGGGTGGTGCGCATTGTATGGGTGTGTGTTACATTACATTCACTAGTAGGAGTGAGAAAAACATCACGGGGTGGTGCGCATTGTATGGGTGTGTGTTACATTACATTCACTAGTAGGAGTGAGAAAAACATCACGGGGTGGTGTGCATTGTATGGGTGTGTGTTACATTACATTCCCTAGTAGAAGTGAGAAAAACATCACGGGGTGGTGTGAATCGGAGGGTCTGAATTAGGATAGGCAGTGAGTGGCAATGTAGCATGGAGAAAAGCACCGCGGGGTGGTCAGCATGGGGAGGTCAGGGAACATGCAGTGGCAATGTAGGATAGGTTTCTGAAAAACATCGCGGGGTGGTGCGCATTTTATGGGTGTGTGTTACATTACTTTCACTAGTAGGAGTGAGAAAAACATCACGGGGTGGTGCGCACTGTATGGGTGTGTGTTACATTACATTCACTAGTAGGAGTGAGAAAAACATCACGGAGTGGTGCGCATTGTATGTGTGTGTGTTACATTAGATTCACTAATAGGAGTGAGAAAAACATCACGGGGTGGTACGCATTGTATGGTGTGTGTTACATTACATTCACTAGTAGGAGTGAGAAAAACATCACGGGGTGGTGCGCATTGTATGGGTGTGTGTTACATTACATTCACTAGTAGGAGTGAGAAAAACATCACGGGGTGGTGCGCATTGTATGGGTGTGTGTTACATTACATTCACTAGTAGGAGTGAGAAAAACAACACGGTGTGGTGCGCATTGTATGGGTGTGTGTTACATTACATTCACTAGTAGGAGTGAGAAAAACATCACCGGGTGGTGCGCAGTGTATGGGTGTGTGTTACATTAGATTCACTAGTAGGAGTGAGAAAAACATCACGGGGTGGTGCGCATTGTATGGGTGTGTGTTACATTACATTCACTAGTAAGAGTGAGAAAAACATCACGGGGTGGTGCGCATTGTATGGGTGTGTGTTACATTAGATTCACTAGTAGGAGTGAGAAAAACATCACGGTGTGGTGCGCATTGTATGGGTGTGTGTTGCATTAGATTCACTAGTAGGAGTGAGAAAAACATCACGGGGTGGTGCGCATTGTATGGGTGTGTTTTACATTAGATTCACTAGTAGCAGTGAGAAAAACATCACGGGGTGGTGCGCACTGTTTGGGTGTGTGTTACTTTAGATTCACTAGTAGCAGTGAGAAAAACATCACGGGGTGGTGCGCATTGTATGGGTGTGTGTAACATTACATTCACTAGTAGGAGTGAGAAAAACATCACGGGGTGGTGCGCATTGTATGGGTGTGTGTTACATTAGATTCACTAGTAGGAGTGAGAAAAACATCACGGGGTGGTGCGCATTGTATGGGTGTGTGTTACATTAGATTCACTAGTAGGAGTGAGAAAAACATCACGGGGTGGTGCGCATTGTATGGGTGTGTGTTACATTACATTCACTAGTAGGAGTGAGAAAAACATCACGGGGTGGTGCGCATTGTATGGGTGTGTGTTACATTAGATTCACTAGTAGGAGTGAGAAAAACATCACGGTGTGGTGCGCATTGTATGGGTGTGTGTTGCATTAGATTCACTAGTAGGAGTGAGAAAAACATCACGGGGTGGTGCGCATTGTATGGGTGTGTGTTACATTAGATTAACTAGTAGCAGTGAGAAAAACATCACGGGGTGGTGCGCACTGTTTGGGTGTGTGTTATTTTGATTCACTGGTAGCAGTGAGAAAAACATCACGGGGTGGTGCGCATTGTATGGGTGTGTGTTACATTACATTCACTAGTAGGAGTGAGAAAAACATCACGGGGTGGTGCGCATTGTATGGGTGTGTGTTACATTACATTCACTAGTAGGAGTGACAAAAACATCACGGGGTGGTGCGCATTGTATGGGTGTGTGTTACATTACATTCACTAGTAGGAGTGAGAAAAACATCACGGGGTGGTGCGCATTGTATGGGTGTGTGTTACATTACATTCACTAGTAGGAGTGAGCAAAACATCACGGGGTGGTGCGCATTGTATGGGTGTGTGTTACATTACATTCACTAGTAGGAGTGAGCAAAACATCAAGGGGTGGTGCGCATTGTATGGGTGTGTGTTACATTATATTCACTAGTAGGAGTGAGAAAAACATCACGGGGTGGTGGGCATTGTATGGGTGTGTGTTACATTACATTCACTAGTAGGAGTGAGAAAAACATCACGGGGTGGTGCGCATTGTATGGGTGTGTGTTACATTACTTTCACTAGTAGGAGTGAGAAAAACATCACGGGGTGGTGCGCATTGTATGGGTGTGTGTTACATTACATTCACTAGTAGGAGTGAGAAAAACATCACGGGGTGGTGCGCATTGTATGGGTGTGTGTTACATTACATTCACTAGTAGGAGTGAGAAAAACATCACGGGGTGGTGCGCATTGTATGGGTGTGTGTTACATTACATTCACTAGTAGGAGTGAGAAAAACATCACGGGGTGGTGCGGATTGTATGGGTGTGTGTTACCTTACATTCACTAGTAGGAGTGAGAAAAACATCACGGGGTGCTGCGCATTGTATGGGTGTGTGTTACATTACATTCACTAGTAGGAGTGAGAAAAACATCATGGGGTGGTGCGCATTGTATGGGTGTGTGTTACATTACATTCACTAGTAGGAGTGACAAAAACATCACGGGGTGGTGCGCACTGTATGGGTGTGTGTTACATTAGATTCACTAGTAGGAGTGAGAAAAACATCACGGGGTGATGCGTACTGTATGGGTGTGTGTTACATTATATTCACTAGTAGGAGTGAGAAAAACATCACGGGGTGGTGCGCACTGTATGGGTGTGTGTTACATTACATTCACTAGTAGGAGTGAGAAAAACATCACGGGGTGGTGCGCATTGTATGGGTGTGTGTTACATTACATTCACTAGTAGGAGTGAGAAATCATCACGGGGTGGTGCGCATTGTATGGGTGTGTGTTACATTACATTCACTAGTAGGAGTCAGAAAAACATCACGGGGTGGTGCGCATTGTATGGGTGTGTGTTACATTACATTCAGTAGTAGAAGTGAGAAAAACATAACGGGGTGGTGTGAATCGGAGGGTCTGAATTAGGATAGGCAGTGAGTGGCAATGTAGCATGGAGAAAAGCACCGCGGGGTGGTCAGCATGGGGAGGTCAGGGAACATGCAGTGGCAATGTAGGATAGGTTTCTGAAAAACATCGCGGGGTGGTGCGCATTGTATGGGTGTGTGTTACATTACATTCACTAGTAGGAGTGACAAAAACATCACGGGGTGGTGCGCATTGTATGGGTGTGTGTTACATTACATTCACTAGTAGGAGTGACAAAAACATCACGGGGTGGTGCGCATTGTATGTGTGTGTGTTACATTAGATTCACTAGTAGGAGTGAGAAAAACATCACGGGGTGGTACGCATTGTATGGGTGTGTGTTACATTACATTCACTAGTAGGAGTGAGAAAAACATCACGGGGTGGTGCGCATTGTATGGGTGTGTGTTACATTACATTCACTAGTAGGAGTGAGAAAAACATCACGGGGTGGTGCGCATTGTATGGGTGTGTGTTACATTACATTCACTAGTAGGAGTTAGAAAAACATCACGGGGTGGTGCGCATTGTATGGGTGTGTGTTACATTACATTCACTAGTAGGAGTGAGAAAAACATCACCGGGTGGTGCACATTGTATGGGTGTGTGTTACATTAGATTCACTAGTAGGAGTGAGAAAAACATCACGGGGTGGTGCGCATTGTATGGGTGTGTGTTACATTACATTCACTAGTAAGAGTGAGAAAAACATCACGGGGTGGTGCGCATTGTATGGGTGTGTGTTACATTAGATTCACTAGTAGGAGTGAGATAAACATCACGGTGTGGTGCGCATTGTATGGGTGTGTGTTGCATTAGATTCACTAGTAGGAGTGAGAAAAACATCACGGGGTGGTGCGCATTGTATGGGTGTGTGTTACATTAGATTCACTAGTAGCAGTGAGAAAAACATCACGGGGTGGTGCGCACTGTTTGGGTTTGTGTTACTTTAGATTCACTAGTAGCAGTGAGAAAAACATCACGGGGTGGTGCGCATTGTATGGGTGTGTGTAACATTACATTCACTAGTAGGAGTGAGAAAAACATCACGGGGTGGTGCGCATTGTATGGGTGTGTGTTACATTACATTCACTAGTAGGAGTGAGAAAAACATCACGGGGTGGTGCGCATTGTATGGCTGTGTGTTACATTACATTCACTAGTAGGAGTGAGAAAAACATCACGGGGTGGTGCAAATTGTATGGGTGTGTGTTACATTACATTCACTAGTAGGAGTGAGAAAAACATCACGGGGTGGTGCGCATTGTATGGGTGTGTGTTACATTACATTCACTAGTAGGAGTGAGAAAAACATCACCGGGTGGTGCGCATTGTATGGGTGTGTGTTACATTACATTCACTAGTAGGAGTGAGAAAAACATCACGGGGTGGTGCGCATTGTATGGGTGTGTGTTACATTACATTCACTAGTAGGAGTGAGAAAAACATCACCGGGTGGTGCGCATTGTATGGGTGTGTGTTACATTAGATTCACTAGTAGGAGTGAGAAAAACATCACGGTGTGGTGCGCATTGTATGGGTGTGTGTTGCATTAGATTCACTAGTAGGAGTGAGAAAAACATCACGGGGTGGTGCGCATTGTATGGGTGTGTGTTACATTAGATTCACTAGTAGCAGTGAGAAAAACATCACGGGGTGGTGCGCACTGTTTGGGTGTGTGTTACTTTAGATTCACTAGTAGCAGTGAGAAAAACATCACGGGGTGGTGCGCATTGTATGGGTGTGTGTAACATTACATTCACTAGTAGGAGTGAGAAAAACATCACGGGGTGGTGCGCATTGTATGGGTGTGTGTTACATTACATTCACTAGTAGGAGTGACAAAAACATCACGGGGTGGTGCGCATTGTATGGGTGTGTGTTACATTAGATTCACTAGTAGGAGTGAGAAAAACATCACGGGGTGGTGCGCATTGTATGGGTGTGTGTTACATTACATTCACTAGTAGGAGTGAGAAAAACATCACGGGGTGGTGCGCATTGTATGGGTGTGTGTTACATTACATTCACTAGTAGGAGTGAGAAAAACATCACGGGGTGGTGCGCATTGTATGGGTGTGTGTTACATTACATTCACTAGTAGGAGTGAGAAAAACATCACGGGGTGGTGCGCATTGTATGGGTGTGTGTTACATTACATTCACTAGTAGGAGTGAGAAAAACATGACGGGGTGGTGCGCATTGTATGGGTGTGTGTTACATTACATTCACTAGTAGGAGTGAGAAAAACATCACCGGGTGGTGCGCATTGTATGGGTGTGTGTTACATTAGATTCACTAGTAGGAGTGAGAAAAACATCACGGTGTGGTGCGCATTGTATGGGTGTGTGTTGCATTAGATTCACTAGTAGGAGTGAGAAAAACATCACGGGGTGGTGCGCATTGTATGGGTGTGTGTTACATTAGATTCACTAGTAGCAGTGAGAAAAACATCACGGGGTGGTGCGCACTGTTTGGGTGTGTGTTACTTTAGATTCACTAGTAGCAGTGAGAAAAACATCACGGGGTGGTGCGCATTGTATGGGTGTGTGTAACATTACATTCACTAGTAGGAGTGAGAAAAACATCACGGGGTGGTGCGCATTGTATGGGTGTGTGTTACATTACATTCACTAGTAGGAGTAACAAAAACATCACGGGGTGGTGCGCATTGTATGGGTGTGTGTTACATTAGATTCACTAGTAGGAGTGAGAAAAACATCACGGGGTGGTGCGCATTGTATGGGTGTGTGTTACATTACATTCACTAGTAGGAGTGAGAAAAACATCACGGGGTGGTGCGCATTGTATGGGTGTGTGTTACATTACATTCACTAGTAGGAGTGAGAAAAACATCACGGGGTGGTGCGCATTGTATGGGTGTGTGTTACAGTACATTCACTAGTAGGAGTGAGAAAAACATCACGGGGTGGTGCGCATTGTATGGGTGTGTGTTACATTAGATTCACTAGTAGGAATGAGAAAAACATCACGGGGTGGTGCGCATTGTATGGGTGTGTGTTACATTACATTCACTAGTAGGAGTGAGAAAAACATCACGGGGTGGTGCGCATTGTATGGGTGTGTGTTACATTAGATTCACTAGTAGGAGTGAGAAAATCATCACGGTGTGGTGCGCATTGTATGGGTGTGTGTTGCATTAGATTCACTAGTAGGAGTGAGAAAAACATCACGGGGTGGTGCGCATTGTATGGGTGTGTGTTACATTAGATTAACTAGTAGCAGTGAGAAAAACATCACAGGGTGGTGCGCACTGTTTGGGTGTGTGTTACTTTAGATTCACTGGTAGCAGTGAGAAAAACATCACGGAGTGGTGCGCATTGTATGGGTGTGTGTTACATTACATTCACTAGTAGGAGTGAGAAAAACATCACGGGGTGGTGCGCATTGTATGGGTGTGTGTTACATTACATTCACTAGTAGGAGTGACAAAAACATCACGGGGTGGTGCGCATTGTATGGGTGTGTGTTACATTACATTCACTAGTAGGAGTGAGAAAAACATCACGGGGTGGTGCGCATTGTATGGGTGTGTGTTACATTACATTCACTAGTAGGAGTGAGCAAAACATCACGGGGTGGTGCGCATTGTATGGGTGTGTGTTACATTACATTCACTAGTAGGAGTGAGCAAAACATCACGAGGTGGTGCGCATTGTATGGGTGTGTGTTACATTACATTCACTAGTAGGAGTGAGAAAAACATCACGGGGTGGTGGGCATTGTATGGGTGTGTGTTACATTACATTCACTAGTAGGAGTGAGAAAAACATCACGGGGTGGTGCGCATTGTATGGGTGTGTGTTACATTACTTTCACTAGTAGGAGTGAGAAAAACATCACGGGGTGGTGCGCATTGTATGGGTGTGTGTTACATTACATTCACTAGTAGGAGTCAGAAAAACATCACAGGGTGGTGCACATTGTATGGGTGTGTGTTACATTACATTCACTAGTAGGAGTGAGAAAAACATCACGGGGTGGTGGGCATTGTATGGGTGTGTGTTACATTAGATTCACTAGTAGGAGTGAGAAAAACATCACGGGGTGGTGCGCATTGTATGGGTGTGTGTTACATTAGATTCACTAGTAGGAGTGAGAAAAACATCACGGGGTGCTGCGCATTGTATGGGTGTGTGTTACATTACATTCACTAGTAGGAGTAAGAAAAACATCACGGGGTGGTGCGCATTGTATGGGTGTGTGTTACATTACATTCACTAGTAGGAGTGAGAAAATCATCACGGTGTGGTGCACATTGTATGGGTGTGTGTTGCATTAGATTCACTAGTAGGAGTGAGAAAAACATCACGGGGTGGTGCGCATTGTATGGGTGTGTGTTACATTACATTCACTAGTAGGAGTGAGAAAAACATCACGGGGTCGTGCGCATTGTATGGGTGTGTGTTACATTACATTCACTAGTAGCAGTGAGAAAAACATCACGGGGTGGTGCGCACTGTATGGGTGTGTGTTACATTAGATTCACTAGTAGCAGTGAGAAAAACATCACGGGGTGGTGGGCATTCTATGGGTGTGTGTTACATTACATTCACTAGTAGGAGTGACAAAAACATCATGGGGTGGTGCGCATTGTATGGGTGTGTGTTACATTAGATTCACTAGTAGGAGTGAGAAAAACATCACGGGGTGGTGCGCATTGTATGGGTGTGTGTTACATTACATTCACTAGTAGGAGTGAGAAAAATATCACGGGGTGGTGCGCATTGTATGGGTGTGTGTTACATTACATTCACTAGTAGGAGTGAGAAAAACATCACGGGGTGGTGCGTATTGTATGGGTGTGTTTTACATTACATTCACTAGTAGGAGTGAGAAAAACATCACGGGGTGGTGGGCATTGTATGGGTGTGTGTTACATTACATTCACTAGTAGGAGTGAGAAAAACATAACGGGGTGGTGCGCATTGTATGGGTGTGTGTTACATTACTTTCATTAGTAGGAGTGAGAAAAACATCACGGGGTGGTGCGCATTGTATGGGTGTGTGTTACATTACATTCACTAGTAGGAGTGAGAAAAACATCACGGGGTGGTGCGCATTGTATGGGTGTGTGTTACATTACATTCACTAGTAGCAGTGAGAAAAACATCACGGGGTGGTGCGCATTGTATGGTTGTGTGTTACATTACATTCACTAGTAGCAGTGAGAAAAACATCACGGGGTGGTGTGAATTGTATGGGTGTGTGTTACATTACATTCACTAGTAGCAGTGAGAAAGACATTACGGGATGGTGCGCATTGTATGGGTGTGTGTTACATTAGATTCACTAGTAGCAGTGAGAAAAACATCACGGGGTGGTGCGCACTGTATGGGTGTGTGTTACTTTAGATTCACTAGTAGCAGTGGGAAAAACATCACGGGGTGGTGCGCACTGTATGGGTGTGTGTTACATTACATTCACTAGTAGGAGTGAGAAAAATATCACGGGGTGGTGCGCACTGTATGGGTGTGTGTTACATTACATTGACTAGTAGGAGTGACAAAAACATCACGGGGTGGTGCGCATTTTATGGGTGTGTGTTACATTAGATTCACTAGTAGGATTGAGAAAAACATCACGGGGTGGTGCGCATTGTATGGGTGTGTGTTAAATTACATTCACTAGTAGGAGTGAGAAAAACATCACGGGGTGGTGCGCATTGTATGGGTGTGTGTTACATTACATTCACTAGTAGGAGTGAGAAAAACATCACGGGGTGGTGCGCATTGTATGGGTGTGTGTTACATTAGATTTACTAGTAGGAGTGAGAAAAACATCACGGGGTGGTGCGCATTGTATGGGTGTGTGTTACATTACATTCACTAGTAGCAGTGAGAAAAACATCACGGGGTGGTGCGCATTGTATGGGTGTGTGTTACATTACATTCACTAGTAGCAGTGAGAAAAACATCACGGGGTGGTGCGCATTGTATGGGTGTGTGTTACATTAGATTCACTAGTAGGAGTGAGAAAAACATCACGGGGTGGTGCGCATTGTATGGGTGTGTGTTACATTAGATTCAGTAGTAGGAGTGAGAAAAACATCACGGGGTGGTGCCCACTGTATGGGTGTGTGTTACTTTAGATTCACTAGTAGCAGTGAGAAAATCATTACGGTGTGGTGCGCACTCTATGTGTGCGTGTTACATTACATTCACTAGTAGGAGTGAGAAAAACATCACGGGGTGGTGCGCACTTTATGGGTGTGTGTTACATTACATTCACTAGTAGCAGTGAGAAAAACATCACGGGGTGGTGCGCACTGAATGGGTGTGTGTTACATTAGATTCACTAGTAGGAGTTAGAAAAACATCACGGGGTGGTGCGCATTGTATGGGTGTGTGTTACATTACATTCACTAGTAGCAGTGAGAAAAACATCACGGGGTGGTGCGCATTGTATGGGTGTGTGTTACATTAGATTCACTAGTAGCAGTGAGAAAAACATCACGAGGTGGTGCGCACTGTTTGGGTGTGTGTTACTTTAGATTCACTAGTAGCAGTGAGAAAAACATCACGGGGTGGTGCGCATTGTATGGGTGTGTGTTACATTACATACACTAGTAGGAGTGAGAAAAACATCACGGGGTGGTGCGCATTGTATGGGTGTGTGTTACATTACATTCACTAGTAGGAGTGACAAAAACATCACGGGGTGGTGCGCATTGTATGGGTGTGTGTTACATTAGATTCACTAGTAGGAGTGAGAAAAACATCACGGGGTGGTGCGCATTGTATGGGTGTGTGTTACATTACATTCACTAGTAGGAGTGAGAAAAACATCACGGGGTGGTGCGCATTGTATGGGTGTGTGTTACATTACATTCACTAGTAGGAGTGAGAAAAACATCACGGGGTGGTGCGCATTGTATGGGTGTGTGTTACATTACATTCACTAGCAGGAGTGAGAAAAACATCACGGGGTGGTGCGCATTGTATGGGTGTGTGTTACATTACATTCACTAGTAGGAGTGAGAAAAACATCAGGGGTGCTGCGCATTGTATGGGTGTGTGTTACATTACATTTACTAGTAGGAGTGAGAAAAACATCACGGGTTGGTGCGCATTGTATGGGTGTGTGTTACATTACATTCACTAGTAGGAGTGAGAAAAACATCACGGTGTGGTGCGCATTGTATGGGTGTGTGTTGCATTAGATTCACTAGTAGGAGTGAGAAAAACATCACGGGGTGGTGCGCATTGTATGGGTGTGTGTTACATTACATTCACTAGTAGGAGTGAGAAAAACATCACGGGGTGGTGCGCATTGTATGGGTGTGTGTTACATTACATTCACTAGTAGGAGTGAGAAAAACATCACGGGGTCGTGCGCATTGTATGGGTGTGTGTTACATTAGATTCACTAGGAGCAGTGAGAAAAACATCACGAGGTGGTGCGCACTGTTTGGGTGTGTGTTACTTTAGATTCACTAGTAGCAGTGAGAAAAACATCACGGGGTGGTGCGCATTGTATGGGTGTGTGTTACATTACATTCACTAGTAGGAGTGACAAAAACATCACGGGGTGGTGCGCATTGTATGGGTGTGTGTTACATTACTTTCACTAGTAGGAGTGAGAAAATCATTACGGTGTGGTGCGCACTCTATGTGTGCGTGTTACATTACATTCATTAGTAGGAGTGAGAAAAACATCACGGGGTGGTGCGCACTGTATGGGTGTGTGTTACATTACATTCACTAGTAGGAGTGACAAAAACATCACGGGGTGGTGCGCACTGTATGGGTGTGTGTTACATTAGATTCACTAGTAGGAGTTAGAAAAACATCACGGGGTGGTGCGCATTGTATGGGTGTGTGTTACATTACATTCACTAGTAGCAGTGAGAAAAACATCACGGTGTGGTGCGCATTGTATGGGTGTGTGTTACATTAGATTCACTAGTAGCAGTGAGAAAAACATCACGAGGTGGTGCGCACTGTTTGGGTGTGTGTTACTTTAGATTCACTAGTAGCAGTGAGAAAAACATCACGGGGTGGTGCGCATTGTATGGGTGTGTGTTACATTACATTCACTAGTAGGAGTGACAAAAACATCACGGGGTGGTGCGCATTGTATGGGTGTGTGTTACATTACATTCACTAGTAGGAGTGACAAAAACATCACGGGGTGGTGCGCATTGTATGGGTGTGTGTTACATTACTTTCATTAGTAGGAGTGAGAAAAACATCACGGGGTGGTGCGCATTGTATGGGTGTGTGTTACATTACATTCACTAGTAGGAGTGAGAAAAACATCACGGGGTGGTGCGCATTGTATGGGTGTGTGTTACATTACATTCACTAGTAGCAGTGAGAAAAACATCACGGGGTGGTGCGCATTGTATGGTTGTGTGTTACATTACATTCACTAGTAGCAGTGAGAAAAACATCACGGGGTGGTGTGCATTGTATGGGTGTGTGTTACATTACATTCACTAGTAGCAGTGAGAAAGACATTACGGGATGGTGCGCATTGTATGGGTGTGTGTTACATTAGATTCACTAGTAGCAGTGAGAAAAACATCACGGGGTGGTGCGCACTGTATGGGTGTGTGTTACTTTAGATTCACTAGTAGCAGTGGGAAAAACATCACGGGGTGGTGCGCACTGTATGGGTGTGTGTTACATTACATTCACTAGTAGGAGTGAGAAAAATATCACGGGGTGGTGCGCACTGTATGGGTGTGTGTTACATTACATTGACTAGTAGGAGTGACAAAAACATCACGGGGTGGTGCGCATTTTATGGGTGTGTGTTACATTAGATTCACTAGTAGGATTGAGAAAAACATCACGGGGTGGTGCGCATTGTATGGGTGTGTGTTAAATTACATTCACTAGTAGGAGTGAGAAAAACATCACGGGGTGGTGCGCATTGTATGGGTGTGTGTTACATTACATTCACTAGTAGGAGTGAGAAAAACATCACGGGGTGGTGCGCATTGTATGGGTGTGTGTTACATTAGATTTACTAGTAGGAGTGAGAAAAACATCACGGGGTGGTGCGCATTGTATGGGTGTGTGTTACATTACATTCACTAGTAGCAGTGAGAAAAACATCACGGGGTGGTGCGCATTGTATGGGTGTGTGTTACATTACATTCACTAGTAGCAGTGAGAAAAACATCACGGGGTGGTGCGCATTGTATGGGTGTGTGTTACATTAGATTCACTAGTAGGAGTGAGAAAAACATCACGGGGTGGTGCGCATTGTATGGGTGTGTGTTACATTATATTCAGTAGTAGGAGTGAGAAAAACATCACGGGGTGGTGCCCACTGTATGGGTGTGTGTTACTTTAGATTCACTAGTAGCAGTGAGAAAATCATTACGGTGTGGTGCGCACTCTATGTGTGCGTGTTACATTACATTCACTAGTAGGAGTGAGAAAAACATCACGGGGTGGTGCGCACTGTATGGGTGTGTGTTACATTACATTCACTAGTAGCAGTGAGAAAAACATCACGGGGTGGTGCGCACTGAATGGGTGTGTGTTACATTAGATTCACTAGTAGGAGTTAGAAAAACATCACGGGGTGGTGCGCATTGTATGGGTGTGTGTTACATTACATTCACTAGTAGCAGTGAGAAAAACATCACGGGGTGGTGCGCATTGTATGGGTGTGTGTTACATTAGATTCACTAGTAGCAGTGAGAAAAACATCACGAGGTGGTGCGCACTGTTTGGGTGTGTGTTACTTTAGATTCACTAGTAGCAGTGAGAAAAACATCACGGGGTGGTGCGCATTGTATGGGTGTGTGTTACATTACATACACTAGTAGGAGTGAGAAAAACATCACGGGGTGGTGCGCATTGTATGGGTGTGTGTTACATTACATTCACTAGTAGGAGTGACAAAAACATCACGGGGTGGTGCACATTGTATGGGTGTGTGTTACATTAGATTCACTAGTAGGAGTGAGAAAAACATCACGGGGTGGTGCGCATTGTATGGGTGTGTGTTACATTACATTCACTAGTAGGAGTGAGAAAAACATCACGGGGTGGTGCGCATTGTATGGGTGTGTGTTACATTACATTCACTAGTAGGAGTGAGAAAAACATCACGGGGTGGTGCGCATTGTATGGGTGTGTGTTACATTACATTCACTAGCAGGAGTGAGAAAAACATCACGGGGTGGTGCGCATTGTATGGGTGTGTGTTACATTACATTCACTAGTAGGAGTGAGAAAAACATCAGGGGTGCTGCGCATTGTATGGGTGTGTGTTACATTACATTTACTAGTAGGAGTGAGAAAAACATCACGGGTTGGTGCGCATTGTATGGGTGTGTGTTACATTACATTCACTAGTAGGAGTGAGAAAAACATCACGGTGTGGTGCGCATTGTATGGGTGTGTGTTGCATTAGATTCACTAGTAGGAGTGAGAAAAACATCACGGGGTGGTGCGCATTGTATGGGTGTGTGTTACATTACATTCACTAGT
This sequence comes from Cavia porcellus, assembly GCF_034190915.1. Taxonomy (NCBI): domain Eukaryota; kingdom Metazoa; phylum Chordata; class Mammalia; order Rodentia; family Caviidae; genus Cavia; species Cavia porcellus. Next base: position 683,083 of record NW_026947596.1, on the reverse strand, counting down.
AGGAGTGAGAAAAACATCACGGGGTGGTGCGCATTGTATGGGTGTGTGTTACATTACATTCACTAGTAGGAGTGAGAAAAACATCACGGGGTCGTGCGCATTGTATGGGTGTGTGTTACATTAGATTCACTAGGAGCAGTGAGAAAAACATCACGAGGTGGTGCGCACTGTTTGGGTGTGTGTTACTTTAGATTCACTAGTAGCAGTGAGAAAAACATCACGGGGTGGTGCGCATTGTATGGGTGTGTGTTACATTACATTCACTAGTAGGAGTGACAAAAACATCACGGGGTGGTGCGCATTGTATGGGTGTGTGTTACATTACTTTCACTAGTAGGAGTGAGAAAATCATTACGGTGTGGTGCGCACTCTATGTGTGCGTGTTACATTACATTCATTAGTAGGAGTGAGAAAAACATCACGGGGTGGTGCGCACTGTATGGGTGTGTGTTACATTACATTCACTAGTAGGAGTGACAAAAACATCACGGGGTGGTGCGCACTGTATGGGTGTGTGTTACATTAGATTCACTAGTAGGAGTTAGAAAAACATCACGGGGTGGTGCGCATTGTATGGGTGTGTGTTACATTACATTCACTAGTAGCAGTGAGAAAAACATCACGGTGTGGTGCGCATTGTATGGGTGTGTGTTACATTAGATTCACTAGTAGCAGTGAGAAAAACATCACGAGGTGGTGCGCACTGTTTGGGTGTGTGTTACTTTAGATTCACTAGTAGCAGTGAGAAAAACATCACGGGGTGGTGCGCATTGTATGGGTGTGTGTTACATTACATTCACTAGTAGGAGTGACAAAAACATCACGGGGTGGTGCGCATTGTATGGGTGTGTGTTACATTACATTCACTAGTAGGAGTGACAAAAACATCACGGGGTGGTGCGCAATGTATGGGTGTGTGTTACATTACATTCACTAGTAGGAGTGGGAAAAACATCACGGGGTGGTGCGCATTGTATGGGTGTGTGTTACATTAGATTCACTAGTAGCAGTGGGAAAAACATCACGGGGTGGTGCGCACTGTATGGGTGTGTGTTACTTTAGATTCACTAGTAGCAGTGGGAAAAACATCACGGGGTGGTGCGCACTGTATGGGTGTGTGTTACATTACATTCACTAGTAGGAGTGAGAAAAATATCACGGGGTGGTGCGCACTGTATGGGTGTGTGTTACATTACATTCACTAGTAGGAGTGAGAAAAATATCACGGGGTGGTGCGCACTGTATGGGTGTGTGTTACATTACATTCACTAGTATGAGTGACAAAAACATCACGGGGTGGTGCGCATTTTATGGGTGTGTGTTACATTAGATTCACTAGTAGGAGTGAGAAAAACATCACGGTGTGCTGCGCATTGTATGGGTGTGTGTTACATTACATTCACTAGTAGGAGTGACAAAAACATCACGGGGTGGTGCGCATTGTATGGGTGTGTGTTACATTACATTCACTAGTAGGAGTGACAAAAACATCACGGGGTGGTGCGCATTGTATGGGTGTGTGTTACATTAGATTCACTAGTAGGAGTGAGAAAAACATCACGGGGTGGTGCGCATTGTATGGGTGTGTGTTACATTACATTCACTAGTAGGAGTGAGAAAAACATCACGGGTGGTGCGCATTGTATGGGTGTGTGTTACATTACATTCACTAGTAGGAGTGAGAAAAACATCACGGGGTGGTGTGCATTGTATGGGTGTGTGTTACATTACATTCACTAGCAGGAGTGAGAAAAACATCACGGGGTGGTGCGCATTGTATGGGTGTGTGTTACATTACATTCACTAGTAGGAGTGAGAAAAACATCAGGGGTGCTGCGCATTGTATGGGTGTGTGTTACATTACATTTACTAGTAGGAGTGAGAAAAACATCACGGGGTGGTGCGCATTGTATGGGTGTGTGTTACATTACATTCACTAGTAGGAGTGAGAAAAACATCACGGTGTGGTGCGCATTGTATGGGTGTGTGTTGCATTAGATTCACTAGTAGGAGTGAGAAAAACATCACGGGGTGGTGCGCATTGTATGGGTGTGTGTTACATTACATTCACTAGTAGGAGTGAGAAAAACATCACGGGGTGGTGCGCATTGTATGGGTGTGTGTTACATTAGATTCACCAACAGGAGTGAGAAAAACATCACGGGGTGGTGTGCATTGTATGGGTGTGTGTTACATTAGATTCACTAGTAGCAGTGAGAAAAACATCACGAGGTGGTGCGCACTGTTTGGGTGTGTGTTACTTTAGATTCACTAGTAGCAGTGAGAAAAACATCACGGGGTGGTGCGCATTGTATGGGTGTGTGTTACATTACATTCACTAGTAGGAGTGACAAAAACATCACGGGGTGGTGCGCATTGTATGGGTGTGTGTTACATTAGATTCACTAGTAGGAGTGAGAAAAACATCACGGGGTGGTGCGCGTTGTATGGGTGTGTGTTACATTACATTCACTAGTAGGAGTGAGAAAAACATCACGGGGTGGTGCGCATTGTATGGGTGTGTGTTACATTACATTCACTAGTAGGAGTGAGAAAAACATCACGGGGTGGTGCGTATTGTATGGGTGTGTTTTACATTACATTCACTAGTAGGAGTGAGAAAAACATCACGGGGTGGTGGGCATTGTATGGGTGTGTGTTACATTACATTCACTAGTAGGAGTGAGAAAAACATCACGGGGTGGTGCGCACTGTATGGGTGTGTGTTACTTTAGATTCACTAGTAGCAGTGAGAAAATCATTACGGTGTGGTGCGCACTCTATGTGTGCGTGTTACATTACATTCATTAGTAGGAGTGAGAAAAACATCACGGGGTGGTGCGCATTGTATGGGTGTGTGTTACATTACATTCACTAGTAGGAGTGACAAAAACATCACGGGGTGGTGCGCACAGTATGGGTGTGTGTTACATTAGATTCACTAGTAGGAGTTAGAAAAACATCACGGGGTGGTGCGCATTGTATGGGTGTGTGTTACATTACATTCACTAGTAGCAGTGAGAAAAACATCACGGTGTGGTGCGCATTGTATGGGTGTGTGTTACATTAGATTCACTAGTAGCAGTGAGAAAAACATCACGAGGTGGTGCGCACTGTTTGGGTGTGTGTTACTTTAGATTCACTAGTAGCAGTGAGAAAAACATCACGGGGTGGTGCGCATTGTATGGGTGTGTGTTACATTACATTCACTAGTAGGAGTGACAAAAACATCACGGGGTGGTGCGCATTGTATGGGTGTGTGTTACATTACATTCACTAGTAGGAGTGACAAAAACATCACGGGGTGGTGCGCATTGTATGGGTGTGTGTTACATTACATTCACTAGTAGGAGTGAGAAAAACATCACGGGGTGGTGCGCATTGTATGGGTGTGTTTTACATTACATTCACTAGTAGGAGTGAGAAAAACATCACGGGGTGGTGGGCATTGTATGGGTGTGTGTTACATTACATTCACTAGTAGGAGTGAGAAAAACATAACGGGGTGGTGCGCATTGTATGGGTGTGTGTTACATTACTTTCATTAGTAGGAGTGAGAAAAACATCACGGGGTGGTGCGCATTGTATGGGTGTGTGTTACATTACATTCACTAGTAGGAGTGAGAAAAACATCACGGGGTGGTGCGCATTGTATGGGTGTGTGTTACATTACATTCACTAGTAGCAGTGAGAAAAACATCACGGGGTGGTGCGCATTGTATGGTTGTGTGTTACATTACATTCACTAGTAGCAGTGAGAAAAACATCACGGGGTGGTGTGCATTGTATGGGTGTGTGTTACATTACATTCACTAGTAGCAGTGAGAAAGACATTACGGGATGGTGCGCATTGTATGGGTGTGTGTTACATTAGATTCACTAGTAGCAGTGAGAAAAACATCACGGGGTGGTGCGCACTGTATGGGTGTGTGTTACTTTAGATTCACTAGTAGGAGTGGGAAAAACATCACGGGGTGGTGCGCACTGTATGGGTGTGTGTTACATTACATTCACTAGTAGGAGTGAGAAAAATATCCCGGGGTGGTGCGCACTGTATGGGTGTGTGTTACATTACATTCACTAGTAGGAGTGACAAAAACATCACGGGGTGGTGCGCATTTTATGGGTGTGTGTTACATTAGATTCACTAGTAGGAGTGAGAAAAACATCACGGGGTGGTGCGCATTGTATGGGTGTGTGTTAAATTACATTCACTAGTAGGAGTGAGAAAAACATCACGGGGTGGTGCGCATTGTATGGGTGTGTGTTACATTACATTCACTAGTAGGAGTGAGAAAAACATCACGGGGTGGTGCGCATTGTATGGGTGTGTGTTACATTAGATTCACTAGTAGGAGTGAGAAAAACATCACGGGGTGGTGCGCATTGTATGGGTGTGTGTTACATTACATTCACTAGTAGCAGTGAGAAAAACATCACGGGGTGGTGCGCATTGTATGGGTGTGTGTTACATTAGATTCACTAGTAGCAGTGAGAAAAACATCACGGGGTGGTGCGCATTGTATGGGTGTGTGTTACATTAGATTCACTAGTAGGAGTGAGAAAAACATCACGGGGTGGTGCGCATTGTATGGGTGTGTGTTACATTAGATTCAGTAGTAGGAGTGAGAAAAACATCACGGGGTGGTGCGCAATGTATGGGTGTGTGTTACTTTAGATTCACTAGTAGCAGTGAGAAAATCATTACGGTGTGGTGCGCACTCTATGTGTGCGTGTTACATTACATTCACTAGTAGGAGTGAGAAAAACATCACGGGGTGGTGCGCACTGTATGGGTGTGTGTTACATTACATTCACTAGTAGCAGTGAGAAAAACATCACGGGGTGGTGCGCACTGAATGGGTGTGTGTTACTTTAGATTCACTAGTAGCAGTGAGAAAAACATCACGGGGTGGTGCGCATTGTATGGGTGTGTGTTACATTACATACACTAGTAGGAGTGAGAAAAACATCACGGGGTGGTGCGCATTGTATGGGTGTGTGTTACATTACATTCACTAGTAGGAGTGACAAAAACATCACGGGGTGGTGCGCATTGTATGGGTGTGTGTTACATTAGATTCACTACTAGGAGTGAGAAAAACATCATGGGGTGGTGCGCATTGTATGGGTGTGTGTTACATTACATTCACTAGTAGGAGTGAGAAAAACATCACGGGGTGGTGCGCATTGTATGGGTGTGTGTTACATTACATTCACTAGTAGGAGTGAGAAAAACATCACGGGGTGGTGCGCATTGTATGGGTGTGTGTTACATTACATTCACTAGCAGGAGTGAGAAAAACATCACGGGGTGGTGCGCATTGTATGGGTGTGTGTTACATTACATTCACTAGTAGGAGTGAGAAAAACATCAGGGGTGCTGCGCATTGTATGGGTGTGTGTTACATTACATTTACTAGTAGGAGTGAGAAAAACATCACGGGGTGGTGCGCATTGTATGGGTGTGTGTTACATTACATTCACTAGTAGGAGTGAGAAAAACATCACGGTGTGGTGCGCATTGTATGGGTGTGTGTTGCATTAGATTCACTAGTAGGAGTGAGAAAAACATCACGGGGTGGTGCGCATTGTATGGGTGTGTGTTACATTACATTCACTAGTAGGAGTGAGAAAAACATCACGGGGTGGTCCGCATTGTATGGGTGTGTGTTACATTACATTCACTAGTAGCAGTGAGAAAAACATCACGGGGTGGTGCGCATTGTATGGGTGTGTGTTACATTAGATTCACTAGGAGCAGTGAGAAAAACATCACGAGGTGGTGCGCACTGTTTGGGTGTGTGTTACTTTAGATTCACTAGTAGCAGTGAGAAAAACATCACGGGGTGGTGCGCATTGTATGGGTGTGTGTTACATTACATTCACTAGTAGGAGTGAGAAAAACATCACGGGGTGGTGCGCATTGTATGGGTGTGTGTTACATTAGATTCACTAGGAGCAGTGAGAAAAACATCACGAGGTGGTGCGCACTGTTTGGGTGTGTGTTACTTTAGATTCACTAGTAGCAGTGAGAAAAACATCACGGGGTGGTGCGCATTGTATGGGTGTGTGTTACATTACATTCACTAGTAGGAGTGACAAAAACATCACGGGGTGGTGCGCATTGTATGGGTGTGTGTTACATTACTTTCACTAGTAGGAGTGAGAAAATCATTACGGTGTGGTGCGCACTCTATGTGTGCGTGTTACATTACATTCATTAGTAGGAGTGAGAAAAACATCACGGGGTGGTGCGCACTGTATGGGTGTGTGTTACATTACATTCACTAGTAGGAGTGACAAAAACATCACGGGGTGGTGCGCACTGTATGGGTGTGTGTTACATTAGATTCACTAGTAGGAGTTAGAAAAACATCACGGGGTGGTGCGCATTGTATGGGTGTGTGTTACATTACATTCACTAGTAGCAGTGAGAAAAACATCACGGTGTGGTGCGCATTGTATGGGTGTGTGTTACATTAGATTCACTAGTAGCAGTGAGAAAAACATCACGAGGTGGTGCGCACTGTTTGGGTGTGTGTTACTTTAGATTCACTAGTAGCAGTGAGAAAAACATCACGGGGTGGTGCGCATTGTATGGGTGTGTGTTACATTACATTCACTAGTAGGAGTGACAAAAACATCACGGGGTGGTGCGCATTGTATGGGTGTGTGTTACATTACATTCACTAGTAGGAGTGACAAAAACATCACGGGGTGGTGCGCAATGTATGGGTGTGTGTTACATTACATTCACTAGTAGGAGTGGGAAAAACATCACGGGGTGGTGCGCATTGTATGGGTGTGTGTTACATTAGATTCACTAGTAGCAGTGGGAAAAACATCACGGGGTGGTGCGCACTGTATGGGTGTGTGTTACTTTAGATTCACTAGTAGCAGTGGGAAAAACATCACGGGGTGGTGCGCACTGTATGGGTGTGTGTTACATTACATTCACTAGTAGGAGTGAGAAAAATATCACGGGGTGGTGCGCACTGTATGGGTGTGTGTTACATTACATTCACTAGTAGGAGTGAGAAAAATATCACGGGGTGGTGCGCACTGTATGGGTGTGTGTTACATTACATTCACTAGTATGAGTGACAAAAACATCACGGGGTGGTGCGCATTTTATGGGTGTGTGTTACATTAGATTCACTAGTAGGAGTGAGAAAAACATCACGGTGTGGTGCGCATTGTATGGGTGTGTGTTACATTACATTCACTAGTATTAGTGACAAAAACATCACGGGGTGGTGCGCATTGTATGGGTGTGTGTTACATTACATTCACTAGTAGGAGTGACAAAAACATCACGGGGTGGTGCGCATTGTATGGGTGTGTGTTACATTAGATTCACTAGTAGGAGTGAGAAAAACATCACGGGGTGGTGCGCATTGTATGGGTGTGTGTTACATTACATTCACTAGTAGGAGTGAGAAAAACATCACGGGTGGTGCGCATTGTATGGGTGTGTGTTACATTACATTCACTAGTAGGAGTGAGAAAAACATCACGGGGTGGTGTGCATTGTATGGGTGTGTGTTACATTACATTCACTAGCAGGAGTGAGAAAAACATCACGGGGTGGTGCGCATTGTATGGGTGTGTGTTACATTACATTCACTAGTAGGAGTGAGAAAAACATCAGGGGTGCTGCGCATTGTATGGGTGTGTGTTACATTACATTTACTAGTAGGAGTGAGAAAAACATCACGGGGTGGTGCGCATTGTATGGGTGTGTGTTACATTACATTCACTAGTAGGAGTGAGAAAAACATCACGGTGTGGTGCGCATTGTATGGGTGTGTGTTGCATTAGATTCACTAGTAGGAGTGAGAAAAACATCACGGGGTGGTGCGCATTGTATGGGTGTGTGTTACATTACATTCACTAGTAGGAGTGAGAAAAACATCACGGGGTGGTGCGCATTGTATGGGTGTGTGTTACATTAGATTCACCAACAGGAGTGAGAAAAACATCACGGGGTGGTGTGCACTGTTTGGGTGTGTGTTACTTTAGATTCACTAGTAGCAGTGAGAAAAACATCACGGGGTGGTGCGCATTGTATGGGTGTGTGTTACATTACATTCACTAGTAGGAGTGACAAAAACATCACGGGGTGGTGCGCATTGTATGGGTGTGTGTTACATTAGATTCACTAGTAGGAGTGAGAAAAACATCACGGGGTGGTGCGCGTTGTATGGGTGTGTGTTACATTACATTCACTAGTAGGAGTGAGAAAAACATCACGGGGTGGTGCGCATTGTATGGGTGTGTGTTACATTACATTCACTAGTAGGAGTGAGAAAAACATCACGGGGTGGTGCGTATTGTATGGGTGTGTTTTACATTACATTCACTAGTAGGAGTGAGAAAAACATCACGGGGTGGTGGGCATTGTATGGGTGTGTGTTACATTACATTCACTAGTAGGAGTGAGAAAAACATCACGGGGTGGTGCGCACTGTATGGGTGTGTGTTACTTTAGATTCACTAGTAGCAGTGAGAAAATCATTACGGTGTGGTGCGCACTCTATGTGTGCGTGTTACATTACATTCATTAGTAGGAGTGAGAAAAACATCACGGGGTGGTGCGCACTGTATGGGTGTGTGTTACATTACATTCACTAGTAGGAGTGACAAAAACATCACGGGGTGGTGCGCACAGTATGGGTGTGTGTTACATTAGATTCACTAGTAGGAGTTAGAAAAACATCACGGGGTGGTGCGCATTGTATGGGTGTGTGTTACATTACATTCACTAGTAGCAGTGAGAAAAACATCACGGTGTGGTGCGCATTGTATGGGTGTGTGTTACATTAGATTCACTAGTAGCAGTGAGAAAAACATCACGAGGTGGTGCGCACTGTTTGGGTGTGTGTTACTTTAGATTCACTAGTAGCAGTGAGAAAAACATCACGGGGTGGTGCGCATTGTATGGGTGTGTGTTACATTACATTCACTAGTAGGAGTGACAAAAACATCACGGGGTGGTGCGCATTGTATGGGTGTGTGTTACATTACATTCACTAGTAGGAGTGACAAAAACATCACGGGGTGGTGCGCATTGTATGGGTGTGTGTTACATTACATTCACTAGTAGGAGTGAGAAAAACATCACGGGGTGGTGCGCATTGTATGGGTGTCTTTTACATTACATTCACTAGTAGGAGTGAGAAAAACATCACGGGGTGGTGGGCATTGTATGGGTGTGTGTTACATTACATTCACTAGTAGGAGTGAGAAAAACATAACGGGGTGGTGCGCATTGTATGGGTGTGTGTTACATTACTTTCATTAGTAGGAGTGAGAAAAACATCACGGGGTGGTGCGCATTGTATGGGTGTGTGTTACATTACATTCACTAGTAGGAGTGAGAAAAACATCACGGGGTGGTGCGCATTGTATGGGTGTGTGTTACATTACATTCACTAGTAGCAGTGAGAAAAACATCACGGGGTGGTGCGCATTGTATGGTTGTGTGTTACATTTCATTCACTAGTAGCAGTGAGAAAAACATCACGGGGTGGTGTGCATTGTATGGGTGTGTGTTACATTACATTCACTAGTAGCAGTGAGAAAGACATTACGGGATGGTGCGCATTGTATGGGTGTGTGTTACATTAGATTCACTAGTAGCAGTGAGAAAAACATCACGGGGTGGTGCGCACTGTATGGGTGTGTGTTACTTTAGATTCACTAGTAGGAGTGGGAAAAACATCACGGGGTGGTGCGCACTGTATGGGTGTGTGTTACATTACATTCACTAGTAGGAGTGAGAAAAATATCACGGGGTGGTGCGCACTGTATGGGTGTGTGTTACATTACATTCACTAGTAGGAGTGACAAAAACATCACGGGGTGGTGCGCATTTTATGGGTGTGTGTTACATTAGATTCACTAGTAGGAGTGAGAAAAACATCACGGGGTGGTGCGCATTGTATGGGTGTGTGTTAAATTACATTCACTAGTAGGAGTGAGAAAAACATCACGGGGTGGTGCGCATTGTATGGGTGTGTGTTACATTACATTCACTAGTAGGAGTGAGAAAAACATCACGGGGTGGTGCGCATTGTATGGGTGTGTGTTACATTAGATTCACTAGTAGGAGTGAGAAAAACATCACGGGGTGGTGCGCATTGTATGGGTGTGTGTTACATTACATTCACTAGTAGCAGTGAGAAAAACATCACGGGGTGGTGCGCATTGTATGGGTGTGTGTTACATTACATTCACTAGTAGCAGTGAGAAAAACATCACGGGGTGGTGCGCATTGTATGGGTGTGTGTTACATTAGATTCACTAGTAGGAGTGAGAAAAACATCACGGGGTGGTGCGCATTGTATGGGTGTGTGTTACATTAGATTCAGTAGTAGGAGTGAGAAAAACATCACGGGGTGGTGCGCACTGTATGGGTGTGTGTTACTTTAGATTCACTAGTAGCAGTGAGAAAATCATTACGGTGTGGTGCGCACTCTATGTGTGCGTGTTACATTACATTCACTAGTAGGAGTGAGAAAAACATCACGGGGTGGTGCGCACTGTATGGGTGTGTGTTACATTACATTCACTAGTAGCAGTGAGAAAAACATCACGGGGTGGTGCGCACTGAATGGGTGTGTGTTACTTTAGATTCACTAGTAGCAGTGAGAAAAACATCACGGGGTGGTGCGCATTGTATGGGTGTGTGTTACATTACATACACTAGTAGGAGTGAGAAAAACATCACGGGGTGGTGCGCATTGTATGGGTGTGTGTTACATTACATTCACTAGTAGGAGTGACAAAAACATCACGGGGTGGTGCGCATTGTATGGGTGTGTGTTACATTAGATTCACTACTAGGAGTGAGAAAAACATCATGGGGTGGTGCGCATTGTATGGGTGTGTGTTACATTACATTCACTAGTAGGAGTGAGAAAAACATCACGGGGTGGTGCGCATTGTATGGGTGTGTGTTACATTACATTCACTAGTAGGAGTGAGAAAAACATCACGGGGTGGTGCGCATTGTATGGGTGTGTGTTACATTACATTCACTAGCAGGAGTGAGAAAAACATCACGGGGTGGTGCGCATTGTATGGGTGTGTGTTACATTACATTCACTAGTAGGAGTGAGAAAAACATCAGGGGTGCTGCGCATTGTATGGGTGTGTGTTACATTACATTTACTAGTAGGAGTGAGAAAAACATCACGGGGTGGTGCGCATTGTATGGGTGTGTGTTACATTACATTCACTAGTAGGAGTGAGAAAAACATCACGGTGTGGTGCGCATTGTATGGGTGTGTGTTGCATTAGATTCACTAGTAGGAGTGAGAAAAACATCACGGGGTGGTGCGCATTGTATGGGTGTGTGTTACATTACATTCACTAGTAGGAGTGAGAAAAACATCACGGGGTGGTCCGCATTGTATGGGTGTGTGTTACATTACATTCACTAGTAGCAGTGAGAAAAACATCACGGGGTGGTGCGCATTGTATGGGTGTGTGTTACATTAGATTCACTAGGAGCAGTGAGAAAAACATCACGAGGTGGTGCGCACTGTTTGGGTGTGTGTTACTTTAGATTCACTAGTAGCAGTGAGAAAAACATCACGGGGTGGTGCGCATTGTATGGGTGTGTGTTACATTACATTCACTAGTAGGAGTGACAAAAACATCACGGGGTGGTGCGCATTGTATGGGTGTGTGTTACATTAGATTCACTAGTAGGAGTGAGAAAAACATCACGGGGTGGTGCGCATTGTATGGGTGTGTGTTACATTACATTCACTAGTAGGAGTGAGAAAAACATCACGGGGTGGTGCGCATTGTATGGGTGTGTGTTACATTACATTCACTAGTAGGAGTGAGAAAAACATCACGGGGTGGTGCGTATTGTATGGGTGTGTTTTACATTACATTCACTAGTAGGAGTGAGAAAAACATCACGGGGTGGTGGGCATTGTATGGGTGTGTGTTACATTACATTCACTAGTAGGAGTGAGAAAAACATCACGGGGTGGTGCGCATTGTATGGGTGTGTGTTACATTACTTTCACTAGTAGGAGTGAGAAAAACATCACGGGGTGGTGCGCATTGTATGAGTGTGTGTTACATTAGATTCACTAGTAGGAGTGACAAAAACATCACGGGGTGGTGCGCACTGTATGGGTGTGTGTTACTTTAGATTCACTAGTAGCAGTGAGAAAATCATTACGGTGTGGTGCGCACTCTATGTGTGCGTGTTACATTACATTCATTAGTAGGAGTGAAAAAAACATCACGGGGTGGTGCGCACTGTATGGGTGTGTGTTACATTACATTCACTAGTAGGAGTGACAAAAACATCACGGGGTGGTGCGCACTGTATGGGTATGTGTTACATTAGATTCACTAGTAGGAGTTAGAAAAACATCACGGGGTGGTGCGCATTGTATGGGTGTGTGTTACATTACATTCACTAGTAGCAGTGAGAAAAACATCACGGTGTGGTGCGCATTGTATGGGTGTGTGTTACATTAGATTCACTAGTAGCAGTGAGAAAAACATCACGAGGTGGTGCGCACTGTTTGGGTGTGTGTTACTTTAGATTCACTAGTAGCAGTGAGAAAAACATCACGGGGTGGTGCGCATTGTATGGGTGTGTGTTACATTACATTCACTAGTAGGAGTGACAAAAACATCACGGGGTGGTGCGCATTGTATGGGTGTGTGTTACATTACATTCACTAGTAGGAGTGACAAAAACATCACGGGGTGGTGCGCATTGTATGGGTGTGTGTTACATTACATTCACTAGTAGGAGTGAGAAAAACATCACGGGGTGGTGCGCATTGTATGGGTGTGTGTTACATTAGATTCACTAGTAGCAGTGGGAAAAACATCACGGGGTGGTGCGCACTGTATGGGTGTGTGTTACTTTAGATTCACTAGTAGCAGTGGGAAAAACATCACGGGGTGGTGCGCACTGTATGGGTGTGTGTTACATTACATTCACTAGTAGGAGTGAGAAAAACATCACGGGGTGGTGCGCATTGTATGGGTGTGTGTTACATTACATTTACTAGTAGGAGTGAGAAAAACATCACGGGGTGGTGCGCATTGTATGGGTGTGTGTTACATTACATTCACTAGTAGGAGTGACAAAAACATCACGGGGTGGTGCGCATTGTATGGGTGTGTGTTACATTACATTCACTAGTAGGAGTGACAAAAACATCACGGGGGGGTGCGCATTGTATGGGTGTGTGTTACATTAGATTCACTAGTAGGAGTGAGAAAAACATCACGGGGTGGTGCGCATTGTATGGGTGTGTGTTACATTACATTCACTAGTAGGAGTGAGAAAAACATCACGGGGTGGTGCGCATTGTATGGGTGTGTGTTACATTACATTCACTAGTAGGAGTGAGAAAAACATCACGGGGTGGTGCGCATTGTATGGGTGTGTGTTACATTACATTCACTAGTAGGAGTGAGAAAAACATCAGGGGTGCTGCGCATTGTATGGGTGTGTGTTACATTACATTTACTAGTAGGAGTGAGAAAAACATCACGGGGTGGTGCGCATTGTATGGGTGTGTGTTACATTACATTCACTAGTAGGAGTGAGAAAAACATCACGGTGTGGTGCGCATTGTATGGGTGTGTGTTGCATTACATTTACTAGTAGGAGTGAGAAAAACATCACGGGGTGGTGCGCGTTGTATGGGTGTGTGTTACATTACATTTACTAGTAGGAGTGAGAAAAACATCACGGGGTGGTGCGCATTGTATGGGTGTGTGTTACATTACATTCACTAGTAGGAGTGAGAAAAACATCACGGGGTGGTGCGCATTGTATGGGTGTGTGTTACATTAGATTCACCAACAGGAGTGAGAAAAACATCACGGGGTGGTGTGCATTGTATGGGTGTGTGTTACATTAGATTCACTAGTAGCAGTGAGAAAAACATCACGGGGTGGTGCGCATTGTATGGGTGTGTGTTACATTAGATTCACCAACAGGAGTGACAAAAACATCACGGGGTGGTGCGCACTGTATGGGTATGTGTTACATTAGATTCACTAGTAGGAGTTAGAAAAACATCACATGGTGGTGCGCATTGTATGGGTGTGTGTTACATTACATTCACTAGTAGCAGTGAGAAAAACATCACGGTGTGGTGCGCATTGTATGGGTGTGTGTTACATTAGATTCACTAGTAGCAGTGAGAAAAACATCACGAGGTGGTGCGCACTGTTTGGGTGTGTGTTACTTTAGATTCACTACTAGCAGTGAGAAAAACATCACGGGGTGGTGCGCATTGTATGGGTGTGTGTTACATTACATTCACTAGTAGGAGTGACAAAAACATCACGGGGTGGTGCGCATTGTATGGGTGTGTGTTACATTAGATTCACTAGTAGGAGTGAGAAAAACATCACGGGGTGGTGCGCGTTGTATGGGTGTGTGTTACATTACATTCACTAGTAGGAGTGAGAAAATCATCACGGGGTGGTGCGCATTGTATGGGTGTGTGTTACATTACATTCACTAGTAGGAGTGAGAAAAACATCACGGGGTGGTGCGTATTGTATGGGTGTGTTTTACATTACATTCACTAGTAGGAGTGAGAAAAACATCACGGGGTGGTGGGCATTGTATGGGTGTGTGTTACATTACATTCACTAGTAGGAGTGAGAAAAACATCACGGGGTGGTGCGCACTGTATGGGTGTGTGTTACTTTAGATTCACTAGTAGCAGTGAGAAAATCATTACGGTGTGGTGCGCACTCTATGTGTGCGTGTTACATTACATTCATTAGTAGGAGTGAGAAAAACATCACGGGGTGGTGCGCACTGTATGGGTGTGTGTTACATTACATTCACTAGTAGGAGTGAGAAAAACATCACGGGGTGGTGCGCACAGTATGGGTGTGTGTTACATTAGATTCACTAGTAGGAGTTAGAAAAACATCACGGGGTGGTGCGCATTGTATGGGTGTGTGTTACATTACATTCACTCGTAGCAGTGAGAAAAACATCACGGTGTGGTGCGCATTGTATGGGTGTGTGTTACATTAGATTCACTAGTAGCAGTGAGAAAAACATCACGAGGTGGTGCGCACTGTTTGGGTGTGTGTTACTTTAGATTCACTAGTAGCAGTGAGAAAAACATCACGGGGTGGTGCGCATTGTATGGGTGTGTGTTACATTACATTCACTAGTAGGAGTGACAAAAACATCACGGGGTGGTGCGCATTGTATAGGTGTGTGTTACATTACATTCACTAGTAGGAGTGACAAAAACATCACGGGGTGGTGCGCATTGTATGGGTGTGTGTTACATTACATTCACTAGTAGGAGTGAGAAAAACATCACGGGGTGGTGCGCATTGTATGGGTGTGTGTTACATTACATTCACTAGTAGGAGTGAGAAAAACATCACGGGGTGGTGCGCATTGTATGGGTGTGTGTTACATTACATTCACTAGCAGGAGTGAGAAAAACATCACGGGGTGCTGCGCATTGTATGGGTGTGTGTTACATTACATTCACTAGTAGGAGTGAGAAAAACATCAGGGGGTGCTGCGCATTGTATGGGTGTGTGTTACATTACATTCACTAGTAGGAATGAGAAAAACATCACGGGGTGGTGCGCATTGTATG
Organism: Cavia porcellus; assembly: GCF_034190915.1. Classification (NCBI taxonomy): domain Eukaryota; kingdom Metazoa; phylum Chordata; class Mammalia; order Rodentia; family Caviidae; genus Cavia; species Cavia porcellus. Next base: position 667,439 of record NW_026947596.1, on the reverse strand, counting down.
GGTGTGTGTTACATTACATTCACTAGTAGGAGTGAGAAAAACATCACGGTGTGGTGCGCATTGTATGGGTGTGTGTTGCATTAGATTCACTAGTAGGAGTGAGAAAAACATCACGGGGTGGTGCGCATTTTATGGGTGTGTGTTACATTACATTCACTAGTAGGAGTGAGAAAAACATCACGGGGTCGTGCGCATTGTATGGGTGTGTGTTACATTACATTCACTAGTAGCAGTGAGAAAAACATCACGGGGTGGTGCGCATTGTATGGGTGTGTGTTACATTAGATTCACTAGTAGCAGTGAGAAAAACATCACGGGGTGGTGCGCACTGTATGGGTGTGTGTTACTTTAGATTCACTAGTAGCAGTGGGAAAAACATCACGGGGTGGTGCGCACTGTATGGGTGTGTGTTACATTACATTCACTAGTAGGAGTGAGAAAAATATCACGGGGTGGTGCGCACTGTATGGGTGTGTGTTACATTACATTCACTAGTATGAGTGACAAAAACATCACGGGGTGGTGCGCATTGTATGGGTGTGTGTTACATTACATTCACTAGTAGGAGTGAGAAAAACATCACGGGGTGGTGCGCATTGTATGGGTGTGTGTTACATTAGATTCACCAACAGGAGTGAGAAAAACATCACGGGGTGGTGTGCATTGTATGGGTGTGTGTTACATTAGATTCACTAGTAGCAGTGAGAAAAACATCACGAGGTGGTGCGCACTGTTTGGGTGTGTGTTACTTTAGATTCACTACTAGCAGTGAGAAAAACATCACGGGGTGGTGCGCATTGTATGGGTGTGTGTTACATTACATTCACTAGTAGGAGTGACAAAAACATCACGGGGTGGTGCGCATTGTATGGGTGTGTGTTACATTAGATTCACTAGTAGGAGTGAGAAAAACATCACGGGGTGGTGCGCGTTGTATGGGTGTGTGTTACATTACATTCACTAGTAGGAGTGAGAAAAACATCACGGGGTGGTGCCCATTGTATGGGTGTGTGTTACATTACATTCACTAGTAGGAGTGAGAAAAACATCACGGGGTGGTGCGTATTGTATGGGTGTGTTTTACATTACATTCACTAGTAGGAGTGAGAAAAACATCACGGGGTGGTGGGCATTGTATGGGTGTGTGTTACATTACATTCACTAGTAGGAGTGAGAAAAACATCACGGGGTGGTGCGCATTGTATGGGTGTGTGTTACATTACTTTCACTAGTAGGAGTGAGAAAAACATCACGGGGTGGTGCGCATTGTATGAGTGTGTGTTACATTAGATTCACTAGTAGGAGTGACAAAAACATCACGGGGTGGTGCGCACTGTATGGGTGTGTGTTACTTTAGATTCACTAGTAGCAGTGAGAAAATCATTACGGTGTGGTGCGCACTCTATGTGTGCGTGTTACATTACATTCATTAGTAGGAGTGAAAAAAACATCACGGGGTGGTGCGCACTGTATGGGTGTGTGTTACATTACATTCACTAGTAGGAGTGACAAAAACATCACGGGGTGGTGCGCACTGTATGGGTATGTGTTACATTAGATTCACTAGTAGGAGTTAGAAAAACATCACGGGGTGGTGCGCATTGTATGGGTGTGTGTTACATTACATTCACTAGTAGCAGTGAGAAAAACATCACGGTGTGGTGCGCATTGTATGGGTGTGTGTTACATTAGATTCACTAGTAGCAGTGAGAAAAACATCACGAGGTGGTGCGCACTGTTTGGGTGTGTGTTACTTTAGATTCACTAGTAGCAGTGAGAAAAACATCACGGGGTGGTGCGCATTGTATGGGTGTGTGTTACATTACATTCACTAGTAGGAGTGACAAAAACATCACGGGGTGGTGCGCATTGTATGGGTGTGTGTTACATTACATTCACTAGTAGGAGTGACAAAAACATCACGGGGTGGTGCGCATTGTATGGGTGTGTGTTACATTACATTCACTAGTAGGAGTGAGAAAAACATCACGGGGTGGTGCGCATTGTATGGGTGTGTGTTACATTAGATTCACTAGTAGCAGTGGGAAAAACATCACGGGGTGGTGCGCACTGTATGGGTGTGTGTTACTTTAGATTCACTAGTAGCAGTGGGAAAAACATCACGGGGTGGTGCGCACTGTATGGGTGTGTGTTACATTACATTCACTAGTAGGAGTGAGAAAAACATCACGGGGTCGTGCGCATTGTATGGGTGTGTGTTACATTACATTTACTAGTAGGAGTGAGAAAAACATCACGGGGTGGTGCGCATTGTATGGGTGTGTGTTACATTACATTCACTAGTAGGAGTGACAAAAACATCACGGGGTGGTGCGCATTGTATGGGTGTGTGTTACATTACATTCACTAGTAGGAGTGACAAAAACATCACGGGGGGGTGCGCATTGTATGGGTGTGTGTTACATTAGATTCACTAGTAGGAGTGAGAAAAACATCACGGGGTGGTGCGCATTGTATGGGTGTGTGTTACATTACATTCACTAGTAGGAGTGAGAAAAACATCACGGGGTGGTGCGCATTGTATGGGTGTGTGTTACATTACATTCACTAGTAGGAGTGAGAAAAACATCACGGGGTGGTGCGCATTGTATGGGTGTGTGTTACATTACATTCACTAGTAGGAGTGAGAAAAACATCAGGGGTGCTGCGCATTGTATGGGTGTGTGTTACATTACATTTACTAGTAGGAGTGAGAAAAACATCACGGGGTGGTGCGCATTGTATGGGTGTGTGTTACATTACATTCACTAGTAGGAGTGAGAAAAACATCACGGTGTGGTGCGCATTGTATGGGTGTGTGTTGCATTACATTTACTAGTAGGAGTGAGAAAAACATCACGGGGTGGTGCGCGTTGTATGGGTGTGTGTTACATTACATTTACTAGTAGGAGTGAGAAAAACATCACGGGGTGGTGCGCATTGTATGGGTGTGTGTTACATTACATTCACTAGTAGGAGTGAGAAAAACATCACGGGGTGGTGCGCATTGTATGGGTGTGTGTTACATTAGATTCACCAACAGGAGTGAGAAAAACATCACGGGGTGGTGTGCATTGTATGGGTGTGTGTTACATTAGATTCACTAGTAGCAGTGAGAAAAACATCACGGGGTGGTGCGCATTGTATGGGTGTGTGTTACATTAGATTCACCAACAGGAGTGACAAAAACATCACGGGGTGGTGCGCACTGTATGGGTATGTGTTACATTAGATTCACTAGTAGGAGTTAGAAAAACATCACATGGTGGTGCGCATTGTATGGGTGTGTGTTACATTACATTCACTAGTAGCAGTGAGAAAAACATCACGGTGTGGTGCGCATTGTATGGGTGTGTGTTACATTAGATTCACTAGTAGCAGTGAGAAAAACATCACGAGGTGGTGCGCACTGTTTGGGTGTGTGTTACTTTAGATTCACTACTAGCAGTGAGAAAAACATCACGGGGTGGTGCGCATTGTATGGGTGTGTGTTACATTACATTCACTAGTAGGAGTGACAAAAACATCACGGGGTGGTGCGCATTGTATGGGTGTGTGTTACATTAGATTCACTAGTAGGAGTGAGAAAAACATCACGGGGTGGTGCGCGTTGTATGGGTGTGTGTTACATTACATTCACTAGTAGGAGTGAGAAAATCATCACGGGGTGGTGCGCATTGTATGGGTGTGTGTTACATTACATTCACTAGTAGGAGTGAGAAAAACATCACGGGGTGGTGCGTATTGTATGGGTGTGTTTTACATTACATTCACTAGTAGGAGTGAGAAAAACATCACGGGGTGGTGGGCATTGTATGGGTGTGTGTTACATTACATTCACTAGTAGGAGTGAGAAAAACATCACGGGGTGGTGCGCACTGTATGGGTGTGTGTTACTTTAGATTCACTAGTAGCAGTGAGAAAATCATTACGGTGTGGTGCGCACTCTATGTGTGCGTGTTACATTACATTCATTAGTAGGAGTGAGAAAAACATCACGGGGTGGTGCGCACTGTATGGGTGTGTGTTACATTACATTCACTAGTAGGAGTGACAAAAACATCACGGGGTGGTGCGCACAGTATGGGTGTGTGTTACATTAGATTCACTAGTAGGAGTTAGAAAAACATCACGGGGTGGTGCGCATTGTATGGGTGTGTGTTACATTACATTCACTCGTAGCAGTGAGAAAAACATCACGGTGTGGTGCGCATTGTATGGGTGTGTGTTACATTAGATTCACTAGTAGCAGTGAGAAAAACATCACGAGGTGGTGCGCACTGTTTGGGTGTGTGTTACTTTAGATTCACTAGTAGCAGTGAGAAAAACATCACGGGGTGGTGCGCATTGTATGGGTGTGTGTTACATTACATTCACTAGTAGGAGTGACAAAAACATCACGGGGTGGTGCGCATTGTATAGGTGTGTGTTACATTACATTCACTAGTAGGAGTGACAAAAACATCACGGGGTGGTGCGCATTGTATGGGTGTGTGTTACATTACATTCACTAGTAGGAGTGAGAAAAACATCACGGGGTGGTGCGCATTGTATGGGTGTGTGTTACATTACATTCACTAGTAGGAGTGAGAAAAACATCACGGGGTGGTGCGCATTGTATGGGTGTGTGTTACATTACATTCACTAGCAGGAGTGAGAAAAACATCACGGGGTGCTGCGCATTGTATGGGTGTGTGTTACATTACATTCACTAGTAGGAGTGAGAAAAACATCAGGGGGTGCTGCGCATTGTATGGGTGTGTGTTACATTACATTCACTAGTAGGAATGAGAAAAACATCACGGGGTGGTGCGCATTGTATGGGTGTGTGTTACATTACATTCACTAGTAGGAGTGAGAAAAACATCACGGTGTGGTGCGCATTGTATGGGTGTGTGTTGCATTAGATTCACTAGTAGGAGTGAGAAAAACATCACGGGGTGGTGCGCATTTTATGGGTGTGTGTTACATTACATTCACTAGTAGGAGTGAGAAAAACATCACGGGGTCGTGCGCATTGTATGGGTGTGTGTTACATTACATTCACTAGTAGCAGTGAGAAAAACATCACGGGGTGGTGCGCATTGTATGGGTGTGTGTTACATTAGATTCACTAGTAGCAGTGAGAAAAACATCACGGGGTGGTGCGCACTGTATGGGTGTGTGTTACTTTAGATTCACTAGTAGCAGTGGGAAAAACATCACGGGGTGGTGCGCACTGTATGGGTGTGTGTTACATTACATTCACTAGTAGGAGTGAGAAAAATATCACGGGGTGGTGCGCACTGTATGGGTGTGTGTTACATTACATTCACTAGTATGAGTGACAAAAACATCACGGGGTGGTGCGCATTGTATGGGTGTGTGTTACATTACATTCACTAGTAGGAGTGAGAAAAACATCACGGGGTGGTGCGCATTGTATGGGTGTGTGTTACATTAGATTCACCAACAGGAGTGAGAAAAACATCACGGGGTGGTGTGCATTGTATGGGTGTGTGTTACATTAGATTCACTAGTAGCAGTGAGAAAAACATCACGAGGTGGTGCGCACTGTTTGGGTGTGTGTTACTTTAGATTCACTACTAGCAGTGAGAAAAACATCACGGGGTGGTGCGCATTGTATGGGTGTGTGTTACATTACATTCACTAGTAGGAGTGACAAAAACATCACGGGGTGGTGCGCATTGTATGGGTGTGTGTTACATTAGATTCACTAGTAGGAGTGAGAAAAACATCACGGGGTGGTGCGCGTTGTATGGGTGTGTGTTACATTACATTCACTAGTAGGAGTGAGAAAAACATCACGGGGTGGTGCCCATTGTATGGGTGTGTGTTACATTACATTCACTAGTAGGAGTGAGAAAAACATCACGGGGTGGTGCGTATTGTATGGGTGTGTTTTACATTACATTCACTAGTAGGAGTGAGAAAAACATCACGGGTTGGTGGGCATTGTATGGGTGTGTGTTACATTACATTCACTAGTAGGAGTGAGAAAAACATCACGGGGTGGTGCGCACTGTATGGGTGTGTGTTACTTTAGATTCACTAGTAGCAGTGAGAAAATCATTACGGTGTGGTGCGCACTCTATGTGTGCGTGTTACATTACATTCATTAGTAGGAGTGAGAAAAACATCACGGGGTGGTGCGCACTGTATGGGTGTGTGTTACATTACATTCACTAGTAGGAGTGACAAAAACATCACGGGGTGGTGCGCACAGTATGGGTGTGTGTTACATTAGATTCACTAGTAGGAGTTAGAAAAACATCACGGGGTGGTGCGCATTGTATGGGTGTGTGTTACATTACATTCACTAGTAGCAGTGAGAAAAACATCACGGTGTGGTGCGCATTGTATGGGTGTGTGTTACATTAGATTCACTAGTAGCAGTGAGAAAAACATCACGAGGTGGTGCGCACTGTTTGGGTGTGTGTTACTTTAGATTCACTAGTAGCAGTGAGAAAAACATCACGGGGTGGTGCGCATTGTATGGGTGTGTGTTACATTACATTCACTAGTAGGAGTGACAAAAACATCACGGGGTGGTGCGCATTGTATGGGTGTGTGTTACATTACATTCACTAGTAGGAGTGACAAAAACATCACGGGGTGGTGCGCATTGTATGGGTGTGTGTTACATTACATTCACTAGTAGGAGTGAGAAAAACATCACGGGGTGGTGCGCATTGTATGGGTGTGTGTTACATTACATTCACTAGTAGGAGTGAGAAAAACATCACGGGGTGGTGCGCATTGTATGGGTGTGTGTTACATTACATTCACTAGCAGGAGTGAGAAAAACATCACGGGGTGCTGCGCATTGTATGGGTGTGTGTTACATTACATTCACTAGTAGGAGTGAGAAAAACATCAGGGGGTGCTGCGCATTGTATGGGTGTGTGTTACATTACATTCACTAGTAGGAATGAGAAAAACATCACGGGGTGGTGCGCAATGTATGGGTGTGTGTTACATTACATTCACTAGTAGGAGTGAGAAAAACATCACGGTGTGGTGCGCATTGTATGGGTGTGTGTTGCATTAGATTCACTAGTAGGAGTGAGAAAAACATCACGGGGTGGTGCGCATTGTATGGGTGTGTGTTACATTACATTCACTAGTAGGAGTGAGAAAAACATCACGGGGTCGTGCGCATTGTATGGGTGTGTGTTACATTACATTCACTAGTAGCAGTGAGAAAAACATCACGGGGTGGTGCGCATTGTATGGGTGTGTGTTACATTAGATTCACTAGTAGGAGTGAGAAAAACATCACGGGGTGGTGCGCACTGTATGGGTGTGTGTTACTTTAGATTCACTAGTAGCAGTGGGAAAAACATCACGGGGTGGTGCGCACTGTATGGGTGTGTGTTACATTACATTCACTAGTAGGAGTGAGAAAAATATCACGGGGTGGTGCGCACTGTATGGGTGTGTGTTACATTACATTCACTAGTATGAGTGACAAAAACATCACGGGGTGGTGCGCATTTTATGGGTGTGTGTTACATTAGATTCACTAGTAGGAGTGAGAAAAACATCACGGGGTGGTGCGCATTGTATGGGTGTGTGTTACATTACATTCACTAGTAGGAGTGAGAAAAACATCACGGGGTGGTGCGCATTGTATGGGTGTGTGTTACATTGCATTCACTAGTAGGAGTGAGAAAAACATCACGGGGTGGTGCGCATTGTATGGGTGTGTGTTACATTAGATTCACTAGTAGGAGTGAGAAAAACATCACGGGGTGGTGCGCATTGTATGGGTGTGTGTTACATTATATTCACTAGTAGCAGTGAGAAAAACATCACGGGGTGGAGCGCATTGTATGGGTGTGTGTTACATTACATTCACTAGTAGCAGTGAGAAAAACATCACGGGGTGGTGCGCATTGTATGGGTGTGTGTTACATTAGATTCACTAGTAGGAGTGAGAAAAACATCACGGGGTGGTGCGCATTGTATGGGTCTGTGTTACATTAGATTCACTAGTAGGAGTGAGAAAAACATCACGGGGTGGTGCGCACTGTATGGGTGTGTGTTACTTTAGATTCACTAGTAGCAGTGAGAAAATCATTACGGTGTGGTGCGCACTCTATGTGTGCGTGTTACATTACATTCACTAGTAGGAGTGAGAAAAACATCACGGGGTGGTGCGCACTGTATGGGTGTGTGTTACATTACATTCACTAGTAGCAGTGAGAAAAACATCACGGGGTGGTGCGCACTGAATGGGTGTGTGTTACATTAGATTCACTAGTAGGAGTTAGAAAAACATCACGGGGTGGTGCGCATTGTATGGGTGTGTGTTACAATACATTCACTAGTAGCAGTGAGAAAAACATCACGGGGTGGTGCGCATTGTATGGGTGTGTGTTACATTAGATTCACTAGTAGCAGTGAGAAAAACATCACGAGGTGGTGCGCACTGTTTGGGTGTGTGTTACTTTAGATTCACTAGTAGCAGTGAGAAAAACATCACGGGGTGGTGCGCATTGTATGCTTGTGTGTTACATTACATTCACTAGTAGGAGTGACAAAAACATCACGGGGTGGTGCGCATTGTATGGGTGTGTGTTACATTACATTCACTAGTAGGAGTGACAAAAACATCACGGGGTGGTGCGCATTGTATGGGTGTGTGTTACATTAGATTCACTAGTAGGAGTGAGAAAAACATCACGGGGTGGTGCGCATTGTATGGGTGTGTGTTACATTACATTCACTAGTAGGAGTGAGAAAAGCATCACGGGGTGGTGCGCATTGTATGGGTGTGTGTTACATTACATTCACTAGTAGGAGTGAGAAAAACATCACGGGGTGGTGCGCATTGTATGGGTGTGTGTTACATTACATTCACTAGCAGGAGTGAGAAAAACATCACGGGGTGGTGCGCATTGTATGGGTGTGTGTTACATTACATTCACTAGTAGGAGTGAGAAAAACATCACGGGGTGCTGCGCATTGTATGGGTGTGTGTTACATTACATTTACTAGTAGGAGTGAGAAAAACATCACGGGGTGGTGCGCATTGTATGGGTGTGTGTTACATTACATTCACTAGTAGTAGTGAGAAAAACATCACGGTGTGGTGCGCATTGTATGGGTGTGTGTTGCATTAGATTCACTAGTAGGAGTGAGAAAAACATCACGGGGTGGTGCGCATTGTATGGGTGTGTGTTACATTACATTCACTAGTAGGAGTGAGAAAAACATCACGGGGTGGTGCGCATTGTATGGGTGTGTGTTACATTACATTCACTAGTAGCAGTGAGAAAAACATCACGGGGTGGTACGCATTGTATGGGTGTGTGTTATATTAGATTCACTAGTAGCAGTGAGAAAAACATCACGAGGTGGTGCGCACTGTTTGGGTGTGTGTTACTTTAGATTCACTAGTAGCAGTGAGAAAAACATCACGGGGTGGTGCGCATTGTATGGGTGTGTGTTACATTACATTCACTAGTAGGAGTGACAAAAACATCACGGGGTGGTGCGCATTGTATGGGTGTGTGTTACATTAGATTCACTAGTAGGAGTGAGAAAAACATCACGGGGTGGTGCGCATTGTATGGGTGTGTGTTACATTACATTCACTAGTAGGAGTGAGAAAAACATCACGGGGTGGTGCGCATTGTATGGGTGTGTGTTACATTACATTCACTAGTAGGAGTGAGAAAAACATCACGGGGTGGTGCGTATTGTATGGGTGTGTTTTACATTACATTCACTAGTAGGAGTGAGAAAAACATCACGGGGTGGTGGGCATTGTATGGGTGTGTGTTACATTACATTCACTAGTAGGAGTGAGAAAAACATCACGGGGTGGTGCGCATTGTATGGGTGTGTGTTACATTACTTTCACTAGTAGGAGTGAGAAAAACATCACGGGGTGGTGCGCATTGTATGGGTGTGTGTTACATTACATTCACTAGTAGCAGTGAGAAAAACATCACGGGGTGGTGCGCATTGTATGGGTGTGTGTTACATTAGATTCACTAGTAGCAGTGAGAAAAACATCACGAGGTGGTGCGCACTGTTTGGGTGTGTGTTACTTTAGATTCACTAGTAGCAGTGAGAAAAACATCACGGGGTGGTGCGCATTGTATGCTTGTGTGTTACATTACATTCACTAGTAGGAGTGACAAAAACATCACGGGGTGGTGCGCATTGTATGGGTGTGTGTTACATTACATTCACTAGTAGGAGTGACAAAAACATCACGGGGTGGTGCGCACTGTATGGGTGTGTGTTACTTTAGATTCACTAGTAGCAGTGAGAAAATCATTACGGTGTGGTGCGCACTCTATGTGTGCGTGTTACATTACATTCATTAGTAGGAGTGAGAAAAACATCACGGGGTGGTGCGCACTGTATGGGTGTGTGTTACATTACATTCACTAGTAGGAGTGACAAAAACATCACGGGGTGGTGCGCACTGTATGGGTGTGTGTTACATTAGATTCACTAGTAGGAGTTAGAAAAACATCACGGGGTGGTGCGCATTGTATGGGTGTGTGTTACATTACATTCACTAGTAGCAGTGAGAAAAACATCACGGTGTGGGGCGCATTGTATGGGTGTGTGTTACATTAGATTCACTAGTAGCAGTGAGAAAAACATCACGAGGTGGTGCGCACTGTTTGGGTGTGTGTTACTTTAGATTCACTAGTAGCAGTGAGAAAAACATCACGGGGTGGTGCGCATTGTATGGGTGTGTGTTACATTACATTCACTAGTAGGAGTGACAAAAACATCACGGGGTGGTGCGCATTGTATGGGTGTGTGTTACATTACATTCACTAGTAGGAGTGACAAAAACATCACGGGGTGGTGCGCATTGTATGGGTGTGTGTTACATTACATTCACTAGTAGGAGTGAGAAAAACATCACGGGGTGCTGCGCATTGTATGGGTGTGGGTTACATTACATTCACTAGCAGGAGTGAGAAAAACATCACGGGGTGGTGCGCATTGTATGGGTGTGTGTTACATTACATTCACTAGTAGGAGTGAGAAAAACATCACGGGGTGGTGCGCATTGTATGGGTGTGTGTTACATTACATTCACTAGTAGGAGTGAGAAAAACATCACGGGGTGGTGCGCATTGTATGGGTGTGTGTTACATTACATTCACTAGCAGGAGTGAGAAAAACATCACGGGGTGGTGCGCATTGTATGGGTGTGTGTTACATTACATTCACTAGTAGGAGTGAGAAAAACATCACGGGGTGCGGCGCATTGTATGGGTGTGTGTTACATTACATTTACTAGTGGGAGTGAGAAAAACATCACGGGGTGGTGCGCATTGTATGTGTGTGTGTTACATTACATTCACTAGTAGGAGTGAGAAAAACATCACGGGGTGGTGCGCATTGTATGGGTGTGTGTTACATTACATTCACTAGTAGGAGTGAGAAAAACATCAGGGGTGCTGCGCATTGTATGGGTGTGTGTTACATTACATTTACTAGTAGGAGTGAGAAAAACATCACGGGGTGGTGCGCATTGTATGGGTGTGTGTTACATTACATTCACTAGTAGGAGTGAGAAAAACATCACGGTGTGGTGCGCATTGTATGGGTGTGTGTTGCATTACATTTACTAGTAGGAGTGAGAAAAACATCACGGGGTGGTGCGCGTTGTATGGGTGTGTGTTACATTACATTTACTAGTAGGAGTGAGAAAAACATCACGGGGTGGTGCGCATTGTATGGGTGTGTGTTACATTACATTCACTAGTAGGAGTGAGAAAAACATCACGGGGTGGTGCGCATTGTATGGGTGTGTGTTACATTAGATTCACCAACAGGAGTGAGAAAAACATCACGGGGTGGTGTGCATTGTATGGGTGTGTGTTACATTAGATTCACTAGTAGCAGTGAGAAAAACATCACGAGGTGGTGCGCACTGTTTGGGTGTGTGTTACTTTAGATTCACTACTAGCAGTGAGAAAAACATCACGGGGTGGTGCGCATTGTATGGGTGTGTGTTACATTACATTCACTAGTAGGAGTGACAAAAACATCACGGGGTGGTGCGCATTGTATGGGTGTGTGTTACATTAGATTCACTAGTAGGAGTGAGAAAAACATCACGGGGTGGTGCGCGTTGTATGGGTGTGTGTTACATTACATTCACTAGTAGGAGTGAGAAAAACATCACGGGGTAGTGCGCATTGTATGGGTGTGTGTTACATTACATTCACTAGTAGGAGTGAGAAAAACATCACGGGGTGGTGCGTATTGTATGGGTGTGTTTTACATTACATTCACTAGTAGGAGTGAGAAAAACATCACGGGGTGCTGCGCATTGTATGGGTGTGTGTTACATTACATTCACTAGTAGGAGTGAGAAAAACATCACGGGGTGGTGCGCACTGTATGGGTGTGTGTTACTTTAGATTCACTAGTAGCAGTGAGAAAATCATTACGGTGTGGTGCGCACTCTATGTGTGCGTGTTACATTACATTCATTAGTAGGAGTGAGAAAAACATCACGGGGTGGTGCGCACTGTATGGGTGTGTGTTACATTACATTCACTAGTAGGAGTGACAAAAACATCACGGGGTGGTGCGCACAGTATGGGTGTGTGTTACATTAGATTCACTAGTAGGAGTTAGAAAAACATCACGGGGTGGTGCGCATTGTATGGGTGTGTGTTACATTACATTCTCTAGTAGGAGTGAGAAAAACATCACGGGTGGTGCGCTTTGTATGGGTGTGTGTTACATTAGATTCACTAGTAGGAGTTAGAAAAACATCACGGGGTGGTGCACATTGTATGGGTGTGTGTTACATTACATTCTCTAGTAGGAGTGAGAAAAACATCACGGGTGGTGCGCTTTGTATGGGTGTGTGTTACATTACATTCACTAGTAGGAGTGAGAAAAACATCACGGGGTGGTGCGCATTGTATGGGTGTGTGTTACATTAGATTCACTAGTAGGAGTGACAAAAACATCACGGGGTGGTGCGCATTGTATGGGTGTGTGTTACATTACATTCACTAGTAGGAGTGAGAAAAGCATCACGGGGTGGTGCGCATTGTATGGGTGTGTGTTACATTACATTCACTAGTAGGAGTGAGAAAAACATCACGGGGTGGTGCGCATTGTATGGGTGTGTGTTACATTACATTCACTAGCAGGAGTGAGAAAAACATCACGGGGTGCTGCGCATTGTATGGGTGTGTGTTACATTACATTCACTAGTAGGAGTGAGAAAAACATCAGGGGGTGCTGCGCATTGTATGGGTGTGTGTTACATTACATTCACTAGTAGGAATGAGAAAAACATCACGGGGTGGTGCGCATTGTATGGGTGTGTGTTACATTACATTCACTAGTAGGAGTGAGAAAAACATCACGGTGTGGTGCGCATTGTATGGGTGTGTGTTGCATTAGATTCACTAGTAGGAGTGAGAAAAACATCACGGGGTGGTGCGCATTGTATGGGTGTGTGTTACATTACATTCACTAGTAGGAGTGAGAAAAACATCACGGGGTCGTGCGCATTGTATGGGTGTGTGTTACATTACATTCACTAGTAGCAGTGAGAAAAACATCACGGGGTGGTGCGCATTGTATGGGTGTGTGTTACATTACATTCACTAGTAGGAGTGACAAAAACATCACGGGGTGGTGCGCATTGTATGGGTGTGTGTTACATTAGATTCACTAGTAGGAGTGAGAAAAACATCACGGGGTGGTGCGCATTGTATGGGTGTGTGTTACATTACATTCACTAGTAGGAGTGAGAAAAACATCACGGGGTGGTGCGCATTGTATGGGTGTGTGTTACATTACATTCACTAGTAGGAGTGAGAAAAACATCACGGGGTGGTGCGTATTGTATGGGTGTGTTTTACATTACATTCACTAGTAGGAGTGAGAAAAACATCACGGGGTGGTGGGCATTGTATGGGTGTGTGTTACATTACATTCACTAGTAGGAGTGAGAAAAACATCACGGGGTGGTGCGCATTGTATGGGTGTGTGTTACATTACTTTCACTAGTAGGAGTGAGAAAAACATCACGGGGTGGTGCGCATTGTATGGGTGTGTGTTACATTACATTCACTAGTAGCAGTGAGAAAAACATCACGGGGTGGTGCGCATTGTATGGGTGTGTGTTACATTAGATTCACTAGTAGCAGTGAGAAAAACATCACGAGGTGGTGCGCACTGTTTGGGTGTGTGTTACTTTAGATTCACTAGTAGCAGTGAGAAAAACATCACGGGGTGGTGCGCATTGTATGCTTGTGTGTTACATTACATTCACTAGTAGGAGTGACAAAAACATCACGGGGTGGTGCGCATTGTATGGGTGTGTGTTACATTACATTCACTAGTAGGAGTGACAAAAACATCACGGGGTGGTGCGCACTGTATGGGTGTGTGTTACTTTAGATTCACTAGTAGCAGTGAGAAAATCATTACGGTGTGGTGCGCACTCTATGTGTGCGTGTTACATTACATTCATTAGTAGGAGTGAGAAAAACATCACGGGGTGGTGCGCACTGTATGGGTGTGTGTTACATTACATTCACTAGTAGGAGTGACAAAAACATCACGGGGTGGTGCGCACTGTATGGGTGTGTGTTACATTAGATTCACTAGTAGGAGTTAGAAAAACATCACGGGGTGGTGCGCATTGTATGGGTGTGTGTTACATTACATTCACTAGTAGCAGTGAGAAAAACATCACGGTGTGGGGCGCATTGTATGGGTGTGTGTTACATTAGATTCACTAGTAGCAGTGAGAAAAACATCACGAGGTGGTGTGCACTGTTTGGGTGTGTGTTACTTTAGATTCACTAGTAGCAGTGAGAAAAACATCACGGGGTGGTGCGCATTGTATGGGTGTGTGTTACATTACATTCACTAGTAGGAGTGACAAAAACATCACGGGGTGGTGCGCATTGTATGGGTGTGTGTTACATTACATTCACTAGTAGGAGTGAGAAAAACATCACGGGGTGCTGCGCATTGTATGGGTGTGGGTTACATTACATTCACTAGCAGGAGTGAGAAAAACATCACGGGGTGGTGCGCATTGTATGGGTGTGTGTTACATTACATTCACTAGTAGGAGTGAGAAAAACATCACGGGGTGGTGCGCATTGTATGGGTGTGTGTTACATTACATTCACTAGTAGGAGTGAGAAAAACATCACGGGGTGGTGCGCATTGTATGGGTGTGTGTTACATTACATTCACTAGCAGGAGTGAGAAAAACATCACGGGGTGGTGCGCATTGTATGGGTGTGTGTTACATTACATTCACTAGTAGGAGTGAGAAAAACATCACGGGGTGCTGCGCATTGTATGGGTGTGTGTTACATTACATTTACTAGTAGGAGTGAGAAAAACATCACGGGGTGGTGCGCATTGTATGGGTGTGTGTTACATTACATTCACTAGTAGGAGTGAGAAAAACATCACGGGGTGGTGCGCATTGTATGGGTGTGTGTTACATTACATTCACTAGTAGGAGTGAGAAAAACATCACGGGGTGGTGCGCATTGTATGGGTGTGTGTTACATTAGATTCACTAGTAGGAGTGAGAAAAACATCACGGGGTGGTGCGCATTGTATGGGTGTGTGTTACATTACATTCACTAGTAGGAGTGAGAAAAACATCACGGGGTGCTGCGCATTGTATGGGTGTGTGTTACATTACATTCACTAGCAGGAGTGAGAAAAACATCACGGGGTGGTGCGCATTGTATGGGTGTGTGTTGCATTAGATTCACTAGTAGGAGTGAGAAAAACATCACGGGGTGGTGCGCATTGTATGGGTGTGTGTTACATTACATTCACTAGTAGGAGTGAGAAAAACATCACGGGGTGGTGCGCATTGTATGGGTGTGTGTTACATTACATTCACTAGTAGCAGTGAGAAAAACATCACGGGGTGGTGCGCATTGTATGGGTGTGTGTTACATTAGATTCACTAGTAGCAGTGAGAAAAACATCACGAGGTGGTGCGCACTGTTTGGGTTTGTGTTACTTTAGATTCACTAGTAGCAGTGAGAAAAACATCACGGGGTGGTGCGCATTGTATGGGTGTGTGTTACATTACATTCACTAGTAGGAGTGACAAAAACATCACGGGGTGGTGCGCATTGTATGGGTGTGTGTTACATTAGATTCACTAGTAGGAGTGAGAAAAACATCACGGGGTGGTGCGCATTGTATGGGTGTGTGTTACATTACATTCACTAGTAGGAGTGAGAAAAACATCACGGGGTGGTGCGCATTTTATGGGTGTGTGTTGCATTACATTCACTAGTAGGAGTGAGAAAAACATCACGGGGTGGTGCGCATTTTATGGGTGTGTGTTGCATTAGATTCACTAGTAGGAGTGAGAAAAACATCACGGGGTGGTACGCATTGTATGGGTGTGTGTTACATTAGATTCACTAGTAGCAGTGAGAAAAACATCACGAGGTGGTGCGCACTGTTTGGGTGTGTGTTACTTTAGATTCACTAGTAGCAGTGAGAAAAACATCACGGGGTGGTGCGCATTGTATGGGTGTGTGTTACATTACATTCACTAGTAGGAGTGACAAAAACATCACGGGGTGGTGCGCATTGTATGGGTGTGTGTTACATTAGATTCACTAGTAGGAGTCAGAAAAACATCACGGGGTGGTGCGCATTGTATGGGTGTGTGTTACATTACATTCACTAGTAGGAGTGAGAAAAACATCACGGGGTGGTGCGCATTGTATGGGTGTGTGTTACATTACATTCACTAGTAGGAGTGAGAAAAACATCACGGGGTGGTGCGTATTGTATGGGTGTGTTTTACATTACATTCACTAGTAGGAGTGAGAAAAACATCACGGGGTGGTGGGCATTGTATGGGTGTGTGTTACATTACATTCACTAGTAGGAGTGAGAAAAACATCACGGGGTGGTGCGCATTGTATGGGTGTGTGTTACATTACTTTCACTAGTAGGAGTGAGAAAAACATCACGGGGTGGTGCGCATTGTATGGGTGTGTGTTACATTACATTCACTAGTAGCAGTGAGAAAAACATCACGGGGTGGTGCGCATTGTATGGGTGTGTGTTACATTAGATTCACTAGTAGCAGTGAGAAAAACATCACGAGGTGGTGCGCACTGTTTGGGTGTGTGTTACTTTAGATTCACTAGTAGCAGTGAGAAAAACATCACGGGGTGGTGCGCATTGTATGCTTGTGTGTTACATTACATTCACTAGTAGGTGTGACAAAAACATCACGGGGTGGTGCGCATTGTATGGGTGTGTGTTACATTACATTCACTAGTAGGAGTGACAAAAACATCACGGGGTGGTGCGCATTGTATGGGTGTGTGTTACATTAGATTCACTAGTAGGAGTGAGAAAAACATCACGGGGTGGTGCGCATTGTATGGGTGTGTGTTACATTACATTCACTAGTAGGAGTGAGAAAAACATCACGGGGTGGTGCGCATTGTATGGGTGTGTGTTACATTACATTCACTAGTAGGAGTGAGAAAAACATCACGGGGTGGTGCGCATTGTATGGGTGTGTGTTACATTACATTCACTAGCAGGAGTGAGAAAAACATCACGGGGTGGTGCGCATTGTATGGGTGTGTGTTACATTACATTCACTAGTAGGAGTGAGAAAAACATCACGGGGTGCTGCGCATTGTATGGGTGTGTGTTACATTACATTTACTAGTAGGAGTGAGAAAAACATCACGGGGTGGTGCGCATTATATGGGTGTGTGTTACATTACATTCACTAGTAGGAGTGAGAAAAACATCACGGTGTGGTGCGCATTGTATGGGTGTGTGTTGCATTAGATTCACTAGTAGGAGTGAGAAAAACATCACGTGGTGGTGTGCATTGTATGGGTGTGTGTTACATTACATTCACTAGTAGGAGTGAGAAAAACATCACGGGGTGGTGCGCATTGTATGGGTGTGTGTTACATTACATTCACTAGTAGCAGTGAGAAAAACATCACGGGGTGGTGCGCATTGTATGGGTGTGTGTTACATTAGATTCACTAGTAGCAGTGAGAAAAACATCACGAGGTGGTGCGCACTGTTTGGGTGTGTGTTACTTTAGATTCACTAGTAGCAGTGAGAAAAACATCACGGGGTGGTGCGCATTGTATGGGTGTGTGTTACATTACATTCACTAGTAGGAGTGACAAAAACATCACGGGGTGGTGCGCATTGTATGGGTGTGTGTTACATTAGATTCACTAGTAGGAGTGAGAAAAACATCACGGGGTGGTGCGCATTGTATGGGTGTGTGTTACATTACATTCACTAGTAGGAGTGAGAAAAACATCACGGGGTGGTGCGCATTGTATGGGTGTGTGTTACATTACATTCACTAGTAGGAGTGAGAAAAACATCACGGGGTGGTGCGTATTGTATGGGTGTGTTTTACATTACATTCACTAGTAGGAGTGAGAAAAACATCACGGGGTGGTGGGCATTGTATGGGTGTGTGTTACATTACATTCACTAGTAGGAGTGAGAAAAACATCACGGGGTGGTGCGCATTGTATGGGTGTGTGTTACATTACTTTCACTAGTAGGAGTGAGAAAAACATCACGGGGTGGTGCGCATTGTATGGGTGTGTGTTACATTAGATTCACTAGTAGGAGTGACAAAAACATCACGGGGTGGTGCGCACTGTATGGGTGTGTGTTACTTTAGATTCACTAGTAGCAGTGAGAAAATCATTATGGTGTGGTGCGCACTCTATGTGTGCGTGTTACATTACATTCATTAGTAGGAGTGAGAAAAACATCACGGGGTGGTGCGCACTGTATGGGTGTGTGTTACATTACATTCACTAGTAGGAGTGACAAAAAAATCACGGGGTGGTGCGCACTGTATGGGTGTGTGTTACATTAGATTCACTAGTAGGAGTTAGAAAAACATCACGGGGTGGTGCGCATTGTATGGGTGTGTGTTACATTACATTCACTAGTAGCAGTGAGAAAAACATCACGGTGTGTTGCGCATTGTATGGGTGTGTGTTACATTAGATTCACTAGTAGCAGTGAGAAAAACATCACGAGGTGGTGCGCACTGTTTGGGGGTGTGTTACTTTAGATTCACTAGTAGCAGTGAGAAAAACATCACGGGGTGGTGCGCATTGTATGGGTGTGTGTTACATTACATTCACTAGTAGGAGTGACAAAAACATCACGGGGTGGTGCGCATTGTATGGGTGTGTGTTACATTACATTCACTAGTAGGAGTGACAAAAACATCACGGGGTGGTGCGCATTGTATGGGTGTGTGTTACATTACATTCACTAGTAGGAGTGAGAAAAACATCACGGGGTGGTGCGCATTGTATGGGTGTGTGTTACATTACATTCACTAGTAGGAGTGAGAAAAACATCACGGGGTGGTGCGCATTGTATGGGTGTGTGTTACATTACATTCACTAGCAGGAGTGAGAAAAACATCACGGGGTGCTGCGCATTGTATGGGTGTGTGTTACATTACATTCACTAGTAGGAGTGAGAAAAACATCACGGGGTGCTGCGCATTGTATGGGTGTGTGTTACATTACATTCACTAGCAGGAGTGAGAAAAACATCACGGGGTGGTGCGCATTGTATGGGTGTGTGTTACGTTACATTCACTAGTAGGAGTGAGAAAAACATCACGGTGTGGTGCGCATTGTATGGGTGTGTGTTGCATTAGATTCACTAGTAGGAGTGAGAAAAATATCACGGGGTGGTGCGCATTGTATGGGTGTGTGTTACATTACATTCACTAGTAGGAGTGAGAAAAACATCACGGGGTCGTGCGCATTGTATGGGTGTGTGTTACATTACATTCACTAGTAGCAGTGAGAAAAACATCACGGGGTGGTGCGCATTGTATGGGTGTGTGTTACATTAGATTCACTAGTAGCAGTGAGAAAAACATCACGTGGTGGTGCGCACTGTTTGGGTGTGTGTTACTTTAGATTCACTAGTAGCAGTGAGAAAAACATCACGGGGTGGTGGGCATTCTATGGGTGTGTGTTACATTACATTCACTAGTAGGAGTGACAAAAACATCATGGGGTGGTGCGCATTGTATGGGTGTGTGTTACATTAGATTCACTAGTAGGAGTGAGAAAAACATCACGGGGTGGTGCGCATTGTATGGGTGTGTGTTACATTACATTCACTAGTAGGAGTGAGAAAAATATCACGGGGTGGTGCGCATTGTATGGGTGTGTGTTACATTACATTCACTAGTAGGAGTGAGAAAAACATCACGGGGTGGTGCGTATTGTATGGGTGTGTTTTACATTACATTCACTAGTAGGAGTGAGAAAAACATCACGGGGTGGTGGGCATTGTATGGGTGTGTGTTACATTACATTCACTAGTAGGAGTGAGAAAAACATCACGGGGTGGTGCGCATTGTATGGGTGTGTGTTACATTACATTCACTAGTAGCAGTGAGAAAAACATCACGGGGTGGTGCGCATTGTATGGTTGTGTGTTACATTACATTCACTAGTAGCAGTGAGAAAAACATCACGGGGTGGTGTGCATTGTATGGGTGTGTGTTACATTACATTCACTAGTAGCAGTGAGAAAGACATTACGGGGTGGTGCGCATTGTATGGGTGTGTGTTACATGAGATTCACTAGTAGCAGTGAGAAAAACATCACGGGGTGGTGCGCACTGTATGGGTGTGTGTTACTTTAGATTCACTAGTAGCAGTGGGAAAAACATCACGGGGTGGTGCGCACTGTATCGGTGTGTGTTACATTACATTCACTAGTAGGAGTGAGAAAAATATCACGGGGTGGTGCGCACTGTATGGGTGTGTGTTACATTACATTCACTAGTATGAGTGACAAAAACATCACGGGGTGGTGCGCATTTTATAGGTGTGTGTTACATTAGATTCACTAGTAGGAGTGAGAAAAACATCACGGGGTGGTGCGCATTGTATGGGTGTGTGTTACATTACATTCACTAGTAGGAGTGAGAAAAACATCACGGGGTGGTGCGCATTGTATGGGTGTGTGTTACATTACATTCACTAGAAGGAGTGAGAAAAACATCACGGGGTGGTGCGCACTGTATGGGTGTGTGTTACTTTAGATTCACTAGTAGCAGTGAGAAAATCATTACGGTGTGGTGCGCACTCTATGTGTGCGTGTTACATTACATTCACTACTAGGAGTGAGAAAAACATCACGGGGTGGTGCGCACTGTATGGGTGTGTGTTACATTACATTCACTAGTAGCAGTGAGAAAAACATCACGGGGTGGTGCGCACTGAATGGGTGTGTGTTACATTAGATTCACTAGTAGGAGTTAGAAAAACATCACGGGGTGGTGCGCATTGTATGGGTGTGTGTTACATTACATTCACTAGTAGCAGTGAGAAAAACATCACGGGGTGGTGCGCATTGTATGGGTGTGTGTTACATTAGATTCTCTAGTAGCAGTGAGAAAAACATCACGAGGTGGTGCGCACTGTTTGGGTGTGTGTTACTTTAGATTCACTAGTAGCAGTGAGAAAAACATCACGGGGTGGTGCGCATTGTATGGGTGTGTGTTACATTACATTCACTAGTAGGAGTGAGAAAAACATCACGGGGTGGTGCGCATTGTATCGGTGTGTGTTACATTACTTTCACTAGTAGGAGTGAGAAAAACATCACGGGGTGCTGCGCATTGTATGGGTGTGTGTTACATTACATTCACTAGTAGGAGTGAGAAAAACATCACGGGGTGGTGCGCATTGTATGGGTGTGTGTTACATTACATTCACTAGTAGGAGTGAGAAAATCATCACGGTGTGGTGCGCATTGTATGGGTGTGTGTTGCATTAGATTCACTAGTAGGAGTGAGAAAAACATCACGGGGTGGTGCGCATTGTATGGGTGTGTGTTACATTACATTCACTAGTAGGAGTGAGAAAAACATCACGGGGTGGTGCGCATTGTATGGGTGTGTGTTACATTACATTCACTAGTAGCAGTGAGAAAAACATCACGGGGTGGTGCGCATTTTATGGGTATGTGTTACATTAGATTCACTAGTAGGAGTGAGAAAAACATCACGGGGTGGTGCGCATTGTATGGGTGTGTGTTACATTACATTCACTAGTAGCAGTGAGAAAAACATCACGGGGTGGTGCGCACTGTTTGGGTGTGTGTTACTTTAGATTCTCTAGTAGCAGTGAGAAAAACATCACGGGGTGGGGCGCATTGTATGGGTGTGTGTTAAATTACATTCACTATTAGGAGTGACAAAAACATCACGGGTTGGTGCGCATTGTATGGGTGTGTGTTACATTACATTCACTAGTAGGAGTGACAAAAACATCACGGGGTGGTGCGCATTGTATGGGTGTGTGTTACATTAGATTCACTAGTAGCAGTGAGAAAAACATCACGGGGTGGTGCGCATTGTATGGGTGTGTGTTACATTACATTCAATAGTAGGAGTGACAAAAACATCACGGGGTGGTGCGCATTGTATGGGTGTGTGTTACATTACATTCACTAGTAGGAGTGAGAAAAACATCACGGGGTGGTGCGCATTGTATGGGTGTGTGTTACATTACATTCACTAGTAGGAGTGAGAAAAACATCACGGGGTGGTGCGCATTGTATGGGTGTGTGTTACATTACATTCACTAGTAGGAGTGAGAAAAACATCACGGGGTGGTGCGTATTGTATGGGTGTGTTTTACATTACATTCACTAGTAGGAGTGAGAAAAACATCACGGGGTGGTGGGCATTGTATGGGTGTGTGTTACATTACATTCACCAGTAGGAGTGAGAAAAACATCACGGGGTGGTGCGCATTGTATGGGTGTGTGTTACATTACTTTCACTAGTAGGAGTGAGAAAAACATCACGGGGTGGTGCGCATTGTATGGGTGTGTATTACATTAGATTCACTAGTAGGAGTGACAAAAACATCACTGGGTGGTGCGCACTGTATGGGTGTGTGTTACTTTAGATTCACTAGTAGCAGTGAGAAAATCATTACGGTGTGGTGCGCACTCTATGTGTGCGTGTTACATTACATTCACTAGTAGGAGTGAGAAAAACATCACGGGGTGGTGCGCACTGTATGGGTGTGTGTTACATTACATTCACTAGTAGGAGTGACAAAAACATCACGGGGTGGTGCGCACTGTATGGGTGTGTGTTACATTAGATTCACTAGTAGGAGTTAGAAAAACATCACGGGGTGGTGCGCATTGTATGGGTGTGTGTTACATTACATTCACTAGTAGGAGTGAGAAAAACATCACGGGGTGGTGCGCATTGTATGGGTGTGTGTTACATTACATTCACTAGTAGCAGTGAGAAAAACATCACGGGGTGGTGCGCATTGCATGGGTGTGTGTTACATTAGATTCACTAGTAGCAGTGAGAAAAACATCACGAGGTGGTGCGCACTGTTTGGGTGTGTGTTACTTTAGATTCACTAGTAGCAGTGAGAAAAACATCACGGGGTGGTGCGCATTGTATGGGTGTGTGTTACATTACATTCAATAGTAGGAGTGACAAAAACATCACGGGGTGGTGCGCATTGTATGGGTGTGTGTTACATTACATTCACTAGTAGGAGTGAGAAAAACATCACGGGGTGGTGCGCATTGTATGGGTGTGTGTTACATTACATTCACTAGTAGGAGTGAGAAAAACATCACGGCGTGGTGCGCATTGTATGGGTGTGTGTTACATTACATTCACTAGTAGGAGTGAGAAAAACATCACGGGGTGGTGCGTATTGTATGGGTGTGTTTTACATTACATTCACTAGTAGGAGTGAGAAAAACATCACGGGGTGGTGGGCATTGTATGGGTGTGTGTTACATTACATTCACCAGTAGGAGTGAGAAAAACATCACGGGGTGGTGCGCATTGTATGGGTGTGTGTTACATTACTTTCACTAGTAGGAGTGAGAAAAACATCACGGGGTGGTGCGCATTGTATGGGTGTGTATTACATTAGATTCACTAGTAGGAGTGACAAAAACATCACTGGGTGGTGCGCACTGTATGGGTGTGTGTTACTTTAGATTCACTAGTAGCAGTGAGAAAATCATTACGGTGTGGTGCGCACTCTATGTGTGCGTGTTACATTACATTCACTAGTAGGAGTGAGAAAAACATCACGGGGTGGTGCGCACTGTATGGGTGTGTGTTACATTACATTCACTAGTAGGAGTGACAAAAACATCACGGGGTGGTGCGCACTGTATGGGTGTGTGTTACATTAGATTCACTAGTAGCAGTGAGAAAAACATCACGAAGTGGTGCGCACTGTTTGGGTGTGTGTTACTTTAGATTCACTAGTAGCAGTGAGAAAAACATCACGGGGTGGTGCGCATTGTATGGGTGTGTGTTACATTACATTCACTAGTAGGAGTGACAAAGACATCACGGGGTGGTGCGCATTGTATGGGTGTGTGTTACATTACATTCACTAGTAGGAGTGACAAAAACATCACGGGGTGGTGCGCATTGTATGGGTGTGTGTTACACTAGATTCACTAGTAGGAGTGAGAAAAACATCACGGGGTGGTGCGCATTGTATGGGTGTGTGTTACATTACATTCACTAGTAGGAGTGAGAAAAACATCACGGGGTGGTGCGCATTGTATGGGTGTGTGTTACATTACATTCACTAGCAGGAGTGAGAAAAACATCACGGGGTGGTGCGCATTGTATGGGTGTGTGTTACATTACATTCACTAGCAGGAGTGAGAAAAACATCACGGGGTGGTGGGCATTGTATGGGTGTGTGTTACATTACATTCACTAGTAGGAGTGAGAGAAACATCACGGACTGGTGCGCATTGTATGTGTGTGTGTTACATTACTTTCACTAGTAGGAGTGAGAAAAACATCACGGGGTGGTGCGCATTGTATCGGTGTGTGTTACATTACATTCACTAGTAAGAGTGAGAAAAACATCACGGGGTGGTGCGCATTGTATGGGTGTGTGTTACATTACATTCACTAATAGAAGTGAGAAAAACATCACGGGGTGGTGCGCATTGTATGGGTGTGTGTTACATTACATTCACTAGTAGGAGTGAGAAAAAGATCACGGGGTGGTGCGCATTGTATGGGTGTGTGTTACATTACATTCACTAGTAGCAGTGAGAAAAACATCACGGGGTGGTGCGCATTTTATGGGTATGTGTTACATTAGATTCACTAGTAGGAGTGAGAAAAACATCACGGGGTGGTGCGCATTGTATGGGTGTGTGTTACATTACATTCACTAGTAGCAGTGAGAAAAACATCACGGGGTGGTGCGCACTGTTTGGGTGTGTGTTACTTTAGATTCTCTAGTAGCAGTGAGAAAAACATCACGGGGTGGGGCGCATTGTATGGGTGTGTGTTAAATTACATTCACTATTAGGAGTGACAAAAACATCACGGGTTGGTGCGCATTGTATGGGTGTGTGTTACATTACATTCACTAGTAGGAGTGACAAAAACATCACGGGGTGGTGCGCATTGTATGGGTGTGTGTTACATTAGATTCACTAGTAGCAGTGAGAAAAACATCACGGGGTGGTGCGCATTGTATGGGTGTGTGTTACATTACATTCAATAGTAGGAGTGACAAAAACATCACGGGGTGGTGCGCATTGTATGGGTGTGTGTTACATTACATTCACTAGTAGGAGTGAGAAAAACATCACGGGGTGGTGCGCATTGTATGGGTGTGTGTTACATTACATTCACTAGTAGGAGTGAGAAAAACATCACGGGGTGGTGCGCATTGTATGGGTGTGTGTTACATTACATTCACTAGTAGGAGTGAGAAAAACATCACGGGGTGGTGCGTATTGTATGGGTGTGTTTTACATTACATTCACTAGTAGGAGTGAGAAAAACATCACGGGGTGGTGGGCATTGTATGGGTGTGTGTTACATTACATTCACCAGTAGGAGTGAGAAAAACATCACGGGGTGGTGCGCATTGTATGGGTGTGTGTTACATTACTTTCACTAGTAGGAGTGAGAAAAACATCACGGGGTGGTGCGCATTGTATGGGTGTGTATTACATTAGATTCACTAGTAGGAGTGACAAAAACATCACTGGGTGGTGCGCACTGTATGGGTGTGTGTTACTTTAGATTCACTAGTAGCAGTGAGAAAATCATTACGGTGTGGTGCGCACTCTATGTGTGCGTGTTACATTACATTCACTAGTAGGAGTGAGAAAAACATCACGGGGTGGTGCGCACTGTATGGGTGTGTGTTACATTACATTCACTAGTAGGAGTGACAAAAACATCACGGGGTGGTGCGCACTGTATGGGTGTGTGTTACATTAGATTCACTAGTAGGAGTTAGAAAAACATCACGGGGTGGTGCGCATTGTATGGGTGTGTTTTACATTACATTCACTAGTAGCAGTGAGAAAAACATCACGGTGTGGTGCGCATTGTATGGGTGTGTGTTACATTAGATTCACTAGTAGCAGTGAGAAAAACATCACGAGGTGGTGCGCACTGTTTGGGTGTGTGTTACTTTAGATTCACTAGTAGCAGTGAGAAAAACATCACGGGGTGGTGCGCATTGTATGGGTGTGTGTTACATTACATTCACTAGTAGGAGTGACAAAGACATCACGGGGTGGTGCGCATTGTATGGGTGTGTGTTACATTACATTCACTAGTAGGAGTGACAAAAACATCACGGGGTGGTGCGCATTGTATGGGTGTGTGTTACATTAGATTCACTAGTAGGAGTGAGAAAAACATCACGGGGTGGTGCGCATTGTATGGGTGTGTGTTACATTACATTCACTAGTAGGAGTGAGAAAAACATCACGGGGTGGTGCGCATTGTATGGGTGTGTGTTACATTACATTCACTAGCAGGAGTGAGAAAAACATCACGGGGTGGTGCGCATTGTATGGGTGTGTGTTACATTACATTCACTAGCAGGAGTGAGAAAAACATCACGGGGTGGTGGGCATTGTATGGGTGTGTGTTACATTACATTCACTAGTAGGAGTGAGAGAAACATCACGGAGTGGTGCGCATTGTATGTGTGTGTGTTACATTACTTTCACTAGTAGGAGTGAGAAAAACATCACGGGGTGGTGCGCATTGTATCGGTGTGTGTTACATTACATTCACTAGTAAGAGTGAGAAAAACATCACGGGGTGGTGGGCATTGTATGGGTGTGTGTTACATTACATTCACTAATAGCAGTGAGAAAAACATCACGGGGTGGTGCGCATTGTATGGGTGTGTGTTACATTACATTCACTAGTAGGAGTGAGAAAAACATCACGGGGTGGTGCGCATTGTATGGGTGTGTGTTACATTAGATTCACTAGTAGGAGTGAGAAAAACATCACGGGGTGGTGCGCATTGTATGGGTGTGTGTTACATTACATTCACTAGTAGCAGTGAGAAAAACATCACGGGGTGGTGCGCATTGTATGGGTGTGTGTTACATTACATTCACTAGTAGCAGTGAGAAAAACATCACGGGGTGGTGCGCATTGTATGGGTGTGTGTTACATTAGATTCACTAGTAGGAGTGAGAAAAACATCACGGGGTGGTGCGCATTGTATGGGTGTGTGTTACATTAGATTCACTAGTAGGAGTGAGAAAAACATCACGGGGTGGTGCGCACTGTATGGGTGTGTGTTACTTTAGATTCACTAGTAGCAGTGAGAAAATCATTACGGTGTGGTGCGCACTCTATGTGTGCGTGTTACATTACATTCACTAGTAGGAGTGAGAAAAACATCACGGGGTGGTGCGCACTGTATGGGTGTGTGTTACTTTACATTCACTAGTAGGAGTGACAAAAACATCACGGGGTGGTGCGCACTGTATGGGTGTGTGTTACATTAGATTCACTAGTAGGAGTTAGAAAAACATCACGGGGTGGTGCGCATTGTATGGGTGTGTGTTACATTACATTCACTAGTAGCAGTGAGAAAAACATCACGGGGTGGTGCGCACTGTTTGGGTGTGTGTTACTTTAGATTCTCTAGTAGCAGTGAGAAAAACATCACGGGGTGGGGCGCATTGTATGGGTGTGTGTTAAATTACATTCACTATTAGGAGTGACAAAAACATCACGGGTTGGTGCGCATTGTATGGGTGTGTGTTACATTACATTCACTAGTAGGAGTGACAAAAACATCACGGGGTGGTGCGCATTGTATGGGTGTGTGTTACATTAGATTCACTAGTAGCAGTGAGAAAAACATCACGGGGTGGTGCGCATTGTATGGGTGTGTGTTACATTACATTCAATAGTAGGAGTGACAAAAACATCACGGGGTGGTGCGCATTGTATGGGTGTGTGTTACATTACATTCACTAGTAGGAGTGAGAAAAACATCACGGGGTGGTGCGCATTGTATGGGTGTGTGTTACATTACATTCACTAGTAGGAGTGAGAAAAACATCACGGGGTGGTGCGCATTGTATGGGTGTGTGTTACATTACATTCACTAGTAGGAGTGAGAAAAACATCACGGGGTGGTGCGTATTGTATGGGTGTGTTTTACATTACATTCACTAGTAGGAGTGAGAAAAACATCACGGGGTGGTGGGCATTGTATGGGTGTGTGTTACATTACATTCACCAGTAGGAGTGAGAAAAACATCACGGGGTGGTGCGCATTGTATGGGTGTGTGTTACATTACATTCACTAGTAGGAGTGAGAAAAACATCACGGGGTGGTGCGCATTGTATGGGTGTGTATTACATTAGATTCACTAGTAGGAGTGACAAAAACATCACTGGGTGGTGCGCACTGTATGGGTGTGTGTTACTTTAGATTCACTAGTAGCAGTGAGAAAATCATTACGGTGTGGTGCGCACTCTATGTGTGCGTGTTACATTACATTCACTAGTAGGAGTGAGAAAAACATCACGGGGTGGTGCGCACTGTATGGGTGTGTGTTACATTACATTCACTAGTAGGAGTGACAAAAACATCACGGGGTGGTGCGCACTGTATGGGTGTGTGTTACATTAGATTCACTAGTAGGAGTTAGAAAAACATCACGGGGTGGTGCGCATTGTATGGGTGTGTGTTACATTACATTCACTAGTAGCAGTGAGAAAAACATCACGGTGTGGTGCGCATTGTATGGGTGTGTGTTACATTAGATTCACTAGTAGCAGTGAGAAAAACATCACGAGGTGGTGCGCACTGTTTGGGTGTGTGTTACTTTAGATTCACTAGTAGCAGTGAGAAAAACATCACGGGGTGGTGCGCATTGTATGGGTGTGTGTTACATTACATTCACTAGTAGGAGTGACAAAGACATCACGGGGTGGTGCGCATTGTATGGGTGTGTGTTACATTACATTCACTAGTAGGAGTGACAAAAACATCACGGGGTGGTGCGCATTGTATGGGTGTGTGTTACATTAGATTCACTAGTAGGAGTGAGAAAAACATCACGGGGTGGTGCGCATTGTATGGGTGTGTGTTACATTACATTCACTAGTAGGAGTGAGAAAAACATCACGGGGTGGTGCGCATTGTATGGGTGTGTGTTACATTACATTCACTAGCAGGAGTGAGAAAAACATCACGGGGTGGTGCGCATTGTATGGGTGTGTGTTACATTACATTCACTAGCAGGAGTGAGAAAAACATCACGGGGTGGTGGGCATTGTATGGGTGTGTGTTACATTACATTCACTAGTAGGAGTGAGAGAAACATCACGGAGTGGTGCGCATTGTATGTGTGTGTGTTACATTACTTTCACTAGTAGGAGTGAGAAAAACATCACGGGGTGGTGCGCATTGTATCGGTGTGTGTTACATTACATTCACTAGTAAGAGTGAGAAAAACATCACGGGGTGGTGCGCATTGTATGGGTGTGTGTTACATTACATTCACTAATAGCAGTGAGAAAAACATCACGGGGTGGTGCGCATTGTATGGGTGTGTGTTACATTACATTCACTAGTAGGAGTGAGAAAAAGATCACGGGGTGGTGCGCATTGTATGGGTGTGTGTTACATTACATTCACTAGTAGCAGTGAGAAAAACATCACGGGGTGGTGCGCATTTTATGGGTATGTGTTACATTAGATTCACTAGTAGGAGTGAGAAAAACATCACGGGGTGGTGCGCATTGTATGGGTGTGTGTTAAATTACATTCACTAGTAGGAGTGAGAAAAACATCACGGGGTGGTGCGCATTGTATGGGTGTGTGTTACATTACATTCACTAGTAGGAGTGAGAAAAACATCACGGGGTGGTGCGCATTGTATGGGTGTGTGTTACATTAGATTCACTAGTAGGAGTGAGAAAAACATCACGGGGTGGTGCGCATTGTATGGGTGTGTGTTACATTACATTCACTAGTAGCAGTGAGAAAAACATCACGGGGTGGTGCGCATTGTATGGGTGTGTGTTACATTACATTCACTAGTAGCAGTGAGAAAAACATCACGGGGTGGTGCGCATTGTATGGGTGTGTGTTACATTAGATTCACTAGTAGGAGTGAGAAAAACATCACGGGGTGGTGCGCATTGTATGGGTGTGTGTTACATTAGATTCACTAGTAGGAGTGAGAAAAACATCACGGGGTGGTGCGCACTGTATGGGTGTGTGTTACTTTAGATTCACTAGTAGCAGTGAGAAAATCATTACGGTGTGGTGCGCACTCTATGTGTGCGTGTTACATTACATTCACTAGTAGGAGTGAGAAAAACATCACGGGGTGGTGCGCACTGTATGGGTGTGTGTTACTTTACATTCACTAGTAGGAGTGACAAAAAAATCACGGGGTGGTGCGCACTGTATGGGTGTGTGTTACATTAGATTCACTAGTAGGAGTTAGAAAAACATCACGGGGTGGTGCGCATTGTATGGGTGTGTGTTACATTACATTCACTAGTAGCAGTGAGAAAAACATCACGGGGTGGTGCGCACTGTTTGGGTGTGTGTTACTTTAGATTCTCTAGTAGCAGTGAGAAAAACATCACGGGGTGGGGCGCATTGTATGGGTGTGTGTTAAATTACATTCACTATTAGGAGTGACAAAAACATCACGGGTTGGTGCGCATTGTATGGGTGTGTGTTACATTACATTCACTAGTAGGAGTGACAAAAACATCACGGGGTGGTGCGCATTGTATGGGTGTGTGTTACATTAGATTCACTAGTAGGAGTGAGAAAAACATCACGGGGTGGTGCGAATTGTATGGGTGTGTGTTACATTACATTCACTAGTAGGAGTGAGAAAAACATCACGGGGTGGTGCACATTGTATGGGTGTGTGTTACATTACATTCACTAGTAGGAGTGAGAAAACATCACGGGGTGGTGCGCATTGTATGGGTGTGTGTTACATTATATTCACTAGTAGGAGTGAGAAAAACATCACGGGGTGGTGTGAATCGGAGGGTCTGAATTAGGATAGGCAATGACTGGCAATGTAACATGGAGAAAAGCACCGCGGGGTGGTCAGCATGGGGAGGTCAGGGAACATGCAGTGGATATGTAGGATAGGTTTCTGAAAAACATCGCGGGGTGGTGCGCATTGTATGGGTGTGTGTTACATTACTTTCACTAGTAGGAGTGAGAAAAACATCACGGGGTGGTGCGCATTCTATGGGTGTGTGTTACATTACATTCACTAGTAGGAGTGAGAAAAACATCACGGGGTGGTGCGCATTGTATGGGTGTGTGTTACATTAGATTCACTAGTAGGAGTGAGAAAAACATCACGGGGTGGTGTGCATTGTATGGGTGTGTGTTACATTACATTCACTAGTAGGAGTGAGAAAAACATCACGGGGTGGTGCGCATTGTATGGGTGTGTGTTACATTAGATTCACTAGTAGGAGTGAGAAAAACATCACGGTGTGGTGCGCATTGTATGGGTGTGTGTTGCATTAGATTCACTAGTAGGAGTGAGAAAAACATCACGGGGTGGAGCGCATTGTATGGGTGTGTGTTACATTAGATTCACTAGTAGCAGTGAGAAAAACATCACGGGGTGGTGCGCACTGTTTGGGTGTGTGTTACATTAGATTCACTAGTAGCAGTGAGAAAAACATCACGGGGTGGTGCGCAATGTTTGGGTGTGTGTTACTTTAGATTCACTAGTAGCAGTGAGAAAAACATCACGGGGTGGTGCGCATTGTATGGGTGTGTGTAACATTACATTCACTAGTAGGAGTGAGAAAAACATCACGGGGTGGTGCGCATTGTATGGGTGTGTGTTACATTACATTCACTAGTAGGAGTGAGAAAAACATCACGGGGTGGTGCGCATTGTATGGTTGTGTGTTACATTAGATTCACTAGTAGGAGTGAGAAAAACATCACGGGGTGGTGCGCACTGTATGGGTGTGTGTTACTTTAGATTCACTAGTAGCAGTGAGAAAATCATTACGGTGTGGTGCGCACTCTATGTGTGCGTGTTACATTACATTCACTAGTAGGAGTGAGAAAAACATCACGGGGTGGTGCGCATTGTATGGGTGTGTGTTACATTACATTCACTAGTAGGAGTGACAAAAACATCACGGGGTGGTGCGCACTGTATGGGTGTGTGTTACATTAGATTCACTAGTAGGAGTTAGAAAAACATCACGGGGTGGTGCGCATTGTATGGGTGTGTGTTACATTACATTCACTAGTAGGAGTGACAAAAACATCACGGGGTGGTGCGCATTGTATGGGTGTGTGTTACTTTAGATTCACTAGTAGCAGTGAGAAAAACATCACGAGGTGGTGCGCACTGTTTGGGTGTGTGTTACTTTAGATTCACTAGTAGCAGTGAGAAAAACATCACGGGGTGGTGCGCATTGTATGGGTGTGTGTTACATTACATTCACTAGTAGGAGTGACAAAAACATCACGGGGTGGTGCGCATTGTACGGGTGTGTGTTACATTACATTCACTAGTAGGAGTGACAAAAACATCACGGGGTGGTGCGCATTGTATGGGTGTGTGTTACATTAGATTCACTAGTAGGAGTGAGAAAAACATCACGGGGTGGTGCGCATTGTATGGGTGTGTGTTACATTACATTCACTAGTAGGAGTGAGAAAAACATCACGGGGTGGTGCGCATTGTATGGGTGTGTGTTACATTACATTCACTAGCAGGAGTGAGAAAAACATCACGGGGTGGTGGGCATTGTATGGGTGTGTGTTACATTACATTCACTAGTAGGAGTGAGAGAAACATCACGGGGTTGTGCGCATTGTATGGGTGTGTGTTACATTACTTTCACTAGTAGGAGTGAGAAAAACATCACGGGGTGGTGCACAGTGTATGGGTGTGTGTTACATTACATTCACTAGTAAGAGTGAGAAAAACATCACGGGGTGGTGCGCATTGTATGGGTGTGTGTTACATTACATTCACTAATAGCAGTGAGAAAAACATCACGGGGTGGTGCGCATTTTATGGGTGTGTGTTACATTACATTCACTAGTAGGAGTGAGAAAAACATCACGGGGTGGTGCGCATTGTATGGGTGTGTGTTACATTACATTCACTAGTAGCAGTGAGAAAAACATCACGGGGTGGTGCGCATTTTATGGGTATGTGTTACATTAGATTCACTAGTAGGAGTGAGAAAAACATCACGGGGTGGTGCGCATTGTATGGGTGTGTGTTAAATTACATTCATTAGTAGGAGTGAGAAAAACATCACGGGGTGGTGCGCATTGTATGGGTGTGTGTTACATTACATTCACTAGTAAAAGTGAGAAAAACATCACGGGGTGGTGCGCATTGTATGGGTGTGTGTTACATTAGATTCACTAGTAGGAGTGAGAAAAACATCACGGGGTGGTGCGCATTGTATGGGTGTGTGTTACATTACATTCACTAGTAGCAGTGAGAAAAACATCACGGTGTGGTGCGCATTGTATGGGTGTGTGTTACATTACATTCACTAGTAGCAGTGAGAAAAACATCACGGGGTGGTGCGCATTGTATGGGTGTGTGTTACATTAGATTCACTAGTAGGAGTGAGAAAAACATCACGGGGTGGTGCGCATTGTATGGGTGTGTGTTACATTAGATTCACTAGTAGGAGTGAGAAAAACATCACGGGGTGGTGCGCACTGTATGGGTGTGTGTTACTTTAGATTCACTAGTAGCAGTGAGAAAATCATTACGGTGTGGTGCGCACTCTATGTGTGCGTGTTACATTACATTCACTAGTAGGAGTGAGAAAAACATCACGGGGTGGTGCGCACTGTATGGTGTGTGTTACATTACATTCACTAGTAGGAGTGACAAAAACATCACGGGGTGGTGCGCACTGTATGGGTGTGTGTTACATTAGATTCACTAGTAGGAGTTAGAAAAACATCACGGGGTGGTGCGCACTGTTTGGGTGTGTGTTACTTTAGATTCTCTAGTAGCAGTGAGTAAAACATCACGGGGTGGGGCGCATTGTATGGGTGTGTGTTACATTACATTCACTATTAGGAGTGACAAAAACATCACGGGGTGGTGCGCATCGTATGGGTGTGTGTTACATTACATTCACTAGTAGGAGTGAC
The DNA here is from genome assembly GCF_034190915.1 of Cavia porcellus. Taxonomy (NCBI): domain Eukaryota; kingdom Metazoa; phylum Chordata; class Mammalia; order Rodentia; family Caviidae; genus Cavia; species Cavia porcellus. The sequence goes on along the minus strand of NW_026947596.1, from coordinate 632,895 downwards.
AAAAACATCACGGGGTGGTGCGCATTGTATGGGTGTGTGTTACATTAGATTCACTAGTAGGAGTGAGAAAAACATCACGGGGTATTGCGAATTGTATGGGTGTGTGTTACATTACATTCACTAGTAGGAGTGAGAAAAACATCACGGGGTGGTGCGCATTGTATGGGTGTGTGTTACATTATATTCACTAGTAGGAGTGAGAAAAACATCACGGGGTGGTGCGCATTGTATGGGTGTGTGTTACATTACATTCACTAGTAGGAGTGAGAAAAACATCACGGGGTGGTGCGCATTGTATGGGTGTGTGTTACATTACATTCACTAGTAGAACTGAGAAAAACATCACGGGGTGGTGTGAATCGGAGGGTCTGAATTATGATAGGCAATGACTGGCAAAGTAAAATGGAGAAAAGCACCGCGGGGTGGTCAGCATGGGGAGGTCAGGGAACATGCAGTGGATATGTAGGATAGGTTTCTGAAAAACATCGCGGGGTGGTGCGCATTGTATGGGTGTGTGTTACATTAGATTCACTAGTAGGAGTGAGAAAAACATCACGGGGTGGTGCGCATTGTATGGGTGTGTGTTACATTAGATTCACTAGTAGGAGTGAGAAAAATATCACGGGGTGGTGCGCATTGTATGGGTGTGTGTTACATTACATTCACTAGTAGGAGTGAGAAAAACATCACGGGGTGGTGCGCATTGTATGGGTGTGTGTTACATTACATTCACTAGTAGGAGTGAGAAAAACATCACGGGGTGGTGCGCACTGTATGGGTGTGTGTTACATTACATTCACTAGTAGGACTGAGAAAAACATCACGGGGTGGTGCGCATTGTATGGGTGTGTGTTACATTACATTCACTAGTAGGAGTGAGAAAAACATCACGGGGTGGTGCGCATTGTATGGGTGTGTGTTACATTACATTCACTAGTAGGAGTGAGAAAAACATCACGGGGTGGTGCGCATTGTATGGGTGTGTGTTACATTAGATTCACTAGTAGGAGTGAGAAAAACATCACGGGGTGGTGCGCATTGTATGGGTGTGTGTTACATTACATTCACTAGTAGGAGTGAGAAAAACATCACGGGGTGGTGCGCATTGTATGGGTGTGTGTTGCATTAGATTCACTAGTAGGAGTGAGAAAAACATCACGGTGTGGTGCGCATTGTATGGGTGTGTGTTGCATTAGATTCACTAGTAGGAGTGAGAAAAACATCACGGGGTGGTGCGCATTGTATGGGTGTGGTTTGCATTACATTCACTAGTAGGAGAGAGAAATACATCACGGGGTGGTGCGCATTGTATGGGTGTGTGTTGCATTACATTCACTACTAGGAGTGAGAAAAACATCACGGGGTGGTGCACATTGTATGGGTGTGTGTTACATTACATTCACTAGTAGGAGTGAGAAAAACATCATGGGGTGTTGCGCTTTGTATGGGTGTGTGTTACATTACATTCACTAGTAGGAGTGAGAAAAACATCCCGGGGTTTGTGCGCATTGTATGGGTGTGTGTTACATTAGATTCACTAGTAGGAGTGAGAAAAACATCACGGGGTGGTGCGCATTGTATGGGTTTGTGTTACATTACATTCACTAGTAGGAGTGAGAAAAACATCACGGGGTGGTGCGCATTGTATGGGTGTGTGTTACATTACATTCATTAGTAGGAGTGAGAAAAGCATCACGGGGCGGTGCGCATTGTATGGGTGTGTGTTACATTACATTCACTAGTAGGAGTGAGAAAACATCACGGGGTGGTGCGCATTGTATGGGTGTGTGTTACATTACATACACTAGTAGGAGTGAGAAAAACATCACGGGGTGGTGCGCATTGTATGGGTGTGTGTTACATTACATTCACTAGTAGGAGTGAGAAAAACATCACGGGGTGGTGCGCATTGTATGGGTGTGTGTTACATTACATTCACTAGTAGGAGTGAAAAAAACATCACGGGGTTTCTGCGCATTGTATGGGTGTGTGTTACATTACTTTCACTAGTAGGTGTGAGAAAAACATCACGGGGTGGTGCGCATTGTATGGGTGTGTGTTACATTACATTCACTAGTAGGAGTGAGAAAAACATCGCGGGGTGGTGCGCATTGTATGGGTGTGTGTTACATTACATTCACTAGTAGGAGTGAGAAAAACATCGCGGGGTGGTGCGCATTGTATGGGTGTGTGTTACATTAGATTCACTAGTAGGAGCGAGAAAAACATCACGGGATGGTGGGCATTGTATGGGTGTGTGTTACATTACATTCACTAGTAGGAGTGAGAAAAACATCACGGGGTGGTGCGCATTGTATGGGTGTGTGTTACATTACATTCACTAGTAGGAGTGAGAAAAACATCGCGGGGTGCTGCGCATTGTATGGGTGTGTGTTACATTACATTCACTAGTAGGAGTGAGAAATCATCACGGGGTGGTGCGCATTGTATGGGTGTGTGTTACATTACATTCACTAGTAGGAGTGAGAAAAACATCACGGGGTTTCTGCGCATTGTATGGGTGTGTGTTACATTACTTTCACTAGTAGGTGTGAGAAAAACATCACGGGTTGGTGCGCATTGTATGGGTGTGTGTTACATTAGATTCACTAGTAGGAGTGAGAAAAACATCACGGGGTGGTGCGCATTGTATGGGTGTGTGTTACATTACATTCACTAGTAGGAGTGAGAAAAACATCACGGGGTTTCTGCGCATTGTATGGGTGTGTGTTACATTACTTTCACTAGTAGGTGTGAGAAAAACATCACGGGTTTGTGCGCATTGTATGGGTGTGTGTTACATTAGATTCACTAGTAGGAGTGAGAAAAACTTCACGGGGTGGTGCGCATTGTATGGCTGTGTGTGACATTACATTCACTAGTAGGAGTGAGAAAAACATCACGGGGTGGTGCGCATTGTATGGGTGTTTGTTACATTACATTCACTAGTAGGAGTGAGAAAAACATCACGGGGTTGTGCACATTGTATGGGTGTGTGTTACATTACATTCACTAGTATGAGTGAGAAAAATATCACGGGGTGGTGCGCATTGTATGGGTGTGTGTTACATTACATTCACTAGTAGGAGTGAGAAAAACATCACGGGGTGGTGCGCATTGTATGGGTGTGTGTTGCATTAGATTCACTAGTAGGAGTGAGAAAAACATCACGGGGTGGTGCGCATTGTATGGGTGTGTGTTACATTACATTCACTAGTAGGAGTGAGAAAAACATCACGGGGTGGTGCGCATTGTATGGGTGTGTGTTACATTACTTTCACTAGTAGGAGTGAGCAAAACATCACGGGGTGGTGCGCATTGTATGGGTGTGTGTTACATTACATTCACTAGTAGAAGTGAGAAATCATCACGGGGTGGTGCGCATTGTATGGGTGTGTGTTACATTACATTCACTAGTAGGAGTGAGAAAAAAATCACGGTGTGGTGCGCATTGAATGGGTGTGTGTTACATTACATTCACTAGTAGAAGTGAGAAAAACATCACGGGGTGGTGTGAATCGGAGGGTCTGAATTAGGATAGGCAATGAGTGGCAATGTAACATGGAGAAAAGCACCGCGGGGTGGTCAGCATGGGGAGGTCAGGGAACATGCAGTGGCAATGTAGGATAGGTTTCTGAAAAACATCGCGGGGTGGTGCGCGTTGTATGGGTGTGTGTTACATTAGATAAACTAGTAGGAGTGAGAAAAACATCACGGGGTGGTGCGCATTGTATGCGTGTGTGTTACATTACATTCACTAGTAGGAGTGAGAAAAACATCACGGGGTGGTGGGCATTGTATGGGTGTGTGTTACATTAGATTCACTAGTAGGAGTGAGAAAAACATCACGGGCTGGTGCGCATTGTATGGGTGTGTGTTACATTACATTCACTAGTAGGAGTGAGAAAAACAAAACGGGGTGGTGCGCATTGTATGGGTGTGTGTTACATTACATTCACTAGTAGGAGTGAGAAAAACATCAAGGGGTGGTGCGCATTGTATGGGTGTGTGTTACATTACATTCACTAGTAGGAGTGAGAAAAACATAACTGGGTGGTGCGCATTGTATGGGTTTGTGTTACATTACATTCACTAGTAGGAGTGAGAAAAACATCACGGGGATTCTGCGCATTGTATGGGTGTGTGTTACATTACTTTCACTAGTAGGAGTGAGAAAAACATCACGGGGTGGTGCGCATTGTATGTGTGTGTGTTACATTAGATTCACTAGTAGGAGTTAGAAAAACATCACGTGGTGGTGCGCATTGTATGGGTGTGTGTTACATTTCATTCACTAGTAGGAGTGAGAAAAACTTCACGGGGTGGTGCTCATTGTATGGGTGTTTGTTACATTACATTCACTAGTAGGAGTGAGAAAAACATCACGGAGTGGTGCACATTGTATGGGTGTGTGTTACATTACATTCACTAGTAGGAGTGAGAAAAACATAACGGGGTGGTGCGCATTGTATGGGTGTGTGTTACATTACATTCACTAGTAGGAGTGAGAAAAACATCACGGGGTGGTGCGCATTGTATGGGTGTGTGTTACATTACATTCACTAGTAGGAGTGAGAAAAACATCACGGGGCGGTGCGCATTGTATGGGTGTGTGTTACATTACATTCACTAGTAGGAGTGAGAAAAACATCACGGGGTGGTGCGCATTGTATGGGTGTGTGTTACATTACTTTCACTAGTAGGAGTGAGAAAAACATCACGGGGTGGTGTGAATCGGAGGGTCTGAATTAGGATAGGCAATGACTGGCAATGTAACATTGAGAAAAGCACTGCGGGGTGGTCAGCATGGGGAGGTCAGGGAACATGCAGTGGATATGTAGGATAGGTTTCTGAAAAACATCGCGGGGTGGTACGCATTGTATGGGTGTGTGTTACATTAGATTCACTAGTAGGAGTGAGAAAAACATCACGGAGTGGTGCGCATTGTATGGGTGTGTGTTACATTACATTCACTAGTAGGAGTGAGAAAAACATCACGGGGTGGTGCGCATTGTATGGGTGTGTGTTACATTACATTCACTAGTAGAAGTGAGAAATCATCACGGGGTGGTGCGCATTGTATGGGTGTGTGTTACATTACATTCACTAGTAGGAGTGAGAAAAAAATCACGGTGTGGTGCGCATTGAATGGGTGTGTGTTACATTACATTCACTAGTAGAAGTGAGAAAAACATCACGGGGTGGTGTGAATCGGAGGGTCTGAATTAGGATAGGCAATGAGTGGCAATGTAACATGGAGAAAAGCACCGCGGGGTGGTCAGCATGGGGAGGTCAGGGAACATGCAGTGGCAATGTAGGATAGGTTTCTGAAAAACATCGCGGGGTGGTGCGCGTTGTATGGGTGTGTGTTACATTAGATAAACTAGTAGGAGTGAGAAAAACATCACGGGGTGGTGCGCATTGTATGGGTGTGTGTTACATTACATTCACTAGTAGGAGTGAGAAAAACATCACGGGGTGGTGGGCATTGTATGGGTGTGTGTTACATTAGATTCACTAGTAGGAGTGAGAAAAACATCACGGGCTGGTGCGCATTGTATGGGTGTGTGTTACATTACATTCACAGGTAGGAGTGAGAAAAACAAAACGGGGTGGTGCGCATTGTATGGGTGTGTGTTACATTACATTCACTAGTAGGAGTGAGAAAAACATCAAGGGGTGGTGCGCATTGTATGGGTGTGTGTTACATTACATTCACTAGTAGGAGTGAGAAAAACATAACTGGGTGGTGCGCATTGTATGGGTTTGTGTTACATTACATTCACTAGTAGGAGTGAGAAAAACATCACGGGGATTCTGCGCATTGTATGGGTGTGTGTTACATTACTTTCACTAGTAGGAGTGAGAAAAACATCACGGGGTGGTGCGCATTGTATGTGTGTGTGTTACATTAGATTCACTAGTAGGAGTTAGAAAAACATCACGTGGTGGTGCGCATTGTATGGGTGTGTGTTACATTTCATTCACTAGTAGGAGTGAAAAAAACTTCACGGGGTGGTGCTCATTGTATGGGTGTTTGTTACATTACATTCACTAGTAGGAGTGAGAAAAACATCACGGAGTGGTGCACATTGTATGGGTGTGTGTTACATTACATTCACTAGTAGGAGTGAGAAAAACATAACGGGGTGGTGCGCATTGTATGGGTGTGTGTTACATTACATTCACTAGTAGGAGTGAGAAAAACATCACGGGGTGGTGCGCATTGTATGGGTGTGTGTTACATTACATTCACTAGTAGGAGTGAGAAAAACATCACGGGGCGGTGCGCATTGTATGGGTGTGTGTTACATTACATTCACTAGTAGGAGTGAGAAAAACATCACGGGGTGGTGCGCATTGTATGGGTGTGTGTTACATTACTTTCACTAGTAGGAGTGAGAAAAACATCACGGGGCGGTGCGCATTGTATTGGTGTGTGTTACATTACATTCACTAGTAGGAGTGAGAAATCATCACGGGGTGGTGCGCATTGTATGGGTGTGTGTTACATTACATTCACTAGTAGGAGTGAGAAAAACATCACGGGGTGGTGCGCATTGTATGGGTGTGTGTTACATTACATTCACTAGTAGAACTGAGAAAAACATCACGGGGTGGTGTGAATCGGAGGGTCTGAATTAGGATAGGCAATGACTGGCAATGTAACATTGAGAAAAGCACTGCGGGGTGGTCAGCATGGGGAGGTCAGGGAACATGCAGTGGATATGTAGGATAGGTTTCTGAAAAACATCGCGGGGTGGTACGCATTGTATGGGTGTGTGTTACATTAGATTCACTAGTAGGAGTGAGAAAAACATCACGGAGTGGTGCGCATTGTATGGGTGTGTGTTACATTACATTCACTAGTAGGAGTGAGAAAAACATCACGGGGTGGTGCGCATTGTATGGGTGTGTGTTACATTACATTCACTAGTAGGAGTGAGAAAAACATCACGGGGTGGTGCGCATTGTATGGGTGTGTGTTACATTACATTCACTAGTAGGAGTGAGAAAAACATCACGGGGTGGTGCGCACTGTATGGGTGTGTGTTACTTTAGATTCACTAGTAGCAGTGAGAAAAACATCACGGGGTGGTGCGCACTGTATGGGTGTGTGTTACATTACATTCACTAGTAGGAGTGAGAAAAACATCACGGGGTCGTGCGCACTATATGGGTGTGTGTTACATTACATTCACTAGTAGGAGTGAGAAAAACATCACGGGGTGGTGCGCACTGTATGGGTGTGTGTTACATTACATTCACTAGTAGGAGTGAGAAAAACATCACGGGGTGGTGCGCACTGTATGGGTGTGTGTTACATTACATTCACTAGTAGGAGTGAGAAAAACATCACGGAGTGGTGCGCACTGTATGGGTGTGTGTTACATTACATTCACTAGTAGGAGTGAGAAAAACATCACGGGGTGGTGCGCACTGTATGGGTGTGTGTTACATTACATTCACTAGTAGGAGTGAGAAAAACATCACGGGGTGGTGCGCACTGTATGGGTGTGTGTTACATTACATTCACTAGTAGGAGTGAGAAAAACATCACGGGGTGGTGCGCACTGTATGGGTGTGTGTTACATTACATTCACTAGTGGGAGTGAGAAAAACATCACGGGGTGGTGCTCACTGTATGGGTGTGTGTTACATTACATTCACTAGTAGGAGTGAGAAAAACATCACGGGGTGGTGCGCATTGTATGGGTGTGTGTTACATTACATTCACTAGTAGGAGTGAGAAAAACATCACGGGGTGGTGCGCACTGTATGGGTGTGTGTTACATTACATTCACTAGTAGGAGTGAGAAAAACATCACGGGGTGGTGCGCACTGTATGGGTGTGTGTTACATTACATTCACTAGTAGGAGTGAGAAAAACATCATGGGGTGTTGCGCTTTGTATGGGTGTGTGTTACATTACATTCACTAGTAGGAGTGAGAAAAACATCCCGGGGTTTGTGCGCATTGTATGGGTGTGTGTTACATTAGATTCACTAGTAGGAGTGAGAAAAACATCACGGGGTGGTGCGCATTGTATGGGTTTGTGTTACATTACATTCACTAGTAGGAGTGAGAAAAACATCACGGGGTGGTGCGCATTGTATGGGTGTGTGTTACATTACATTCACTAGTAGGAGTGAGAAAAACATCACGGGGCGGTGCGCATTGTATGGGTGTGTGTTACATTACATTCACTAGTAGGAGTGAGAAAACATCACGGTGTGGTGCGCATTGTATGGGTGTGTGTTACATTACATTCACTAGTAGGAGTGAGAAAAACATCACGGGGTGGTGCGCATTGTATGGGTGTGTGTTACATTACATTCACTAGTAGGAGAGAGAAAAACATCACGGGGTGGTGCGCATTGTATGGGTGTGTGTTACATTACATTCACTAGTAGGAGTGAAAAAAACATCACGGGGTTTCTGCGCATTGTATGGGTGTGTGTTACATTACTTTCACTAGTAGGTGTGAGAAAAACATCACGGGGTGGTGCGCATTGTATGGGTGTGTGTTACATTACATTCACTAGTAGGAGTGAGAAAAACATCGCGGGGTGGTGCGCATTGTATGGGTGTGTGTTACATTACATTCACTAGTAGGAGTGAGAAAAACATCGCGGGGTGGTGCGCATTGTATGGGTGTGTGTTACATTAGATTCACTAGTAGGAGCGAGAAAAACATCACGGGATGGTGGGCATTGTATGGGTGTGTGTTACATTACATTCACTAGTAGGAGTGAGAAAAACATCGCGGGGTGGTGCGCATTGTATGGGTGTGTGTTACATTACATTCACTAGTAGGAGTGAGAAAAACATCGCGGGGTGCTGCGCATTGTATGGGTGTGTGTTACATTACATTCACTAGTAGGAGGGAGAAAAACATCACGGGGTGGTGCGCATTGTATGGGTGTGTGTTACATTACATTCACTAGTAGGAGTGAGAAAAACATCACGGGGTTTCTGCGCATTGTATGGGTGTGTGTTACATTACTTTCACTAGTAGGTGTGAGAAAAACATCACGGGTTGGTGCGCATTGTATGGGTGTGTGTTACATTAGATTCACTAGTAGGAGTGAGAAAAACATCACGGGGTGGTGCGCATTGTATGGGTGTGTGTTACATTACATTCACTAGTAGGAGTGAGAAAAACATCACGGGGTTTCTGCGCATTGTATGGGTGTGTGTTACATTACTTTCACTAGTAGGTGTGAGAAAAACATCACGGGTTGGTGCGCATTGTATGGGTGTGTGTTACATTAGATTCACTAGTAGGAGTGAGAAAAACTTCACGGGGTGGTGCGCATTGTATGGCTGTGTGTGACATTACATTCACTAGTAGGAGTGAGAAAAACATCACGGGGTGGTGCGCATTGTATGGGTGTTTGTTACATTACATTCACTAGTAGGAGTGAGAAAAACATCACGGGGTTGTGCACATTGTATGGGTGTGTGTTACATTACATTCACTAGTATGAGTGAGAAAAACATCACGGGGTGGTGCGCATTGTATGGGTGTGTGTTACATTACATTCACTAGTAGGAGTGAGAAAAACATCACGGGGTGGTGCGCATTGTATGGGTGTGTGTTACATTACATTCACTAGTAGGAGTGAGAAAAACATCACGGGGTGGTGCGCATTGTATGGGTGTGTGTTACATTACATTCACTAGTAGGAGTGAGAAAAACATCACGGGGTGGTGCGCATTGTATGGGTGTGTGTTACATTACTTTCACTAGTAGGAGTGAGAAAAACATCACGGGGTGGTGCGCATTGTATGGGTGTGTGTTACATTACATTCACTAGTAGGAGTGAGAAATCATCACGGGGTGGTGCGCATTGTATGGGTGCGTGTTACATTACATTCACTAGTAGGAGTGAGAAAAAAATCACGGTGTGGTGCGCATGGTATGGGTGTGTGTTACATTACATTCACTAGTAGAAGTGAGAAAAACATCACGGGGTGGTGTGAATCGGAGGGTCTGAATTAGGATAGGCAATGAGTGGCAATGTAACATGGAGAAAAGCACCGCGGGGTGGTCAGCATGGGGAGGTCAGGGAACATGCAGTGGCAATGTAGGATAGGTTTCTGAAAAACATCGCGGGGTGGTGCGCGTTGTATGGGTGTGTGTTACATTAGATAAACTAGTAGGAGTGAGAAAAACATCACGGGGTGGTGCGCATTGTATGGGTGTGTGTTACATTACATTCACTAGTAGGAGTGAGAAAAACATCACGGGGTGGTGGGCATTGTATGGGTGTGTGTTACATTAGATTCACTAGTAGGAGTGAGAAAAACATCACGGGGTGGTGCGCATTGTATGGGTGTGTGTTACATTACATTCACTAGTAGGAGTGAGAAAAACAAAACGGGGTGGTGCGCATTGTATGGGTGTGTGTTACATTACATTCACTAGTAGGAGTGAGAAAAACATCAAGGGGTGGTGCGCATTGTATGGGTGTGTGTTACATTACATTCACTAGTAGGAGTGAGAAAAACATCACGGGGTGGTGCGCATTGTATGGGTTTGTGTTACATTACATTCACTAGTAGGAGTGAGAAAAACATCACGGGGATTCTGCGCATTGTATGGGTGTGTGTTACATTACTTTCACTAGTAGGAGTGAGAAAAACATCACGGGGTGGTGCGCATTGTATGTGTGTGTGTTACATTAGATTCACTAGTAGGAGTTAGAAAAACATCACGTGGTGGTGCGCATTGTATGGGTGTGTGTTACATTTCATTCACTAGTAGGAGTGAGAAAAACTTCACGGGGTGGTGCTCATTGTATGGGTGTTTGTTACATTACATTCACTAGTAGGAGTGAGAAAAACATCACGGAGTGGTGCACATTGTATGGGTGTGTGTTACATTACATTCACTAGTAGGAGTGAGAAAAACATAACGGGGTGGTGCGCATTGTATGGGTGTGTGTTACATTACATTCACTAGTAGGAGTGAGAAAAACATCACGGGGTGGTGCGCATTGTATGGGTGTGTGTTACATTACATTCACTAGTAGGAGTGAGAAAAACATCACGGGGCGGTGCGCATTGTATGGGTGTGTGTTACATTACATTCACTAGTAGGAGTGAGAAAAACATCACCGGGTGGTGCGCATTGTATGGGTGTGTGTTACATTACTTTCACTAGTAGGAGTGAGAAAAACATCACGGGGCGGTGCGAATTGTATTGGTGTGTGTTACATTACATTCACTAGTAGGAGTGAGAAATCATCACGGGGTGGTGCGCATTGTATGGGTGTGTGTTACATTACATTCACTAGTAGGAGTGAGAAAAACATCACGGGGTGGTGCGCATTGTATGGGTGTGTGTTACATTACATTCACTAGTAGAACTGAGAAAAACATCACGGGGTGGTGTGAATCGGAGAGTCTTAATTAGGATAGGCAATGACTGGCAATGTAACATGGAGAAAAGCACTGCGGGGTGGTCAGCATGGGGAGGTCAGGGAACATGCAGTGGATATGTAGGATAGGTTTCTGAAAAACATCGCGGGGTGGTACGCATTGTATGGGTGTGTGTTACATTAGATTCACTAGTAGGAGTGAGAAAAACATCACGGGGTGGTGCGCATTGTATGGGTGTGTGTTACATTACATTCACTAGTAGGAGTGAGAAAAACATCACGGGGTGGTGCGCATTGTATGGGTGTGTGTTACATTACATTCACTAGTAGGAGTGAGAAAAACATCACGGGGTGGTGCGCATTGTATGGGTGTGTGTTACATTACATTCACTAGTAGGAGTGAGAAAAACATCACGGGGTGGTGCGCACTGTATGGGTGTGTGTTACTTTAGATTCACTAGTAGCAGTGAGAAAAACATCACGGGGTGGTGCGCACTGTATGGGTGTGTGTTACATTACATTCACTAGTAGGAGTGAGAAAAACATCACGGGGTGGTGCGCACTGTATGGGTGTGTGTTACATTACATTCACTAGTAGGAGTGAGAAAAACATCACGGGGTGGTGCGCACTGTATGGGTGTGTGTTACATTACATTCACTAGTAGGAGTGAGAAAAACATCACGGGGTGGTGCGCACTGTATGGGTGTGTGTTACATTACATTCACTAGTAGGAGTGAGAAAAACATCACGGAGTGGTGCGCACTGTATGGGTGTGTGTTACATTACATTCACTAGTAGGAGTGAGAAAAACATCACGGGGTGGTGCGCACTGTATGGGTGTGTGTTACATTACATTCACTAGTAGGAGTGAGAAAAACATCACGGGGTGGTGCGCACTGTATGGGTGTGTGTTACATTACATTCACTAGTAGGAGTGAGAAAAACATCACGGGGTGGTGCGCACTGTATGGGTGTGTTTTACATTACATTCACTAGTAGGAGTGAGAAAAACATCACGGGGTGGTGCGCACTGTATGGGTGTGTGTTACATTACATTCACTAGTAGGATTGAGAAAAACATCACGGGGTGGTGCGCACTGTATGGGTGTGTGTTACATTAAATTCACTAGTAGGAGTGAGAAAAACATCACGGGGTGGTGCGCACTGTATGGGTGTGTGTTACATTACATTCAATAGTAGGAGTGAGAAAAACATCACGGGGTGGTGCGCATTTTATGGGTGTGTTTTACAATAGATTCACTAGTAGGAGTGAGAAAAACATCACGGGGTGGTGCGCATTGTATGGGTGTGTGTTACATTAGATTCACTAGTAGGAGTGAGAAAAACATCACGGGGTGGTGCGCATTGTATGGGTGTGTGTTACATTACATTCACTAGTAGGAGTGAGAAAAACATCACGGGGTGGTGCGCATTGTATGGGTGTGTGTTACATTACATTCACTAGTAGGAGTGAGAAAAACATCACGGGGTGGTGCGCATTGTATGGGTGTGTGTTACATTACATTCACTAGTAGGAGTGAGAAAAACATCACGGGGTGGTGCGCACTGTATGGGTGTGTGTTACTTTAGATTCACTAGTAGCAGTGAGAAAAACATCACGGGGTGGTGCGCACTGTATGGGTGTGTGTTACATTACATTCACTAGTAGGAGTGAGAAAAACATCACGGGGTGGTGCGCACTGTATGGGTGTGTGTTACATTACATTCACTAGTAGGAGTGAGAAAAACATCACGGGGTGGTGCGCACTGTATGGGTGTGTGTTACATTACATTCACTAGTAGGAGTGAGAAAAACATCACGGGGTGGTGCGCACTGTATGGGTGTGTGTTACATTACATTCACTAGTAGGAGTGAGAAAAACATCACGGAGTGGTGCGCACTGTATGGGTGTGTGTTACATTACATTCACTAGTAGGAGTGAGAAAAACATCACGGGGTGGTGCGCACTGTATGGGTGTGTGTTACATTACATTCACTAGTAGGAGTGAGAAAAACATCACGGGGTGGTGCGCACTGTATGGGTGTGTGTTACATTACATTCACTAGTAGGAGTGAGAAAACATCACGGGGTGGTGCGCACTGTATGGGTGTGTTTTACATTACATTCACTAGTAGGAGTGAGAAAAACATCACGGGGTGGTGCGCACTGTATGGGTGTGTGTTACATTACATTCACTAGTAGGATTGAGAAAAACATCACGGGGTGGTGCGCACTGTATGGGTGTGTGTTACATTAAATTCACTAGTAGGAGTGAGAAAAACATCACGGGGTGGTGCGCACTGTATGGGTGTGTGTTACATTACATTCAATAGTAGGAGTGAGAAAAACATCACGGGGTGGTGCGCATTTTATGGGTGTGTTTTCCAATAGATTCACTAGTAGGAGTGAGAAAAACATCACGGGGTGGTGCGCATTGTATGGGTGTGTGTTACATTACATTCACTAGTAGGAGTGAGAAAAAAATCACGGTGTGGTGCGCATTGAATGGGTGTGTGTTACATTACATTCACTAGTAGAAGTGAGAAAAACATCACGGGGTGGTGTGAATCGGAGGGTCTGAATTAGGATAGGCAATGAGTGGCAATGTAACATGGAGAAAAGCACCGCGGGGTGGTCAGCATGGGGAGGTCAGGGAACATGCAGTGGCAATGTAGGATAGGTTTCTGAAAAACATCGCGGGGTTGTGCGCGTTGTATGGGTGTGTGTTACATTAGATAAACTAGTAGGAGTGAGAAAAACATCACGGGGTGGTGCGCATTGTATGGGTGTGTGTTACATTACATTCACTAGTAGGAGTGAGAAAAACATCACGGGGTGGTGGGCATTGTATGGGTGCGTGTTACATTAGATTCACTAGTAGGAGTGAGAAAAACATCACGGGCTGGTGCGCATTGTATGGGTGTGTGTTACATTACATTCACTAGTAGGAGTGAGAAAAACAAAACGGGGTGGTGCGCATTGTATGGGTGTGTGTTACATTACATTCACTAGTAGGAGTGAGAAAAACATCAAGGGGTGGTGCGCATTGTATGGGTGTGTGTTACATTACATTCACTAGTAGGAGTGAGAAAAACATAACTGGGTGGTGCGCATTGTATGGGTTTGTGTTACATTACATTCACTAGTAGGAGTGAGAAAAACATCACGGGGATTCTGCGCATTGTATGGGTGTGTGTTACATTACTTTCACTAGTAGGAGTGAGAAAAACATCACGGGGTGGTGCGCATTGTATGTGTGTGTGTTACATTAGATACACTAGTAGGAGTTAGAAAAACATCACGTGGTGGTGCGCATTGTATGGGTGTGTGTTACATTTCATTCACTAGTAGGAGTGAGAAAAACTTCACGGGGTGGTGCTCATTGTATGGGTGTTTGTTACATTACATTCACTAGTAGGAGTGAGAAAAACATCACGGAGTGGTGCACATTGTATGGGTGTGTGTTACATTACATTCACTAGTAGGAGTGAGAAAAACATAACGGGGTGGTGCGCATTGTATGGGTGTGTGTTACATTACATTCACTAGTAGGAGTGAGAAAAACATCACGGGGTGGTGCGCATTGTATGGGTGTGTGTTACATTACATTCACTAGTAGGAGTGAGAAAAACATCACGGGGCGGTGCGCATTGTATGGGTGTGTGTTACATTACATTCACTAGTAGGAGTGAGAAAAACATCACGGGGTGGTGCGCATTGTATGGGTGTGTGTTACATTACTTTCACTAGTAGGAGTGAGAAAAACATCACGGGGCGGTGCGCATTGTATTGGTGTGTGTTACATTACATTCACTAGTAGGAGTGAGAAATCATCACGGGGTGGTGCGCATTGTATGGTTGTGTGTTACATTACATTCACTAGTAGGAGTGAGAAAAACATCACGGGTTGGTGCGCATTGTATGGGTGTGTGTTACATTACATTCACTAGTAGAACTGAGAAAAACATCACGGGGTGGTGTGAATCGGAGGGTCTGAATTAGGATAGGCAATGACTGGCAATGTAACATTGAGAAAAGCACTGCGGGGTGGTCAGCATGGGGAGGTCAGGGAACATGCAGTGGATATGTAGGATAGGTTTCTGAAAAACATCGCGGGGTGGTACGCATTGTATGGGTGTGTGTTACATTAGATTCACTAGTAGGAGTGAGAAAAACATCACGGATTGGTGCGCATTGTATGGGTGTGTGTTACATTACATTCACTAGTAGGAGTGAGAAAAACATCACGGGGTGGTGCGCATTGTATGGGTGTGTGTTACATTACATTCACTAGTAGAAGTGAGAAATCATCACGGGGTGGTGCGCATTGTATGGGTGTGTGTTACATTACATTCACTAGTAGGAGTGAGAAAAAAATCACAGTGTGGTGCGCATTGAATGGGTGTGTGTTACATTACATTCACTAGTAGAAGTGAGAAAAACATCACGGGGTGGTGTGAATCGGAGGGTCTGAATTAGGATAGGCAATGAGTGGCAATGTAACATGGAGAAAAGCACCGCGGGGTGTTCAGCATGGGGAGGTCAGGCAACATGCAGTGGCAATGTAGGATAGGTTTCTGAAAAACATCGCGGGGTGGTGCGCGTTGTATGGGTGTGTGTTACATTAGATAAACTAGTAGGAGTGAGAAAAACATCACGGGGTGGTGCGCATTGTATGGGTGTGTGTTACATTACATTCACTAGTAGGAGTGAGAAAAACATCACGGGGTGGTAGGCATTGTATGGGTGTGTGTTACATTAGATTCACTAGTAGGAGTGAGAAAAACATCACGGGCTGGTGCGCATTGTATGGGTGTGTGTTACATTACATTCACTAGTAGGAGTGAGAAAAACAAAACGGGGTGGTGCGCATTGTATGGGTGTGTGTTACATTACATTCACTAGTAGGAGTGAGAAAAACATCAAGGGGTGGTGCGCATTGTATGGGTGTGTGTTACATTACATTCACTAGTAGGAGTGAGAAAAACATAACTGGGTGGAGCGCATTGTATGGGTTTGTGTTACATTACATTCACTAGTAGGAGTGAGAAAAACATCACGGGGATTCTGCGCATTGTATGGGTGTGTGTTACATTAGATTCACTAGTAGAGGTTAGAAAAACATCACGTGGTGGTGCGCATTGTATGGGTGTGTGTTACATTTCATTCACTAGTAGGAGTGAGAAAAACTTCACGGGGTGGTGCTCATTGTATGGGTGTTTGTTACATTACATTCACTAGTAGGAGTGAGAAAAACATCACGGAGTGGTGCACATTGTATGGGTGTGTGTTACATTACATTCACTAGTAGGAGTGAGAAAAACATAACGGGGTGGTGCGCATTGTATGGGTGTGTGTTACATTACATTCACTAGTAGGAGTGAGAAAAACATCACGGGGTGGTGCGCATTGTATGGGTGTGTGTTACATTACATTCACTAGTAGGAGTGAGAAAAACATCACGGGGCGGTGCGCATTGTATGGGTGTGTGTTACATTACATTCACTAGTAGGAGTGAGAAAAACATCACGGGGTGGTGCGCATTGTATGGGTGTGTGTTACATTACTTTCACTAGTAGGAGTGAGAAAAACATCACGGGGCGGTGCGCATTGTATTGGTGTGTGTTACATTACATTCACTAGTAGGAGTGAGAAATCATCACGGGGTGGTGCGCATTGTATGGGTGTGTGTTACATTACATTCACTAGTAGGAGTGAGAAAAACATCACGGGGTGGTGCGCATTGTATGGGTGTGTGTTACATTACATTCACTAGTAGAACTGAGAAAAACATCACGGGGTGGTGTGAATCGGAGGGTCTGAATTAGGATAGGCAATGACTGGCAATGTAACATTGAGAAAAGCACTGCGGCGTGGTCAGCATGGGGAGGTCAGGGAACATGCAGTGGATATGTAGGATAGGTTTCTGAAAAACATCGGGGGTGGTACGCATTGTATGGGTGTGTGTTACATTAGATTCACTAGTAGGAGTGAGAAAAACATCACGGAGTGGTGCGCATTGTATGGGTGTGTGTTACATTACATTCACTAGTAGGAGTGAGAAAAACATCACGGGGTGGTGCGCATTGTATGGGTGTGTGTTACATTACATTCACTAGTAGGAGTGAGAAAAACATCACGGGGTGGTGCGCATTGTATGGGTGTGTGTTACATTACATTCACTAGTAGGAGTGAGAAAAACATCACGGGGTGGTGCGCACTGTATGGGTGTGTGTTACTTTAGATTCACTAGTAGCAGGGAGAAAAACATCACGGGGTGGTGCGCACTGTATGGGTGTGTGTTACATTACATTCACTAGTAGGAGTGAGAAAAACATCACGGGGTCGTGCGCACTATATGGGTGTGTGTTACATTACATTCACTAGTAGGAGTGAGAAAAACATCACGGGGTGGTGCGCACTGTATGGGTGTGTGTTACATTACATTCACTAGTAGGAGTGAGAAAAACATCACGGGGTGGTGCGCACTGTATGGGTGTGTGTTACATTACATTCACTAGTAGGAGTGAGAAAAACATCACGGAGTGGTGCGCACTGTATGGGTGTGTGTTACATTACATTCACTAGTAGGAGTGAGAAAAACATCACGGGGTGGTGCGCACTGTATGGGTGTGTGTTACATTACATTCACTAGTAGGAGTGAGAAAAACATCACGGGGTGGTGCGCACTGTATGGGTGTGTGTTACATTACATTCACTAGTAGGAGTGAGAAAAACATCACGGGGTGGTGCGCACTGTATGGGTGTGTGTTACATTACATTCACTAGTAGGAGTGAGAAAAACATCACGGGGTGGTGCGCACTGTATGGGTGTGTGTTACATTACATTCACTAGTAGGAGTGAGAAAAACATCACGGGGTGGTGCGCACTGTATGGGTGTGTGTTACATTACATTCACTAGTAGGAGTGAGAAAAACATCACGGGGTGGTGCGCACTGTATGGGTGTGTGTTACATTACATTCACTAGTAGGAGTGAGAAAAACTTCACGGGGTGGTGCGCACTGTATGGGTGTGTGTTACATTACATTCACTAGTAGGAGTGAGAAAAACATCATGGGGTGTTGCGCTTTGTATGGGTGTGTGTTACATTACATTCACTAGTAGGAGTGAGAAAAACATCCCGGGGTTTGTGCGCATTGTATGGGTGTGTGTTACATTAGATTCACTAGTAGGAGTGAGAAAAACATCACGGGGTGGTGCGCATTGTATGGGTTTGTGTTACATTACATTCACTAGTAGGAGTGAGAAAAACATCACGGGGTGGTGCGCATTGTATGGGTGTGTGTTACATTACATTCACTAGTAGGAGTGAGAAAAACATCACGGGGCGGTGCGCATTGTATGGGTGTGTGTTACATTACATTCACTAGTAGGAGTGAGAAAACATCACGGTGTGGTGCGCATTGTATGGGTGTGTGTTACATTACATTCACTAGTAGGAGTGAGAAAAACATCACGGGGCGGTGCGCATTGTATGGGTGTGTGTTACATTACATTCACTAGTAGGAGTGAGAAAACATCACGGTGTGGTGCGCATTGTATGGGTGTGTGTTACATTACATTCACTAGTAGGAGTGAGAAAAACATCACGGGGTGGTGCGCATTGTATGGGTGTGTGTTACATTACATTCACTAGTAGGAGTGAGAAAAACATCACGGGGTGGTGCGCACTGTATGGGTGTGTGTTACATTACATTCACTAGTAGGAGTGAGAAAAACATCATGGGGTGTTGCGCTTTGTATGGGTGTGTGTTACATTACATTCACTAGTAGGAGTGAGAAAAACATCCCGGGGTTTGTGCGCATTGTATGGGTGTGTGTTACATTAGATTCACTAGTAGGAGTGAGAAAAACATCACGGGGTGGTGCGCATTGTATGGGTTTGTGTTACATTACATTCACTAGTAGGAGTGAGAAAAACATCACGGGGTGGTGCGCATTGTATGGGTGTGTGTTACATTACATTCACTAGTAGGAGTGAGAAAAACATCACGGGGCGGTGCGCATTGTATGGGTGTGTGTTACATTACATTCACTAGTAGGAGTGAGAAAACATCACGGTGTGGTGCGCATTGTATGGGTGTGTGTTACATTACATTCACTAGTAGGAGTGAGAAAAACATCACGGGGTGGTGCGCATTGTATGGGTGTGTGTTACATTACATTCACTAGTAGGAGTGAGAAAAACATCACGGGGTGGTGCGCATTGTATGGGTGTGTGTTACATTACATTCACTAGTAGGAGTGAAAAAAACATCACGGGGTTTCTGCGCATTGTATGGGTGTGTGTTACATTACTTTCACTAGTAGGTGTGAGAAAAACATCACGGGGTGGTGCGCATTGTATGGGTGTGTGTTACATTACATTCACTAGTAGGAGTGAGAAAAACATCGCGGGGTGGTGCGCATTGTATGGGTGTGTGTTACATTACATTCACTAGTAGGAGTGAGAAAAACATCGCGGGGTGGTGCGCATTGTATGGGTGTGTGTTACATTAGATTCACTAGTAGGAGCGAGAAAAACATCACGGGATGGTGGGCATTGTATGGGTGTGTGTTACATTACATTCACTAGTAGGAGTGAGAAAAACATCACGGGGTGGTGCGCATTGTATGGGTGTGTGTTACATTACATTCACTAGTAGGAGTGAGAAAAACATCGCGGGGTGCTGCGCATTGTATGGGTGTGTGTTACATTACATTCACTAGTAGGAGGGAGAAAAACATCACGGGGTGGTGCGCATTGTATGGGTGTGTGTTACATTACATTCACTAGTAGGAGTGAGAAAAACATCACGGGGTTTCTGCGCATTGTATGGGTGTGTGTTACATTACTTTCACTAGTAGGTGTGAGAAAAACATCACGGGTTGGTGCGCATTGTATGGGTGTGTGTTACATTAGATTCACTAGTAGGAGTGAGAAAAACATCACGGGGTGGTGCGCATTGTATGGGTGTGTGTTACATTACATTCACTAGTAGGAGTGCGAAAAACATCACGGGGTTTCTGCGCATTGTATGGGTGTGTGTTACATTACTTTCACTAGTAGGTGTGAGAAAAACATCACGGGTTGGTGCGCATTGTATGGGTGTGTGTTACATTAGATTCACTAGTAGGAGTGAGAAAAACTTCACGGGGTGGTGCGCATTGTATGGCTGTGTGTGACATTACATTCACTAGTAGGAGTGAGAAAAACATCACGGGGTGGTGCGCATTGTATGGGTGTTTGTTACATTACATTCACTAGTAGGAGTGAGAAAAACATCACGGGGTTGTGCACATTGTATGGGTGTGTGTTACATTACATTCACTAGTATGAGTGAGAAAAACATCACGGGGTGGTGCGCATTGTATGGGTGTGTGTTACATTACATTCACTAGTAGGAGTGAGAAAAACATCACGGGGTGGTGCGCATTGTATGGGTGTGTGTTACATTACATTCACTAGTAGGAGTGAGAAAAACATCACGGGGTGGTGCGCATTGTATGGGTGTGTGTTACATTACATTCACTAGTAGGAGTGAGAAAAACATCACGGGGTGGTGCGCATTGTATGGGTGTGTGTTACATTACTTTCACTAGTAGGAGTGAGAAAAACATCACGGGGTGGTGCGCATTGTATGGGTGTGTGTTACATTACATTCACTAGTAGGAGTGAGAAATCATCACGGGGTGGTGCGCATTGTATGGGTGCGTGTTACATTACATTCACTAGTAGGAGTGAGAAAAAAATCACGGTGTGGTGCGCATTGTATGGGTGTGTGTTACATTACATTCACTAGTAGAAGTGAGAAAAACATCACGGGGTGGTGTGAATCGGAGGGTCTGAATTAGGATAGGCAATGAGTGGCAATGTAACATGGAGAAAAGCACCGCGGGGTGGTCAGCATGGGGAGGTCAGGGAACATGCAGTGGCAATGTAGGATAGGTTTCTGAAAAACATCGCGGGGTGGTGCGCGTTGTATGGGTGTGTGTTACATTAGATAAACTAGTAGGAGTGAGAAAAACATCACGGGGTGGTGCGCATTGTATGGGTGTGTGTTACATTACATTCACTAGTAGGAGTGAGAAAAACATCACGGGGTGGTGGGCATTGTATGGGTGTGTGTTACATTAGATTCACTAGTAGGAGTGAGAAAAACATCACGGGGTGGTGCGCATTGTATGGGTGTGTGTTACATTTCATTCACTAGTAGGAGTGAGAAAAACAAAACGGGGTGGTGCGCATTGTATGGGTGTGTGTTACATTACATTCACTAGTAGGAGTGAGAAAAACATCAAGGGGTGGTGCGCATTGTATGGGTGTGTGTTACATTACATTCACTAGTAGGAGTGAGAAAAACATCACGGGGTGGTGCGCATTGTATGGGTTTGTGTTACATTACATTCACTAGTAGGAGTGAGAAAAACATCACGGGGATTCTGCGCATTGTATGGGTGTGTGTTACATTACTTTCACTAGTAGGAGTGAGAAAAACATCACGGGGTGGTGCGCATTGTATGTGTGTGTGTTACATTAGATTCACTAGTAGGAGTTAGAAAAACATCACGTGGTGGTGCGCATTGTATGGGTGTGTGTTACATTTCATTCACTAGTAGGAGTGAGAAAAACTTCACGGGGTGGTGCTCATTGTATGGGTGTTTGTTACATTACATTCACTAGTAGGAGTGAGAAAAACATCACGGAGTGGTGCACATTGTATGGGTGTGTGTTACATTACATTCACTAGTAGGAGTGAGAAAAACATAACGGGGTGGTGCGCATTGTATGGGTGTGTGTTACATTACATTCACTAGTAGGAGTGAGAAAAACATCACGGGGTGGTGCGCATTGTATGGGTGTGTGTTACATTACATTCACTAGTAGGAGTGAGAAAAACATCACGGGGCGGTGCGCATTGTATGGGTGTGTGTTACATTACATTCACTAGTAGGAGTGAGAAAAACATCACCGGGTGGTGCGCATTGTATGGGTGTGTGTTACATTACTTTCACTAGTAGGAGTGAGAAAAACATCACGGGGCGGTGCGAATTGTATTGGTGTGTGTTACATTACATTCACTAGTAGGAGTGAGAAATCATCACGGGGTGGTGCGCATTGTATGGGTGTGTGTTACATTACATTCACTAGTAGGAGTGAGAAAAACATCACGGGGTGGTGCGCATTGTATGGGTGTGTGTTACATTACATTCACTAGTAGAACTGAGAAAAACATCACGGGGTGGTGTGAATCGGAGAGTCTTAATTAGGATAGGCAATGACTGGCAATGTAACATGGAGAAAAGCACTGCGGGGTGGTCAGCATGAGGAGGTCAGGGAACATGCAGTGGATATGTAGGATAGGTTTCTGAAAAACATCGCGGGGTGGTACGCATTGTATGGGTGTGTGTTACATTAGATTCACTAGTAGGAGTGAGAAAAACATCACGGGGTGGTGCGCATTGTATGGGTGTGTGTTACATTACATTCACTAGTAGGAGTGAGAAAAACATCACGGGGTGGTGCGCATTGTATGGGTGTGTGTTACATTACATTCACTAGTAGGAGTGAGAAAAACATCACGGGGTGGTGCGCACTGTATGGGTGTGTGTTACATTACATTCACTAGTAGGAGTGAGAAAAACATCACGGGGTGGTGCGCACTGTATGGGTGTGTGTTACATTACATTCACTAGTAGGAGTGAGAAAAACATCACGGGGTGGTGCGCACTGTATGGGTGTGTTTTACATTACATTCACTAGTAGGAGTGAGAAAAACATCACGGGGTGGTGCGCACTGTATGGGTGTGTGTTACATTACATTCACTAGTAGGATTGAGAAAAACATCACGGGGTGGTGCACACTGTATGGGTGTGTGTTACATTAAATTCACTAGTAGGAGTGAGAAAAACATCACGGGGTGGTGCGCACTGTATGGGTGTGTGTTACATTACATTCAATAGTAGGAGTGAGAAAAACATCACGGGGTGGTGCGCATTTTATGGGTGTGTTTTACAATAGATTCACTAGTAGGAGTGAGAAAAACATCACGGGGTGGTGCGCATTGTATGGGTGTGTGTTACATTAGATTCACTAGTAGGAGTGAGAAAAACATCACGGGGTGGTGCGCATTGTATGGGTGTGTGTTACATTACATTCACTAGTAGGAGTGAGAAAAACATCACGGGGTGGTGCGCATTGTATGGGTGTGTGTTACATTACATTCACTAGTAGGAGTGAGAAAAACATCACGGGGTGGTGCGCATTGTATGGGTGTGTGTTACATTACATTCACTAGTAGGAGTGAGAAAAACATCACGGGGTGGTGCGCACTGTATGGGTGTGTGTTACTTTAGATTCACTAGTAGCAGTGAGAAAAACATCACGGGGTGGTGCGCATTGTATGGGTGTGTGTTACATTACATTCACTAGTAGGAGTGAGAAAAACATCACGGGGTGGTGCGCAATGTATGGGTGTGTGTTACATTACATTCACTAGTAGGAGTGAGAAAAACATCACGGGGTGGTGCGCACTGTATGGGTGTGTGTTACATTACATTCACTAGTAGGAGTGAGAAAAACATCACGGGGTGGTGCGCACTGTATGGGTGTGTGTTACATTACATTCACTAGTAGGAGTGAGAAAAACATCACGGAGTGGTGCGCACTGTATGGGTGTGTGTTACATTACATTCACTAGTAGGAGTGAGAAAAACATCACGGGGTGGTGCGCACTGTATGGGTGTGTGTTACATTACATTCACTAGTAGGAGTGAGAAAAACATCACGGGGTGGTGCGCACTGTATGGGTGTGTGTTACATTACATTCACTAGTAGGAGTGAGAAAAACATCACGGGGTGGTGCGCACTGTATGGGTGTGTTTTACATTACATTCACTAGTAGGAGTGAGAAAAACATCACGGGGTGGTGCGCACTGTATGGGTGTGTGTTACATTACATTCACTAGTAGGATTGAGAAAAACATCACGGGGTGGTGCGCACTGTATGGGTGTGTGTTACATTAAATTCACTAGTAGGAGTGAGAAAAACATCACGGGGTGGTGCGCACTGTATGGGTGTGTGTTACATTACATTCAATAGTAGGAGTGAGAAAAACATCACGGGGTGGTGCGCATTTTATGGGTGTGTTTTACAATAGATTCACTAGTAGGAGTGAGAAAAACATCACGGGGTGGTGCGCATTGTATGGGTGTGTGTTACATTACATTCACTAGTAGGAGTGAGAAAAACATCACAGGGTGGTGCGCATTGTATGGGTGTGTGTTACATTACGTTCACTAGTAGGAGTGAGAAAAACATCACGGGGTGGTGCGCATTGTATGGGTGTGTGTTACATTACGTTCACTAGTAGGAGTGAGAAAAACATCACGGGGTGGTGCGCATTGTATGGGTGTGTGTTACATTACATTCACTAGTAGGAGTGAGAAAATCATCGCGGGGTGGTGCGCATTGTATGGGTGTGTGTTACATTAGATTCACTAGTAGGAGTGAGAAAAACATCACGGGGTGGTGGGCATTGTATGGGTGTGTGTTACATTACATTCACTAGTAGGAGTGAGAAAAACATCGCGGGGTGGTGCGCATTGTATGGGTGTGTGTTACATTACATTCACTAGTAGGAGTTAGAAAAACATCACGGGGTGGTGCGTATTGTATGGGTGTGTGTTACATTACATTCACTACTAGGAGTGAGAAAAACATCACGGGGTGGTGCGCATTGTATGGGTGTGTGTTACATTAGATTCACTAGTAGGAGTGAGAAAAACATCACGGGGTGGTGCGCATTGTATGGGTGTGTGTTACATTAGATTCACTAGTAGGAGTTAGAAAAACATCACCGGGTGGTGCGCATTGTATGGGTGTGTGTTACATTACATTCACTAGTAGGAGTGAGAAAAACATCACGGGGTGGTGCGCATTTTATGGGTGTGTGTTACATTAGATTCACTAGTAGGAGTGAGAAAAACATCACGGTGTGGTGCGCATTTTATGGGTGTGTGTTGCATTAGATTCACTAGTAGGAGTGAGAACAACATCACGGGGTGGTGCGCATTGTATGGGTGTGTGTTGCATTACATTCACTAGTAGGAGTGAGAAAAACATCACGGGGTGGTGCGCATTGTATGGGTGTGTGTTACATTACATTCACTAGTAGGAGTGAGAAAAACATCACGGGGTGGTGCGCATTGTATGGGTGTGTGTTACATTACATTCACTAGTAGGATTGAGAAAAACATCGCGGGGTGGTGCGCATTGTATGGGTCTGTGTTACATTACATTCACTAGTAGGAGTGAGAAAAGCATCGCGGGGTGGTGCGCATTGTATGGGTGTGTGTTAAATTAGATTCACTAGTAGGAGTGAGAAAAACATCACGGGGTGGTGGGCATTGTATGGGTGTGTGTTACATTACATTCACTAGTAGTAGTGAGAAAAACATCACGGGGTGGTGCGCATTGTATGGGTGTGTGTTACATTACATTCACTAGTAGGAGTGAGAAAAACAACGCGGGGCGGTGCGCATTGTATGGGTGTGTGTTACATTACATTCACTAGTAGGAGTGCGAAAATCATCGCGGGGTGGTGCGCATTGTATGGGTGTGTGTTACATTACATTCACTAGTAGGAGTGAGAAAAACATCACGGGGTGGTGGGCATTGTATGGGTGTGTGTTACATTACATTCACTAGTAGGAGTGAGATAAACATCAGGGGGTGGTGCGCATTGTATGGGTGTGTGTTACATTACATTCACTAGTAGGAGTTAGAAAAACATCACGGGGTGGTGCGCATTGTATGGGTGTGTGTTACATTACATTCACTAGTAGGAGTGAGAAAAATATCACGGGGTGGTGCGCATTGTATGGGTGTGTGTTACATTACATTCACTAGTAGGTGTGAGAAAAACATCACGGGGTTTCTGCGCATTGTATGGGAGTGTGTTACATTACTTTCACTAGTAGGTGTGAGAAAAACATCACGGGGTGGTGCGCATTGTATGGGTGTGTGTTACATTAGATTCACTACTAGGAGTGAGAAAAACATCACGGGGTGGTGCGCATTGTATGGGTGTGTGTTACATTACATTCACTAGTAGGTGTGAGAAAAACATCACGGGGTGGTGCGCATTGTATGGGTGTGTGTTACATTAGATTCACTATTAGGAGTGAGAAAAACATCACGGGGTGGTGCGCATTGTATGGGTGTGTGTTACATTACATTCACTAGTAGGAGTGAGAAAAACATCACGGGGTGGTGCGCATTGTATGGGTGTGTGTTACATTACATTCACTAGTAGGAGTGAGAAAAACATCATGTGGTTGTGCACATTGTATGGGCGTGTGTTACATTACATTCACTAGTAGGAGTGAGAAAAACATCACGGGGTGGTGCGCATTGTATGGGTGTGTGTTACATTACATTCACTAGTAGGAGTGAGAAAAACATCACGGGTTTTGGGCATTGTATGGGTGTGTGTTACATTATATTCACTAGTAGGAGTGAGAAAAACATCACGGGGTGGTGCGCATTGTATGGGTGTGTGTTACATTACATTCACTAGTAGGAGTGAGAATAACTTCGCGGGGTGGTGCGCATTGTATGGGTGTGTGTTACATTACATTCACTAGTAGGAGTGAGAAAATCATCGCGGGGTGGTGCGCATTGTATGGGTGTGTGTTACATTAGATTCACTAGTAGGAGTGAGAAAAACATCACGTGGTGGTGGGCATTGTATGGGTGTGTGTTACATTACATTCACTAGTAGGAGTGAGAAAAACATCGCGGGGTGGTGCGCATTGTATGGGTGTGTGTTACATTACATTCACTAGTAGGTGTGAGAAAAACATCACGGGGTTTCTGCGCATTGTATGGGTGTGTGTTACATTACTTTCACTAGTAGGTGTGAGAAAAACATCACGGGGTGGTGCGCATTGTATGGGTGTGTGTTACATTAGATTCACTAGTAGGAGTGAGAAAAACATCACGGGGTGGTGCGCATTGTATGGGTGTGTGTTACATTACATTCACTAGTAGGTGTGAGAAAAACATCACGGGGTGGTGCGCATTGTATGGGTGTGTGTTACATTAGATTCACTAGTAGGAGTGAGAAAAACATCACGGGGTGGTGCGCATTGTATGGGTGTGTGTTACATTACATTCACTAGTAGGAGTGAGAAAAACATCACGGGGTGGTGCACATTGTATGGGTGTGTGTTACATTACTTTCCCTAGTAGGAGTGAGAAAAACATCACGTGGTGGTGCGCATTGTATGGGTGTGTGTTACATTACATTCATTAGTAGGAGTGAGAAATCATCACGGGGTGGTGCGCAATGTATGGGTGTGTGTTACATTACATTCACTAGTAGGAGTGAGAAAAACATCGCGGGGTGGTGCGCATTGTATGGGTGTGTGTTACATTACATTCACAAGTAGGAGTGAGAAAAACATCGCGGGGTGGTGCACATTGTATGGGTGTGTGTTACATTAGATTCACTAGTAGGAGTGAGAAAAACATCACGGGTTTTGGGCATTGTATGGGTGTGTGTTACATTATATTCACTAGTAGGAGTGAGAAAAACATCACGGGGTGGTGCGCATTGTATGGGTGTGTGTTACATTACATTCACTAGTAGGAGTGAGAAAAACTTCGCGGGGTGGTGCGCATTGTATGGGTGTGTGTTACATTACATTCACTAGTAGGAGTGAGAAAATCATCACGTGGTGGTGCGCATTGTATGGGTGTGTGTTACATTAGATTCACTAGTAGGAGTGAGAAAAACATCACGGGGTGGTGCGCATTGTATGGGTGTGTGTTACATTAGATTCACTAGTAGGAGTTAGAAAAACATCACCGGGTGGTGCGAATTGTATGGGTGTGTGTTACATTAGATTCACTAGTAGGAGTGAGAAAAACATCACGGGGTGGTGCGCATTGTATGGGTGTGTGTTACATTACATTCACTAGTAGTAGTGAGAAAAACATCACGGGGTGGTGCGCATTGTATGGGTGTGTGTTACATTACATTCACTAGTAGGAGTGAGAAAAACATCGCGGGGCGGTGCGCATTGTATGGGTGTGTGTTACATTACATTCACTAGTAGGAGTGAGAAAATCATCGCGGGGTGGTGCGCATTGTATGGGTGTGTGTTACATTAGATTCACTAGTAGGAGTGAGAAAAACATCACGTGGTGGTGGGCATTGTATGGGTGTGTGTTACATTACATTCACTAGTAGGAGTGAGAAAAACATCGCGGGGTGGTGCGCATTGTATGGGTGTGTGTTACATTACATTCACTAGTAGGAGTTAGAAAAACATCACGGGGTGGTGCGCATTGTATGGGTGTGTGTTACATTACATTCACTAGTAGGAGTGAGAAAAATATCACGGGGTGGTGCGCATTGTATGGGTGTGTGTTACATTACATTCACTAGTAGGTGTGAGAAAAACATCACGGGGTTTCTGCGCATTGTATGGGTGTGTGTTACATTACTTTCACTAGTAGGTGTGAGAAAAACATCACGGGGTGGTGCGCATTGTATGGGTGTGTGTTACATTAGATTCACTAGTAGGAGTGAGAAAAACATCACGGGGTGGTGCGCATTGTATGGGTGTGTGTTACATTACATTCACTAGTAGGTGTGAGAAAAACATCACGGGGTGGTGCGCATTGTATGGGTGTGTGTTACATTAGATTCACTAGTAGGAGTGAGAAAAACATCACGGGGTGGTGCGCATTGTATGGGTGTGTGTTACATTACATTCACTAGTAGGAGTGAGAAAAACATCACGGGGTGGTGGGCATTGTATGGGTGTGTGTTACATTACATTCACTAGTAGGAGTGAGAAAAACATCATGGGGTTGTGCACATTGTATGGGCGTGTGTTACATTACATTCACTAGTAGGAGTGAGAAAAACATCACGGGGTGGTGCGCATTGTATGGGTGTGTGTTACATTACATTCACTAGTAGGAGTGAGAAAAACATCACGGGGTGGTGCGCATTGTATGGGTGTGTGTTACATTACATTCACTAGTAGGAGTGAGAAAAACATCACGGGGTGGTGCGCATTGTATGGGTGTGTGTTACATTACATTCACTGGTAGGAGTGAGAAAAACATCACGGGGTGGTGCGCATTGTATGGGTGTGTGTTACATTACTTTCCCTAGTAGGAGTGAGAAAAACATCACGTGGTGGTGCGCATTGTATGGGTGTGTGTTACATTACATTCATTAGTAGGAGTGAGAAATCATCACGGGGTGGTGCGCAATGTATGGGTGTGTGTTACATTACATTCACTAGTAGGAATGAGAAAAACATCGCGGGGTGGTGCGCATTGTATGGGTGTGTGTTACATTACATTCACTAGTAGGAGTGAGAAAAACATCGCGGGGTGGTGCACATTGTATGGGTGTGTGTTACATTAGATTCACTAGTAGGAGTGAGAAAAACATCACGGGTTTTGGGCATTGTATGGGTGTGTGTTACATTATATTCACTAGTAGGAGTGAGAAAAACATCACAGGGTGGTGCGCATTGTATGGGTGTGTGTTACATTACATTCACTAGTAGGAGTGAGAAAAACATCGCGGGGTGGTGCGCATTGTATGGGTGTGTGTTACATTACATTCACTAGTAGGAGGGAGAAAATCATCGCGGGGTGGTGCGCATTGTATGGGTGTGTGTTACATTAGATTCACTAGTAGGAGTGAGAAAAACATCACGGGGTGGTGCGCATTGTATGGGTGTGTGTTACATTAGATTCACTAGTAGGAGTTAGAAAAACATCACCGGGTGGTGCGCATTGTATGGGTGTGTGTTACATTAGATTCACTAGTAGGAGTGAGAAAAACATCACGGGGTGGTGCGCATTGTATGGGTGTGTGTTACATTACATTCACTAGTACGAGTGAGAAAAACATCACGGGGTGGTGCGCACTGTATGGGTGTGTGTACATTAGATTCACTAGTAGGAGTTAGAAAAACATCACCGGGTGGTGCGCATTGTATGGGTGTGTGTTACATTAGATTCACTAGTAGGAGTGAGAAAAACATCACGGGGTGGTGCGCATTGTATGGGTGTGTGTTACATTAGATTCACTAGTAGGAGTGAGAAAAACATCACGGGGTGGTGCGCATTGTATGGGTGTGTGTTACATTACATTCACTAGTAGGTGTGAGAAAAACATCACGGGGTGGTGCGCATTGTATGGGTGTGTGTTACATTAGATTCACTAGTAGGAGTGAGAAAAACATCACGGGGTGGTGCGCATTGTATGGGTGTGTGTTACATTACATTCACTAGTAGGAGTGAGAAAAACATCACGGGGTGGTGCGCATTGTATGGGTGTGTGTTACATTACATTCACTAGTAGGAGTGAGAAAAACATCATGGGGTTGTGCACATTGTATAGGCGTGTGTTACATTACATACACTAGTAGGAGTGAGAAAAACATCACGGGGTGGTGCGCATTGTATGGGTGTGTGTTACATTACATTCACTAGTAGGAGTGAGAAAAACATCACGGGGTGGTGCGCATTGTATTTGTGTGTGTTACATTACATTCACTAGTAGGAGTGAGAAAAACATCACGGGGTGGTGCGCATTGTATGGGTGTGTGTTACATTACATTCACTATTAGGAGTGAGAAAAACATCACGGGGTGGTGCGCATTGTATGGGTGTGTGTTACATTACTTTCCCTAGTAGGAGTGAGAAAAACATCACGGGGTGGTGCGCATTGTATGGGTGTGTGTTACGTTACATTCATTAGTAGGAGTGAGAAAAACATCGCGGGGTGGTGCGCATTGTATGGGTGTGTGTTACATTACATTCACTAGTAGGAGTGAGAAAAACATCGCGGGGTGGTGCGCATTGTATGGGTGTGTGTTACATTACATTCACTAGTAGGTGTGAGAAAAACATCACGGGGTTTCTGCGCATTGTATGGGTGTGTGTTACATTACTTTCACTAGTAGGTGTGAGAAAAACATCACGGGGTGGTGCGCATTGTATGGGTGTGTGTTACATTAGATTCACTAGTAGGAGTGAGAAAAACATCACGGGGTGGTGCGCATTGTATGGGTGTGTGTTACATTACATTCACTAGTAGGTGTGAGAAAAACATCACGGGGTGGTGCGCATTGTATGGGTGTGTGTTACATTAGATTCACTAGTAGGAGTGAGAAAAACATCACGGGGTGGTGCGCATTGTATGGGTGTGTGTTACATTACATTCACTAGTAGGAGTGAGAAAAACATCACGGGGTGGTGCACATTGTATGGGTGTGTGTTACATTACTTTCCCTAGTAGGAGTGAGAAAAACATCACGTGGTGGTGCGCATTGTATGGGTGTGTGTTACATTACATTCATTAGTAGGAGTGAGAAATCATCACGGGGTGGTGCGCAATGTATGGGTGTGTGTTACATTACATTCACTAGTAGGAGTGAGAAAAACATCGCGGGGTGGTGCGCATTGTATGGGTGTGTGTTACATTACATTCACAAGTAGGAGTGAGAAAAACATCGCGGGGTGGTGCACATTGTATGGGTGTGTGTTACATTAGATTCACTAGTAGGAGTGAGAAAAACATCACGGGTTTTGGGCATTGTATGGGTGTGTGTTACATTATATTCACTAGTAGGAGTGAGAAAAACATCACGGGGTGGTGCGCATTGTATGGGTGTGTGTTACATTACATTCACTAGTAGGAGTGAGAAAAACTTCGCGGGGTGGTGCGCATTGTATGGGTGTGTGTTACATTACATTCACTAGTAGGAGTGAGAAAATCATCGCGTGGTGGTGCGCATTGTATGGGTGTGTGTTACATTAGATTCACTAGTAGGAGTGAGAAAAACATCACGGGGTGGTGCGCATTGTATGGGTGTGTGTTACATTAGATTCACTAGTAGGAGTTAGAAAAACATCACCGGGTGGTGCGAATTGTATGGGTGTGTGTTACATTAGATTCACTAGTAGGAGTGAGAAAAACATCACGGGGTGGTGCACATTGTATGGGTGTGTGTTACATTACATTCACTAGTAGTAGTGAGAAAAACATCACGGGGTGGTGCGCATTGTATGGGTGTGTGTTACATTACATTCACTAGTAGGAGTGAGAAAAACATCGCGGGGCGGTGCGCATTGTATGGGTGTGTGTTACATTACATTCACTAGTAGGAGTGAGAAAATCATCGCGGGGTGGTGCGCATTGTATGGGTGTGTGTTACATTAGATTCACTAGTAGGAGTGAGAAAAACATCACGTGGTGGTGGGCATTGTATGGGTGTGTGTTACATTACATTCACTAGTAGGAGTGAGAAAAACATCGCGGGGTGGTGCGCATTGTATGGGTGTGTGTTACATTACATTCACTAGTAGGAGTTAGAAAAACATCACGGGGTGGTGCGCATTGTATGGGTGTGTGTTACATTACATTCACTAGTAGGAGTGAGAAAAATATCACGGGGTGG